>NC_086284.1:192068916-192388916 GCF_963924245.1 Chroicocephalus ridibundus | reverse complement strand
CTGGCTGATCTGATATGCATGGAGTATTACTCTTCCAGGCGCTGTGCATACATGGGAAAATGAACAAAAATGCTAATTTCCAATCTACTATGCAAACGGTAAAAGATGCCTATTTAGATACATATGCTTTCCTTAGGAAGGGTAAACAGTTCTTTAATTTAATATAGCTGACACTTGAAGATGTGTTTTTCCCTTTTACAAAGATAATTTTTGCATTGAACAAGTAAATGAGAATCCGAGTAGAAAACATCTTGTTAATGGCGACTAATAAAAACTAATATTGCATGCAATATAATGATATTAAACCTTGTAACTGGTACATAAAGCAAGATCATTCCTATTGTTGCTCTGTCAATGAACATCAAATATGCTGGCATATTAAATACATACTGTCCGAGCGGGGATGCTGTTAACCCTGTGTGCGGCCAGTTTGAGCGGTTACCGGGTACCCGCAAGGGACGGGAGCGGGAGGCACGGACGTGACAGGCTTCCGGCAGCCCGAAGGGGCAAACGCCCCTCTCGGCCCTCTTGCCAACGAAGGCGACAACCGGTGGAGGTCCCGGCGGCCATCCCGCACCCCGCTCCTGCACACAGATTCAGGGGTCCCGCCATCCCGAAGCCGGCGAGGCGGGATGCGGGTCTGCCTGCGGGGGGCCGGGGGGGGCCCGTGGGGCAAAGTCTCTCCGCGGAGGGGCCAGCAGCACCCGCGGGAGAGCTCCCCTCCGGGTCCTGTCGCTCTCTCAGAGGGGGATCTGGGGAATAAGATCACCACAAAGCCTCTTAAGATAAAACTTCGTACGAGCCCGGCATCCTCTCCTGAGCCTTTTATCACCGGGGCTACTCACTTGGGTGAAACCAGCAGGGTTTGCCCCTGATTTTTCCTTCTGTTTTAACGACTTGATTTCCCAGCACCGTGAACAAACATCCGCGTCTCTGTGGGAATCAGCCGAGGCTTCCCAGACGCTGTACACAATTAACCTGGTTGCAAATTTGGCAGTCCTAAGTACAGTACTTGCAATTGTGGCTGGAAGTGGGTGGGTACACTCGCAAGTCCTGAGCATCTTCCGCACATTCAGTGTCTAAATAGGCTGAACGCAACAGGACTAAAGTGTAGAGCACTGATCTGAATTTTAACCACACTGTAGTTAATATTTTTCCCTCTTTTTTCTTTTTTTTTTTTTTTTTTTTTTTTGAGGGGGACAGGCTAATTTAAAAAAAAACCCACAGTATTTCAAAGTATAGGTAGTTTATCTCTGGAACTCATATATACCAAACGCCTTCTCCTTTTTTGCCCCTCAGGACGTAAACAGTGTGTTCAAGCTTTGTATGAGAGTCCAGTTGCTGATTTCACTGGGAACAGAGGATTGGTTGTTGGGGTAATGCGTTATTCACTGCTGGCTGGGTATACTTTACTTTACAAGACTTCTGCTGCTGTTGTTGCTAAGTTCTTCCAAATTTAAATCAGATTTGGATTTAGGTTCTCTGAGATACTTATTCACGTTCCATGATAAGAAGAGAATTATTTATTGTCACGTTCATGCTCTGAAATTCACAGAAACAATGAAGATATCTGTGTATTTCTGTGCATAATATAATACATAATTTGAACACAATTTTTACATGCTATTTCACTGGAAGTATCTGTGTGTCTTTAGTCATTTACGGCAAAGATGTTGGATTGATTGTTGGAAGAAGGCAAAGTCCAGAGGCTCCAATATCAGAAAAGCATTTTTCCACATTACAGAACGTGGCATGGGGTTAGGATATGTCAAGATTGTTGATAAACAGTTGCAGGAAAGCTGTGTTGTGTTTTCAGTTACACTAACGGTGTTTGTCCATATTAGGCTGATGTTCCTGAAAGCACCATTTGTTCCTGAATCATTACGTACTCATGCAAAATTTTGGGTCTTTCTTGTCCAAGTGCAATTTCAGTGCTGTGATTCATATACTCTCTCTGCTTGTAAAGCAGTAAAAATTAACCAGAGCTTTCTAAGCAGAATTTTCCATTGACATCACTGGAGAATCTGCTTAAAAACTGATGGTGTCATATGGCCAATGGAAAGTAGGCTAGGCATGAAGAGAAATATCTGCATAAACTATAGCATCTTCTTTTAAAAAAAGAACAACCAACAAACGGTTTTGCTCCAATTAAGTCAAACAGTTCCTTGCAAATAACATAATCAAAATATTTTGGCAATTTTCTTCAGAAAATAGTTAATAGTAAGTTTTTCTGTTTGTTTGTTTTTTAATCAATAAAACACTTTTATTTTTGGTCAAATAATATTATGGGAATTTCTCCACCAGCTGTCAAACAGTTTGCTGGAACGATTTCTGTTTCACTGTTCAACCAGCTTGAGGGTTTTCGCTCTTGTGGTATTTGGCAGGGCAAATATTTTCAATACCTGCAACTGACCATCTTATTAACTGTGAAAAATTTCACTTGAACAATAAACAGTGTTCTGCCAAAGAATCACAGCAACTTATTCCAAAGTACATTACTCAATCAAAAATCTTGGGCAACATTCATATGACCTTCGCCTGCCTTCAAAATGCAACATTAATGCTTTTTTTTTTCCTCCAGAATTCTCCATTGAGTAATATGGGTTGGTTTTTAAAAGATAACCCAAGAGTTTCAGCAAAACAGTTATTATACTTGGGATAATGATATTCAAAGGGACTCACCTTGCAACCTTTACACACACGAGCGATTAACTCTTACTTACATAAGGACAACAAGGACTACTTGTATGCATAAGGGTTGCAAGGTCAGACTCAAAGGCCCCCCAATACGACAAAGCATTTAAGAGTAGGAATTACTTTGGTCTTTTGCTGTCTAGAGTTGGAGTGCTGAGCTGGGGCCATAACTGATGTGGTGGATGATGTTCCTGGAGTTAAAGGGTTTTGTAGGAGTCGTACTTTATGTTTTCAGTACAAAATTAGGAAAATATTTGGAAAAAAAGGAAGACGTGAGAAACAAGGAGGTAGAAATGTATTAAAATGTGACTACAGCATAGTAACAAGGACATTACTTCCAGATCTTTCAGGTAGACTTCTCCAGGATCAAGGAAAGCTAACGAAGAGGCTAAGCTTCTTGTACAGCTCACATATACTGGGATTTCTTACAATGAAATTTTTGCTGTTGACACCAAAGTTTTTCACAAAAATTAATCTGTTTGTCAGAACTTTCTCTAGGAAAGCATCTCAGCTTCAGGGGGGTTTCAGGACTGAAACAGAAAGAGCTTTTCATCATAACACCCTGAGACAGGCAGAGCAGGGCACTGTCTGATCTACAGGTGGAGACTGAACTTTGATCTATCACATTTGAGATAGGTGTCTAACCACCATTGCCTAGCCTGTGCTGCACTCTCTTTTTTTTTTAATGGGAAACAATTTTATTTTCTTGGGGAGTGAAAAAAAATTCAAAAAAAATTTAAATGTTTCATGCAGAGACATTCTTACTTTCCTGCCAGCCCTTCCTATATGACTGGGAAATCTGAAGGAACTTCATACTTTCACAAAAGATTCTCAAAAGAGCAAGATTTAGCCACTGTGAAACTGGCAAAATATTTTGCAAAGGCTTTCCATTTGAAATATTGAGTTGCTCAAAGTTTAATAAATTGGGATACAGCTTTTACCAAATTAAAAAAAAAAAAAGTATATGAAAAGACAGGAGCATTAATTTGTGCTACATTACAGAAACACAGTTTGCACCATTAGGTCAATATTTCCATTCCAAATCTGTTATCCGGGGATGTATAACTTAGCCATAAACATTCATTCAGAACTGCAATGAGGCATAGGAATGTATCAAACTTGAATGTAGCCTTGGATAATTTTTAAATGACATGAAAGGCTAGCAAAAAAGACAATTCATTTTTGTACTCTTTCAATTCAAAAGGTAACTCCCACTGTTTAGGCAGACAGCCTACATTGTTGAAGAGCACACTTGTGGCACCTACATAGAAAACCAAATATGAAATAACTTTTTCACCTCCTGCAGCGACTCAGACTGACGTATATTTACTGTGTTAAAAAACCAAATATTTATACAGTCATTTTTAGCATAGATTTTGGATAAAATTCAGTTGTGGTGAAAGTTATTGCATCCCCTGATGACATCAGTAGAGAGACGATTCTGCTCACCGTGCCTTTTATATCCGTGTTTAGGAGCTAGAAAAACACACCGTAATAGTGTTAGGGACATTATTATAAACAACTAGGGGATAAGAAACTCTCAGGAGCTGAGAATATTTTGCTATTGCTGGATGGGGAAAAGCCGGTGTGTGCCCTGCTAGCTCAAAGCATGTCTTTAATCATGCGTCGGAACACGGAAAGAAACTTCTTCCTGGAACACTTATCTGGAAACATGGTAAGCAGCACCGGTTATTGCCATTGTTTCCAAAATACAGGACAGCGAGTGGGAGAGTGGCTCAGCCTCAGGAAGCCCAGTAGCATCCTCTTGGCATTCAAAGCTCTCCCTTATTATGTTAAGGGCAGAGTTTCTGAGGGTCTGGAGAGCTGCCCGGCGTGGTTCCTGCTGGGCATCCCTCCACTCTGGGGAAGGTGAAACGTGATCCCCAAGGATGACAGCATTCCTCCAAGCGGATTACAAAAGCTGCCCTGCCTGCTTAGGCCATGAAATGGCTGGAATCCTTGGAAGGGATGCAAACCAGAGAGTAATAAATCTGGCTAAGCTTCACATCTAGGCTGTCAGGTAGGAGGGGACCCTTTGGAACTTGTGCTCAGAAGAAGGAAGAGATAAGAGACGACTGGGGTTTTCCCCTCTTTCATGCAATGACATGTTGGCCAGTGGGTGCAACCTTTCTTGAAGTCAATAGAGTTGCAGCCATCTGTCTGAAATACTGTAGGGTTTGGGTTTTTTTCCACATTTACTGGGCCCTCATCGCTCTGAAGCATCAACACCATTTCCTTCTGTTCAGCTACTCATTACTTATCGAGCTAGGCCAATGCTGGAAATCATGTTCATGCAGATTTTCCTTCTTCTCTGATACCATCATTCAAAGTTCCACTCTGATGAAATGCTAATAACCGAACAGGCCTTCCACCCAAGACATGCATTCGTATGCATTTTGAGACATAATTCATGGCACCGTATGACACTACCCTTACCGCAAAGATGATTCACTGCTATGGGAAATAAATACCAGTGTTTAAAAAAAATCTTTCCTGACTTGTTGAGAAGTAATGCCAGGCCCTGAAATTCCTTCACATCCCACTGCACAAAAGGAGTCATTATGTTAACGCTATGACTATGGGTCCAGGTGAGGGGAGAAAAAAGAAAGACAGATTGTTGGAAAAGGGGTCTGTCTAACGTGTAACACCTGCACACGCAGGAGTCCCGCACTGCCGAGCACAGAGGTGCTAGGTGACTGGGAGAGGGGCACGTACTGGGGCAGCGCAGACAGAAGCTGGAGAAAAGTGATCTGTGTGCAGCAAGTTCCATGGCAAAGCAAGATACCCGTATCGGAATTATTACTGATTAACGCACTTTCAGGTCCTCTGCAGATTCCAGGTGATTTCAATGATGTTGTTGTAAGGCCTCAGATCCGAGGAGTTCAACGAGTGGGTGCTTCTCACAGACGTTATTTTTTTTTTTATTATATTTTATTTATTTTGGTGTTTCAACCTTTTCTCTGCTTTTCCACTGTCAAAATGAAAAGAAAGTGAGAAAAAGGAGAAAGAAACAACCCAAAAAGTGCAAAAGGAAAGGAGGGAGGGAAGAAGGTAACTGCCTGCACTTTTTATTTTGTTATTGCTGTTGAAAACAACAGCATTTGGCATCACGCAGAACCTTGCAGCCATTATGTTATTCACTGTACTTGAAGCCTGCTTCAGTAAAATGTTTCAGATTAAAATGTCAATGTTTATGCTCAACTGGCCCCAGATCTATAGGTTTAGAAGTATTTTTCCATGGGTTCCTGATCTCCACACATGCTTTATTCTGCATGGCTGCAAGCCATGCCTCATAAAGGTGAGAATGTGGCATAACTGCACAGACTTAAAACCACAGTTCTTTGTGGTATGTTTTTCAGTGTTGTGTAAGGCCAAACGTACAGCCAAATTCTAGTCACTTCAGTCGGTTCCATGGGCTGGCACCACCCGAGTAAGGGAAATCCACAGAATTCAGACTTCAAATTAAAATATACATGTTTTCAAGCACAGTTTATGTTCACAAAAGCTGTAATAACATGTTTTACCCATGCAGTTGACTTCGGCAGAAACTTTATTTTAAAAAAAAAAGAAAAGAGTTTCAAGCTATTTCAAAGCCCAATCAGAGAATAACGTGTTATGATGGGTAGCATAGTTGGTAGTGATTTCTGTATTTTAAAACCTCATGTAATCATATAGCATTTGATGAAGTAAACTACTGCTCCTCATACTGCAGCTACTGTTGCAAGCAAAGTGAGATGTTTTCAGAGCTACAGACTAAAAGCTTGAGTTACTCTTCAGTGTTTCTGTTGACATATGAACGGCAGCCATTTTTGTGAAGAGAAACAAAAGAAAAAGATGCCGTATTTTTTTTAAGTGTACCCAATGAGTTTTTAAGAACTTAGTAGTATGTTACAGTTTTGCAATGTTACATTATTTTGCAGCCTTTTAAAATGCTGATTTTATTAGCAACACCTTAGACTTCATCCTTTGTGAATGAATGGAATCGGTACCAGACAAAATGAGATTTTATATGAAATTTTAATTTCTCTTTTTATGTTTGCATCTTCTTTGCTTTTTACTTTTCTTTTCTGGTTTCTGATAAATTTTCCCAATACTTTCCTCCAATTTGGGAATGCAACATTAAAATAATTTCATATTTAATTAAATTATAAGGCTCAGTTAGGACTGGGGCCCAGTAATACCCTGTAAATATAATTTAAATAAAGGAATTATTGCTCAAAGGTAATTTTTATGTATTTCTTCTGACACAGATGCTGGAATACTTATTCTGGTTTTCAGCACGAATCCTTTGCATAATCACAGAATAAAACAATATCTCTTTAAGATTAATTTGTGGTATGAATTTTTAAAATGTTGTTTTGATTTGGTTTTAATGTGTGCCCTTTTGAACACCTTTGCGGCAACTAGTTGCCACTGTAGTTTATCCCAGTGAAAGGATCAAAGGACGGATCAGTGCAAAACAGATGAGGAGGTTTGCTATTATACCTCCTCCTCACCTACATACTGTTCGTGTTTATTTCCTAATTAAACTCAATCCTGTATCTTCTCTGTGAGAGTTCTTCATTCACGCTGAACCCATCTTTACTAGCCACGCCAACAGCCCTTGGCTCATTTCCCTTCACTGCCCCTGTGCTACCTGAAAATGAGTGCTATTCTTTTGCGTTGCTTCCCATGCCACATACTTCACAAACCCCACTGATCTTCCTTTCTGCTTCTTTTGCCAAGACACAGATTTTTCTATCTTTCTTTCACAGTTCACAGGACCTTGAGCTTCTCCTTCACCGAAATCACTTCTCTGAACTACCTTGTCACAAGCAGAGGATGACCAGCTTCTCTCTCTCTGCCTCCAGCCTCTCCTTGTCCCCTTCAACTCTGGTCCCTGAAGCAATGTCTGAGTTGGATGTGGAGATTTACATGGAGGATGAGCATTTGCTCTCATTCTTTACTAAAAATTGCTTTTAGCCCAATGGAGTGGCATCTCAGGACCTTCCTTTTGCACCAGCTCCCATGAGTCCCAGACCTCTTGTGGGCGTAGGTGGGGGTAGTCACTTTGAGACTACAGTGCACCTGCCCTTTATTCAGAGAAGAACCTCATTACCTTTCTGTTCATTCTGCTCAGCTTTCGTACTGCTCACTTCATAACACTGCTGAAGAAAAGAGTAAGGGACCTGCCAGGGGAAGCTTCTCCATGTTTATCTTCTCTCCACTTTTAGCTGTCCTTGGGTGATAACAGGTGAACACCTTCTCCTGTCTCCTATCTCTCCCTGGTCGCTGCAGAACATCATGGATACCCTCTATTGGGAAAAAGGGAGGCAATTTCCTCTAATGCTACCTATGTTATGTCTAATCTGTAGAAAAAGAGGGCTTTGCTGTGTAATACTGCATAACAGCCCCTTCAATAAAATATAAAAATCTACAGACTTCCTAATCCTTGCACAAGCATTTAGCCATGAGGCTTTTACTGCTACTAATAGGAGTCCTTCAACTAAATCTCTACACCTTTCTGTAATAATCTACACAAGAAGTAATGTTCTGTAATACCATTCAATCTCTATTTTTATGTCATGCCACAGTCTAATATTCCTCAGTCCATGGCAAATATGCCTTCAGAAAATAGCCTGAGATGGGACAGAATAAGATCCATGATCAAATGAGAATCACTCACTGAAACAGAATTCTTTCTAGTGAGTTGATAAACCAGACCACAAGGACATAAAAAGTGCAGGGATGGTTTGTGCCAAGTACAGTCTCTAGTTGGAAGATTTGGCTCAAAAAACCCACGAGGAAAAGAACTCATTCTATCCACTGAGTTGAAAAAGAAAAGCCAAGATATTTGAAAGAAAATGGAAGTTACCTGAACTATACCCTTCACTTTCTTTGCGATAAAGACCTCCATTGGATGGCTGTAGAGCAACCCAAAAACACACAGAAAGGTGAAATGTACATCCAAAATCAGAGGAGGAGAAGTTTTTAGGAAAGAAAAGGCACTGATCTGCAATATTCCTTCAGTCTTACAGAAGCTGCCTACGTGATAGAGGACATTAAAGTGAGCTTAAAAAACAGCTTAGAAAGCAGGTTTTTTAATTCCAGTATCTTCACAACTTTCCCTGCTTCATCTGGGATATAAGAAGCAAGATGACGCATGTTCTGAAGTAACTGACTGAGGATTTCATAGGTCTTTTGCAATTGAACTTCTGTGAGGAAACTAGAGAGAGTCAGTTCAAGGCTGCTGACCAACATAGAGATTGTAAATAGGGAGACACACAGGTTCGGTCCACGCTACTGAGGTGACATCAACAGTCATCAACAGGCCTACCTAGCAGGAGTTCAGCATCTCATTAGCATTGGTAGGTGTGAAGTGTCTGCCTGTATCATGTGCCATTGCTGAAGACATGGAGCTGGGAAGCCTTTTCTACCCATTGTCCACTAACACTGCCTATGCCTCCCATTCACTTGCCTATGACTGGGTAAAACAGGTAAAAAATATTAGTAGATTACAAGAAACTTATAAATCAGAAAACTGGCTTTCGCTGTATGTTGAATGACCTATAAGAGGCAACCCATTCTCAGGAGGTAGAGGAAGAGTCTCCACATTGTACCCATTCATGGAACAGCAGACATGGAATTAATGCAATAACATTAAACAATATTAAACTCCAGTAAGTGCTAACCAACAAACATTTGTGGAAAATGGATCTTCGCAAACTGATTTGATGTACTTATAAGTTTGGTTGAGAACACTAATAATTTTAATAGATGCACGTTTGAATAAGATATTTGACTTATCTCCACAGTGTCCTGAGACTTTCTAAAGTTACAAGTAAAGGCCTAGATGTCAAAAAGTAATAATACTAAATCCCAAAGAATGGTAAACATTGCATGGAGTAGGTCACGGGTACAAAATAGCAAGCTACGTTACTTAATTGTTCAGGTAAAGTATGTTTGGAAGTGGCTAAATAGGAAGTCACACACACAAGAAAAATGCAGATCATACTCAGAGAATGAGCAACCTCTCCAGGAGAAAAAATGATTATGAAGATTGGTCGCATATTGGATCTGCATCCTGGAGCTCTCAGGTTGCTGTATTTTCTTTTACAGGGTTGATAAAATACTCGTTTACATATGTTGTAACTTAAGAAGCAGAAGAAAAGAAATTGGGTGTTTTTTGATATATCATAACTATTTAAATATTTGTCCAGTTCAGCTTTCTAAAATTAAGGAAATCCATTGAAAAGTTATAGAGGTTTTAAGGAAAAGCCTGGAAAATGAGATTGAAAAATGTGCAAGATTCAAAAGACATGGTCTGCTTAATTTATCAAGAGATAACTTAATCACAGGCCTTAAATACCTACATGGGAAACAGAAATTTCCTAATAAGATGGCTCTTCAATCGAGCTGACAAAAGTGTAATAAGATCCAATACATAGCAATTGAAGCTTGATAGAATTAGGCTAAAAATTAGGTGCATTTTTTTGACAGTGAGGGTAATGAGCCACTAGAACAATGTACCAAGGACTTCTATGGATTCTTTGAGGAATTTTTCAATAATGGTGCATTTTTTTAAGGATTTTCTGTATTTCAAACAGGTTTTATTTCAGAAAAGTCCATCAGCCTTTTTTAAACAGGAGGTCAGCCTGTGTGATCAAACTGTTTCCCGTGAGCTCTACACTCTATAGAACTGACGATAAAGCACTTAGTGCCCAATGTTTGGACATTTAAAAAAAAATTTAGTCTTCCGGGACTGGCAATGATAGCTGCAGGTTGTACGTGGACTTTCCGACTCAGATCTAAGTTCAAATGAAACAGTTCAATAGGCAGTTATGGAATAGCTGCCCCAAATCACTTGACATACAACAAAATAGCATAACAATGCAGGTTTTCATTGTCTGAGTGCCATGAGTAGTGGATATACTGAAAGCAGATGAGCAGGCTGAGTAAATTCTTCTTTATCGACAGCAAAATCTACTGTGGAAGTTCAACTGATGACTAGCTATATGATTTTGCTCTGGGGCTATGGGCTACTATCAGGAGTCTCCAAGATGATACAGGAGCCCAGGCTGATAAAAAGAAGAACATTACGAAGCATCAAAAGAATTATGTAATTTTGCCTAATGGTGAAATCTTGATTTCTACTGGTGAAGCCAGATGAGCTCCAAAATAGCACTTAGATGCTCAAAACCACAATTTGAACAAATTCAGGCAATTAAGAGAATGACTTCCGAAACCTCTTCACCTAACTGGTACCAGATCTGAGAGTCTGCAGATACCCACACTTTTATTCAAGACACAGTCATTAAGTATGAGGAGTTCTGCTAGATTCAAGACCACTGCCATCTTTGGATGGAGCAGAGCAGCTAGGTTACTCTCTGAACTTCAAGGCCATTTGGGTTCAAGAATCTTCTCTGAAGTTTATACTGTGGTTTGCAAGAGCTGTGGGTCTAGCTGCCTTGAAACAGAGAATTCATCTCAGGTTACCCACCTCTTAGGTGGCTGCTCTAACAACCAGGCTATTGTACAAAAGACTATTTATTTTTACAAAGAATTGAACATGTCTGTCACTTATAACCGAAGGGCTGACCTGGTTACAAAATTACTATATGCACATCTGGCATGTGAATCCCAGCCATACAGAAACTCTTTATTTGTGAACAAAGACACCATCTTGAGCAGCCCCTTATTTGATATTTCATATTAAGGAGCAAATTAACATTTCCTGTTTGTTCCCCCATACCCACATCTCCTCTGCCCTAGCTGGATGTGCAGAATATCATGCATCCCAGAGTTAAGTACCAAACTCCTCATTTGACACAAGGAAACTGGATATCACACCCGCTATGTCCCAGCTGGGCTGTGGCACACAGCGATCATATATGATGAGGTGGGTCAGGGTGTATCAAGGCAAGATGGCCAGCAAGGACTGCCTTGAGAGAGTGGGGAAGGAAAGAGAAAACACTTGTTGGAATGTATCACAAAAGTGATCTACATTTTAAAAAAAAACGCAAAGCCAAACAAAAAACCAACCAAACAAAAAGAAATAAAACCTCACATACCTTTTTTTTCCTTTTTGCTAGGTTATTTTTATCCTGGGTCACCTGTTCCCCATCCAGTTCACCACATCAGGAGTGAGGGGGGGTTAAGGGCTGCCTAAATTGGCTTTCTAGCACAGTGACTGACTTAAAGAGAAGCACACCAAACTATTCTGTAAGTGGAAGATCAGATTATCAGCAGTCTTCCATACATTCAATTCTGGTTTAAAAAACATCAGATCAAAAGAATAATGGTGGAGCAATTTTTCCTAATCATGCCAAGTCAAGAGCAACTACCTAGCAATAACTACAGAAATCAGACTAATGTCATACTGATAAACAAATGGAAAAGGCAAAGGAAATTAGGCAAAAAAAGCATATGATTTCTAGGGAATCATGGGAAATTCTGGACATTCTTATAAATCTAGCCTAAGCCATAATAAAAGAAGTAACCACAACTTTAAACTTCCCATGAAGACAGAAAAAAATTCACAGTTGAGGGAAATGGCAAGACCCAAGAACAAAGCAACCCATAAATTAGCTTCACCTCCTGCTTTGGCAGTTCCAACGAGGAACTGTAGTTCCAAGTGAGGATTGAGAAGAAAAAAATTGGAAAAGGTAATAATTCAATCAGTCTAGTAAACAGATTTTGTAAAAATTACACAGGAGGGGAGTCTATCATCTGGTCAGATCACTCACAGTGCAAGTGTACACTATGTTCTTGTTTAGATAGAGAAGCAGTCCAAACTTGTTGCTAGACCAAGATGAGAATTTTTTGATAGAGTCCTTTTCCAAGGGAAAACTGCAGAGTCCTTATGTAGGAACTGCTTCAAAGAAGCATACAGATGCTTCAACAATATGTACAATATATTTCAACTATGCACAACTGATTTCAAGGTTTTCTGAACAACTTTGACTTTTCTTCTTGTCATAACTTCCTACTTCATTGTAACGACAAATGTACAAAAGATCAACAGTGAACTAAAACCATTTCATATGAGTTATGTTGTTTTTAATATTTTTATCTCCTAGAAAATTAAAGTATCTTTGTTTGTAACAGCCCTTTTCCTTGCTATACACTCTGTTCTAGAAGGGAAAACTATTGAGGAGCTGTGAAAATTTTTACGAAATGGAAAACTTGCATCCCAGTCAAATGTAACCGTTACCAATTTGCCGTGTTTAGGGGATTTTGACTGTGCCAGTGTACTTGGGAGAAGTGATCAATTTGGTTTTTTTGGTGTTCTAATTTGCTGACATAAAGCGTGCATATTTTACCTTGAATGGTAAGATATGGTGAGAACAAGGGGGAAGTCACAAAACTGCTGCGGAGGCACCACTGGGTATGTTGGCATCGCACAAGGTAGTGGAACTGAGAGAAACAGCCCGGCTCTGAACGACCTGCTACGCACAAAGCAGTGTCAGTGCCGTGCTCCGTACCGGTTAACACAGGGATGTCTTGGCAGGGCTGATTAGCCCAGGCAGAACAAATTAACGTGGCAACTCTGTTTCTGGTGTTTGAACTAGGTCTGTGGACAGCCCCGTGGTGCCCAGTTCTCTTCAGGTTTGTGTGAGCCGTCCAATAATGCCTAAAGCAGCATTGCTAAGAACTGTCACAAGAGGTTTCTTCTGCATTTTTAGGGATGCTGGAGGACTCGCAGGGAGACTCATTTGTGCTGTGTAGGTCTATTAGTGAAGGTTGAAAAACTGTGTCTTTCACCTGGACTGGAAGTATCTGAAATGGTCTTGGCTAGTGCTAAAAAATCACTCTGCACCAAACAAAAAAGCCTTATTTTCATAACACAGCACTTACTTATACCTGGGGAGAGCAGTATTTGAAAGTGGTTGAGATTCTGAAACACAGATAATCTCTTTCAGGATCTACAGCCCTCAAATTAGGCCTGGCAGATAAGATTGAAACCTTAACCTTATGCAGTACTCAATGGATAAACAGCATGGTAATCAGAGGACAAGGCTGCCACACAAAGCATCCCGTTTTGATGAGAATGTCTATTGCTGTTTTCTGTACTAACTGTAATTTCCTAAAGACTGGAATTTTCATGCCAGATAGATCATGTTGTTGTAGTCCAGTTGGAAGGCAATAAAGTCCCAAGCTGCCAAGGCCACGTCATCATCCAATTGCTTCACCATCTGCTAATAGTTCGGTGTCGATGACAAACCCAGGTGCATTCCTAAATATAGTAGTGATCTAACAACTTGTGGCTGTGCCTTTTCAACCAGAGAAGACTGAACCGGAACATTTTGCTAAAGAACATCATAAATATGAATAAGTAACAAAAATAACAGTGATAACAATAACTGTGTGGCCTTATCTCCTAAATAATCCCAATGTAATTTTAAAAATGTTGAAAAGTATATGCAAGAATTATTTTACTTGCTGGCCTGCGGTAGAATGTGGCATTTTTAATAGCGTGGAACAGTGATATTGCTGTCTTAAAAAGGGGAAATGTAGAATGATATATACAGCTACTCAAAGGACTTGAACGTGCAGGAAGAAAATAACTATGACTCCTCTCACAGACCGAAGTAAGTACAGAATCTGTCTCCTAATGGTTGTGAAAAGTGCAACTGCCTGATTTAATTACTTAAAAACAGTCGCCAGCCTTCATTTGACACTACAATCAACAAACTGCCTTCTAGCAATTGCTTCTGTTATGTCCAGACCTTCCTCAAAATAAGGGGGGCGCTCCCTGTGTTCCCACCACTTGAGAATGGCTTCTTCAGCACCTTCCAGACCCCCTGTCCTTGTGGACACGTATAGAGGGGGTCACACATGGGAGAACTTCCCAAAGCAAGGGAATGCAGCTCACTTTGGGAAGAGAAGCGATGGCATAGAGCAGCAAGCCTGCCAGCAGAATAACCTCCCCTGTCAGCAGTTTCATCAATCATCGTGGGCCCATCCGGAAGCCTGCTGAAGCCAATGGAAACCCTCTTCATGACATCATGGTGTTTTGGGCTTGTATTACTGGATCACTCTAATGTCCTAAGCTGTCCTTGGAAGAAGTTCGATGCTGTTTTATCAGATTATCTGTTTCACTTTTTCTTGGAAAAAATTAAATGTGCCCTTCACTGTGTTCCATAAGCTTCTTATATGAAATATAATTCAAAGCATTTAATTCTTCAGCAAAGGAAATGTGATTATGAACAAACACAAAACAGCTTCTGAGTGTTTTATAAAAATATTA
Organism: Chroicocephalus ridibundus; assembly: GCF_963924245.1. NCBI lineage: Eukaryota > Metazoa > Chordata > Aves > Charadriiformes > Laridae > Chroicocephalus > Chroicocephalus ridibundus. The sequence goes on along the minus strand of NC_086284.1, from coordinate 192,373,993 downwards.
TTTATAACATTTTTATATTTACTTCAAGTTTTCTTCCCAAAATTACACTTACTTTCCTCTAAAAATTGCCATTACTCTTTGGCTATTCTTTTACTGCAAAATTATTCACTCAGTTTCTGGTTAGAAAAGCTTTGCTGGAATGAAATGATCTTTCAGAACAGTGTACCTTTTTATGTTTCCAATATTAACTAACCACTCAGGGTGTGATCTTGTTGAAATCAGAGGATTTTCTATTATACAGGAGTGGAAATATTTAGCTTCTCTCTCCCCTCTCAGAAAACAAACCACATCCTGGAAAAAGAAATGTTTTACACAGAATTTATACATGATAAGAAATTCATTCCACAAGTGGAGTAAGACCTTTAAAAGACCTTTATCTACCTCACAGAATAAATTTGATATGCCTTACAAACCATTATGTGAACTCTTCCTCTTGGTGCATGCAGATGCAACTCTCTCTCCTAAGTGCTAACGCCATAATTTCCATTCCAATGATGAAATCGGGTGTGGAGGGGGACAAGTTTATTGTAATGTACTTGTATATGATTACATACTAGATTGTAAAAATTTAGCATTTATTTAGCTTCTTCTAATGAGATTTTCAAACCCTAATAAATCTGAGTAGCTTAAAACATCTGTTTGCTCTGGAAGATCATTCAGTAGGGTTGGGCATCCTGCTGGTGGGGCTGCTGAGACTGTTTTAAGGAGTCTGGTTGATACTCACAGTGCGTGTTACAAGAGGGCTATTCTTTAGGAAACTTTTGGTTTGCAAAGTTTGCAAACACAGGATATTGAGAGATTGAGCTTCGTGTACGCAAACCGTTTCTTTTGAAGTTTTTTCTGCAAATTTTGTTAACCAAGTGCACCTGAGATGCTTGAAAGGCGGGACCTCGTTAGCAATATGAGATAAAAAATCACACAGCTTTTCTTTCCCGCTGCGTCTGAACAGGGCTTCCGACACTTCAGACTCAGAGGCATCTTTCCCAGTGCCAAAGGTTCAACAGGGACAGCCCTTAACATAAAACTGACACGCATCCCCAGGGATCTTACGTTGATGAGCACTGGCCAGAGCACATACCAGTTCCATTTATTTCACTCCTTTTTCTGTTTTGCCAAAGCCCTCTGCCCTAAAGCAACCTTGAAGTGCCCTCTTCTTTCTATTACTCCAGTGTGGTGATGAAATACAGAGTGATGCAGGGGCTACTGATGCAAACTCATTCCAGCAAAGCGATTCCGTAACAAAAATCCTTCACTGGCCAACCACCCACACTAAAAAGCCCCTCTGGAGTTGTCTGATGATACAAATCAGCTGCAGCAGAGCAGACACTGCTGGCCATGGAGTTTTCACCCAGAAAACCTGCAGCATTTTGCCTCCCTGGCCATGTTTAAATAGACAATGCAACGGGATAGAAACCAGTTTTGTAAACATAAGGTGGGAAGATTACAGCATACATGGAGTCCATGTATGTATTCTTGCAAAGGAAAGAAATTAAACAGGTAATTTCTAATTTTGATCTTTTTATAAAATGGTGTGTATCATTTATCATAAAACTTGACAAACATGAACACATTTAGTATCATGGAGATAATTTTCCCAGCTTATCATCCCATATTTCTTGGTCAAAATCAGTGCTGCAAAATTTTTTTAATCCATAAGTAAGGTTAATAAAGAGGTTTTGTCACATAGTTGTATTATAGAACACTCTTTCTATGTGTTTTTAATACATAAGAATGACATTTTGATGATTTCACTAGGAGATTTGGGGCCTTCTTGATTTCGCAGTAAATTAGTGATGTTTACTTTTTAAACGTTGGGTCCAAGAAACCTTCATGTGACTTTTAGAAATTTCTGAGTTAAAGGACAACTTAATAGGTCTGAAGTTGGAAGGCAGTAATTAAGATACATGCAAAGAGTTTGGGAAACATAGCTTTGGATCACAGCATTACAAAAGTTAAATGATGCAATAAATTAACTAATAAAAAAATATCCCATTTTGGTAAGGGTACAAAGACAAAACTTGTGACTTAAGGAAGGGATATGTTACCAGGACAATGCACTGGAGGTCTGGTAGAGCTTAACTTCACTACTTTTACACTGTGGCAGTGGAGGGAGCTTGAGTTTGTCCCTAAATTCTATAAGGGCCAGTCAAACAAGACAGAAGCCCTCAACTTCCTCTGCATTTCCCTAATTTCCACTGTGCCCCAGGGCAATTGGGAGATAGTGAAAGTTGGGGTTCAAAATAATGGTGGGAACAAACAAAACTTGATCATTAGGATAACAGCGGAAACAGATTTAATGGATTTGCCCAGCAGAATGCATGCAAATACCTCCCCCCCCAAAAAAAAAAAATTTATGCCAGGTGCTTTTTATCTGGACTCTTTGTTGAAGCAGTGACAAGAGAAAGGCAAATGGATACAAATAACGCCAATCAATACTTCAGTATTTTCAAAAATGCATATCCTACACCAGTTCCCCAATATCGGTAGTATTACAAAAATAACCCCTTTTCAAAGTCAATGGGATGGTAGCAGATTACTTCCCATACTAGAGTGACTCTCAAGCCGTTTTCACCAATATAATTCCAATAATTAATATGGTTGATATGATTTTTCTCACTGGTTTATATTGGTACATACCTTGAATGTATATATTTGAGAAATTTCCTTTCCTTAAAATACTGCGCACCTGTTGTTTTTCTCTTATACCAAGTGAATCAATAGTTACAGTGAATAGAGCTTGTGTGAGAAGAGAATCAACCCTGATTTTCAACAATACTCATAGCTTTAGACACACTGGCTGCAGGAAATCTGCCTCTCTGACTCTTCAATTCTAGCCTCTAATACACTCTCTCTGCTGGCATCGTGACAATTTTCTGAAGTAGACCCCCCTGAGACCTTGGGTCATGAGGCTTATTTCACTTTGTATGATTTGTCTTAGATGTGACTTCAGGTGGTTTCGTGGGTGTGCCACCTGCTTCTCCAGAGGAGCAGTGAGCTACCACGGCAGCTGAATCACTCCCCACCCCAGTGAAGCCCACCAAAAAGGCTCCCCGGACGGGAGCCCACCTATTTAAGCCATCAGGGAATGTTGTGAGGAACAAGCTCTCTTAGATTATTTCTGTTTGGGAATAAAGTGATAAAGCATTTTTTCCTTGTGCTGTTTCCAATTGGAAATACCATGAGGAAGCATGTTTCTCATTATATTTCCTATTTGTTCAAGTGTATTCCCGTGCCAAGGGAACAGCTGAATCAAAAGGCAGGCAATGCCCCAGAGTTTTGATGCAAGCAAATGGCAAGCGAGAGTAAATTACTTCTCTCTTTTCTTCTTTAACTTTTTTTTTCCCCCAAAATTGTTGAAAAGTTTTGATGCAAAATGAAAACAGAATTACGGGCTGGGAAGCCTCCGCAAAGCCTTACTCATTTTTTCTGACAACAAACTGCTAGCTAATTTATGTAAATAGGAACCCTGTATGCTTTCTGGTGTTAGCTGACAGAATTCAGTGAAATGGAGAGCCCAGGCTCCGGTCGAGGCTGATAGTAACTCGCCCTGTCCTCATGCATTTACTGGAAGACTGAATACTATGCTATGCTGTTTCACTTTCTTTATTCTCATCTTATTCAAAACTTTTTCGTTGTGTAACCAGTATGTGCAGGGCAAAGCTCTTTGATCTTGCACCAAGGGAAAGACTATTCTGCTCACAAGATTTTACCACAGAGCAGGGAAGGGAAAGGGAGCGTCTCTTTGCTCCCTGATATTATCCCTGATGGATAAAGCTTGGGCTCCCTCCTCATCGCAAGTCCCACTCTCCCTTCTGGGACTGCGACTGTTTGACATCACTGTTTCTTTCTGTTAGTTGCTTAGGTTTCAGGCAATGAAGCTCACTGTGGTGAGCGTCATACTGCTCACCGGGCAGTCTTAGGTGTATCATCTATATCTCATTGAAATCTGAAAAAAAAAAAAAAAAAAAGGATTTACATGGGATGTATGCAGTTCATCAGCCTCTCTTTGTTCGGTTGACCTTTTCTGTGGGTAGTAACTTAGATGAGCCGAATTCATAACTACTGACAGTGTGGTTCACGTCACAACACAACCACTGCAGGAGTCCACTCCTACCCCATTTCTTCTCAGCCATTTTCCAAGGCCCAGAGCAAGGGGCACTTGCCGGTGTGAAAGGCCAGTGGTCTCAGCCAGGACTGATGATAACAGAAGTAAACATCTCTGCAGGAAAAGTAGTGCATGTGGACAGTCTCAGCGCGTTCTTCTCAGCACTTGTGCCTCTGCAGGGATATCACACTGTCTAGCAGACAAAATGTCATCTTAACACATGGCCATGAATGCAGGAAGCTGACTTATCCTGCACTCTGTAGGCATTAAAGTGTAATTTTTTTTTTCAGGGAAAGATTTCTAACTAAAAATGTCAAAATTGCTGTCTGTTCTGAGCCTATGTGTCTATAGTTAAAGGGAGGTACGCCTTTTTCACTCCAGGTCATTTCTGGATTAACTTCAAAAATAAAATAAAAAAAAGGCTTCCACTGCCACCGAAGGGAAGTTTTGAGTTCTGTTTAATCAGGATTTTGGTTTTGGGACTGGTGGGGGGAAGAGGGGAAGAATGCTTTGTTTTATGAAGGTCATTAAATTATTTCTATGTCATAGGATTTTAATGTTATGCCTCTTAATGATAATGTTTGTTGCTTTCAATGGGCTTTTTTCCAATTTTTCTTTCTCACATTTCCTAATGACAGAAAGAGTAAGGTTGTTAAACAGGTAGACCGAAGAGTTCTTATCCACATTTTATTTTCAGTAGTTAGACAGTAACGTTTTTTGTTACCAAGATGGTTTATCTCACAATATTTTAACAGACAACTTTTTCCTGCATCAAGGTTGTGGTTTAAAAAAACAGTTTTACAAAACAGTGAGTACCTTACAAAAGGGGAAATTGAGGTAGAAAAAGACATACGAGTTGTAATTAATTCAGCTCAGTGACAAAATCTTAAGTCCTTTCTAACTTAATCAGGGTTCAGAAGTGAATTTGTTACAAAGAAACGAAGAGAAACCAGGTTTCTCTGTGTTCTGCTCTGACTAATTTTTTAATTAAAGAGGAATGTGAAAATATTGAATGACAAAATGCCGGGAATAATTATAATTGTATTAACAATCTATGCAAGTTTTACAATAATAGAGCACTCAACTTCTTGTCTCTTTTATGTATTTTTACGGTTAAAACAAATGTGTGTACCAATAATCCTTTTTATTGCATTTTAGGATTCTGGGGTGGGAAAAAAAAACAAAGGAAAAAGCAAAAGTAACTTGTCACTTAGTAATTCATGTGGAAAGAGACCTAGCCTACAAGAGGACATTGTCAGCTGAATGAAAGAGATTAAATTGATAAGAAAGAATAGAGGTCTGCTTCCTTCATTGTCTTGGAAAATACATTTGTTAGGCAGCTTTTCAACACAGAAAAGAGAATAAGACACTTCCTAGGACAGAAAGATTAGTAGTTGGAATACCAGTCTTTCGTGATAAACAAACCACGTCTTTTTACCCTTTTAGGATTTGAGAATTGCTCTCCAATTATACTTCCCTTTTATCAAGATGTGAACATGACTGCAATGGTAACTTGAAGAAGATGTAAACTTTAACACAAGGCTTTTCATTTAGTTGCTTTAATATCTGTTAGCCACACTCAGGTTTTGGTTGTAGATGCTGAGCTCTCGCTCGGTGACAAATGTGCATTCTTAGGCAGTCTCATAGTTCTGTGACAAGTTATTGGTAACACTCTGCTCCATACAAACACACGATGTAAGCAGCTACTGCTGAGGACATGGCATGAAATTAATTGGCTAATTTTTGTCAATTTAAAGGAGATGCGCCCAATTCCTTGATCAAAGACTCTAAACATCATCTACTCAATGGACTTTCAAATGCGTAAGGGATAGCAGTTTATGAAAAGCAGTTTTCCATACAGGCCTTAGTATAAAAGAAACACTTGGTTAACAATAATTATATACAGGGAGAAGGGATCACAATAAAACAAGCCATTGTTTCTTCAAAGAAATTGTTTAATGGAAAAGGCCATTATCAGTTAAATAACTCTGTGATAATATGACAGTGGGTCAATGTGAATTTGCAGCTGTTCTGAGTTCCCACAGACTTTTCTCCAGTTTAAAAGCTTGAACAAAAGCCAACTCTTTCTATTGACTGTAATGGGCTTCAAATAAGGTCTCGTATATTCAAACAATGCATTTTATATAATAATCCATCTCAAGATAATTCCTGAATTACAGGCAACGCTTATATCTGTATATACACATCATAAGATATCTGTAAGTCTTCACCTCGTATATTAGCATCTGTTAACCACCCAGTTCTGACCTTACTTCCAACAGAAATGACTCAGTCATATCTGGTATGGATTCTCCTGCCTCCTGTGTGGTTGAACATGGTCGTGTGGGCTTTCAAATTTAAATTTGTTAATTTAATTACTCATGGAATCGATAATACTCAGAAATGCAGATGTGAAATTGTGCAGACACAACTGTAAATCCTTTTGCAAATGTCCTCGAAAATTTGAATGCTCACACCAGTAAATCAGCTTGTAAAATATCTTCAGTGGAGGTACGTTAGTGAAATTCGTTTTAAAGCAAGTAAGGTTTATCTAATTAAGCATAGATTTATGCTGAGAAAAAACTACAGTGTCAGTTTACTTCAAATCCATAAAAGCAACTGAAGTCTCATACATTTCTTTGAAGTTGCAGGAAACGGTACTACAGCTCTACTTCTAGGCAATTAGAATGGGCAAAATGGCTTTTGAGCTGGAGGAACGTAACAGCTTAGACTGGTATCCTTCCTCCTCGTTCTTTATGTCATTGTGTGATATACATTATTATCAACATATTCCAAAGAATTCCTGTAGATGGTGGGGTTTCTACTCCACATGTCCTATACTTTTAGAGTAAATGAAACCTAAGTGGTGAAATTCCAGTGCCTTTTGGAAGGATGAAGGCCAGCTCCCATAAGGAGCTGAATTTCTTGCATATCGGCATAGTGAGGTCCTTTGGCCAGTTGTTGTTCACAGACACACGAAATTAAAAACTTACTAGTATTCATCTCTGCCCATTTCTCTCTATAAAATTACAGCAGATTCTATAAAATTACAGGCAAATTCTAATTCCAATAAAAGGTCTGATTCTGCCACTGTTATTCTGCCCATGTCCACAAAGGCAATTAGATGTCTAGGTCAGCACTTTTTTTGATTTTAATAGTATTTCTAGTAAATGTTTTATTAAAAATATTAAAATACTTTTTCCTATTAAAAATACTATGGAAAAATATGGCTTGTTTATTAAATTTACTTGGACAAAAATTGTCCAGATGTTCCAAACTTTTTGGAAAAAAAAGTTTCCTGTAAAAAAATTTAGTCACCTCTAGCAAAGAGTTTGTGTCACCTAGATCACTTATCCCTGAAAATGTCAGATAAAAACACATTACTCCTATATGTTTCTATAAAATGATAAAGTATGACAGCAGCATCCCATACCTCCTGTAAAGCTGTCATGTCTCTCTCAAAGGCAGGAGTATATGTTGCACTCATTATCTGTGCTGTAAATTCGTGTTTTGTTTGGTTGTTTTTTGTTTTTACAGAATTTTAATATTTAATTTAACAACACTTCACTAAAATGTTGTGCTTACGCTATTAAAGCTGATATTGCATCTGTAAGGCACTGATATTCCAAACATATGCAATTCATTAAAAGAGTACAGTTAGTTAAACTACTCTTGTTGATGGTATCAAAATAATTATAATCACTTGCTTGATGTGTGAGACAATATTAGCAGGGCTGTTGACCTTTTAAAGTCTGCCAGTAGGGACAGCTGAAAGCTTTTCAGAAAAACAAAAAAAAAAAAAAAAAAAGGATAGCTGCTTACCGCATTTCAGCAAGCTAACCAAATCCAGAGAGTTTGACCTTCCTGATGCATGTCACGACCAAAATTACATCCCCATGGTATCCTAAGGGTGTTTTGTGTAGCATAAATCATCACAAAATTAGGCCTATTAGAGTTCACTTGGTTTAATAGTTGAGAATCAAGTTTAAACAAGATGACCAAGGACTAGCGTATATCTACGCTTGCTGCTATGTACTTAGGTAGCTTTATTTAATCGGTATTACTGAAAGAATTAGGCATAAACTGGTCAACAACACATTTAGGCTGAAGAACTGAACTTTTCTCATTGCCGCAGACATGAATCCTAGTAGGAACCACAGAGGCAGGAAATCTTAGGGATTTCTCAGTCTGATACAATTGTGGGAGGAATTACGAGACCTGGCTGTGTGCAACAGCAGTGGATTAGATTTAGGGCTCTAGGAATTGATCTTTGCTGGATTAGCAGTGTCAGTTTGAAGCATCCCTGCCTTGAGCAGTGCACTTCGCCCGTCTTCCCAGGGGTGACAGAAGGAGCTAGATGTCTGCTCCCTGCCAATTCTGACTCATGGCCCACTATGTTGGCATAAACCACCTTGCATGTATGTCTCCGTTAATCCTCTGGGCAAGAACCAAGGTGTTTAAACGTGCTTGTTCTGCCTCCCTGGTTAGAGAGCAGTCTCCAGCAGACTGCTGGTGAGCATAACTTGAGATCCTTCACATCCTGCAGTACGTGGGAAAACTCCAGGTGATGGAGAGTCTACTGCGGTGGAGATGACTGCCTATGCACTTTCTCAGGTATACAAGTAAATTTTGTGTTGCTGTAGTATCAAATCAGTATATTCAATAAAGCGTAGTACCCAAACATGCCATCATTTACACTGTGAGCTCCAGGCCTACTGTCCTGGTGACACCAGCCCCCTCCAGCAGTTTTTGTGCCTGGTCACTGCTGAAATCCATGCTAAGCAAAGCTGCCAACTTTCTCCACCTGGATGTCTCCGTGGTGCAGCCCCCAACACGGCCAGGCCCTGCAGGGGTTGCCTGACCTCCCTGGGACCCCCTCTTACTCAGCCCATGCCCCCAGCAGCTCTTCCTGGCTCAGGCTCTGCCCCCAGAGATCCCAGCCTTGTTCCATATGATGCAAAAAGAAATAAATAAATAAATAAATAAATAAATAAATAAATAAATAAAATAAAATAAATGGAATTTGAGTGAGTTTTAAGAGTATTCTTAGTAGGCTTAGATAAGAATATAAGGATTTGTAGTCTTCTAAAGCTATAAATGACCTCCGTCCTTTGTGGTGGAGTTCCCTTTACTAAATTTTAAAGATACGGAGCTAACATCCATATCTGAGTAAGTGACCTCAGGATTTCTTTGTAGTTAATGGAAAGGAACAAGCGCTTTAGAGCACAGTTCATCTGACCCATTTTACACATCTCTGTGAATCCCATCCTTAGTGTTGTCCACACATAAACTAAAAGGGACAAGATTCTAAATATTGAGAGACTGTCACTAACTCTTCCAATGAGACCCCACAGGGCATTGCAAAAGCCATTTGGCCCACAGTGTATCCCATATTAATCACTCGTTGGTGGGCAGGCAGACCATTTTTGCATGCATTTATTTTGCTACTTCTTAAGCCCAAAAAGCAGAAGCTTTTTTGATTTTCACTTTTTTTTTCATTTTTTCTTTTAAACCTATTTGGAGAATGGAAAGGCTACTCAAAGCAAGAGATGCAGAATCTGGACCTTGGCATTGCAGACTTGCACCATCTTTTGCAAGTCAGTTTTTGAGTAAATGGGGACACATTAAAGTTAAGGGTTAATCCTCAGAAGGCACCGCTGGAACATCAAAATTCTGAATATTGAACAACAGGTAGTTCAAGATACACAGTCAAAACTGTAGGCAATCTGACTTAGAAACAGCTTTTTGAAATGTGCTCAACTTCTATATGCCTTGATTATTATTTTTTTTTAATGCATAGAATAATACTTACCTCACATGGAGTAAATTATGTGCTTGCCAACACACAATACATCAGTGGCAAAGATTGGGATAGGATCCTGGACTGCAGACTTGTGCTTTAAACACTAGCTGTGCTCCCTTTCCTTTCTAAGTTCAAACTCTGGCTTTAACCATTATTACTTTAGGTTTTATTGTAGTTTTTCTCTACCATTAAAGAGTAGATTATTTCAAAAGTACCTTTTATTTAAACTAAATTGACTTTCAAAAGGAACATAAACTTGCTCAATATATTTTGTTTCCTTTTGCTTCTGTCTCTCACACTTGTCTCAACCCACTCCTAGCCATAGTGAAATAGGAAAGAAGCAGATACAGCTCTCTTGGTTCCATAAAGGTACTCATTTACTAATATACCAAGATAGCATCTGGATAGGAGATGGCTCCAATTCAGCTATTATGGACTTAGTGTGTATCTATTTGATCGGACTTTGTAGGCATACTATGGCATGAATTGTTAAAGGAGACACAGGAACGGATGCTCTGTCAAATTCTATTGCCATCTCTGCTACCAACCTGACAGGTGACCCTGGGCAATACCCTTCTGTTCTCATGTTAGTTTTTCTGTATTTTGCCTCTCTTGTCTACTAAGTCCATAATTTCACAGAAACGTGTGCCCACGTTTAGTGTACTCATTGGAGTCATTCCATTTTTAAAAGTTTACAGTCTGAGCAGCTATCTTTGTAGTACATGGATTGGCTTTTCCTAAGTCTCTGTACGGAGTGCAGCATAGTAGGACCCTAATCTTGGCAGGAGAATTTACATATTGCCATCATACTGCTAATAAACAATTATCAACAAGCATAAACTGCTATAAACTAAACAGAATTTTACTGATTTTCTAGCATCTTATATACTAAAGTGGACTTTTTATCCTGTGGTAAGGCATGTCATCATAAAAATATTCCATAGTAGCTGGTTTTATCCATATTTACACAGCTGAAAATGACTGCAGAACAGTGTGAGGACCTAAACATCCTTGTTTGTTTTTTTAAAATTTCAGCATTCCCAATTAACCCTGTTATCTCCTATTTTTTCCTTTGCAAATTATGTTATCCCTGCCTCTATGGCAACAGTTGTATCACCTCTTTTGGACAGTTATGCTGTTACTATCAATGAAGAACTTAAGCAAGAATGTTTTGTCATGATCAAAAGTGTATATGTTTACTGTACACTGTACCAAATATAATCCCCTGCCAGTGTAAATTCCCTGCCATCATAAATCCTGATTGTCATCAGGAGTTTTTTCAAGGCTTGGTTCTAGGAATAAGTGAGTATACAGTTACTTATGGCAGCAAGATGCTTGTACTACAAAAATAACTAAAGCTCTGTTGTCTTCTTTGCTCGATTGTGAAGCCTCTCTAGCTGTCACCTCCACAGGGAAAGATACCTGAGAGATGACAAGTGCTCACAGAGTAGCCCTTCCTAGCTGCAAACCTTGCTTTTCCTGCCTTTCCTATTCCTCCTGCAGCTGTATGAGCAGCATGGGGACCTCTCCGGGATGCACCCTGGCTTTGCATCTTAGCTCTGTCCCTGCTGTACCGTGTTCAAACCGCATGGCCCCAACCCAGTCCAAGTTCCGGGCATCTTAATGACCAGCTTCAAAATTAAGTTTACCTACTCTACTGAGAAGTTCTGAGATTAATGTTTGAAGCTAATTGAGATATTTTTTTTGCCGTATAGATTAAATATTGAAAAGGCATTGATTCTTTAACAAATAAAAATGGCAAAACTAATAGAGAAGAGTCTATATGAAAGCTTTTTGTGGGGGGCAAGTCAATAAAGGGAAAATAAAAAGCTATTTAAAAGATCAGTATTTTAAAAACCGTAGTCGAATATCATGAAATTACCCTTTTTTGGGGATATATACTAGTATTATTATAAATCCCAATATGTAAGAAAAACACCGAGTAGTTCTTACACTAAATTCCTGACTTGTATGGTTTATTAGTTTCTTTCCAGTATTAGTATTTTGGAAGTTGCCTCACTTCCCCTTCCACACACTTATGCAGTGCTGACTGACGCTAATAAAAGTCGCATATACATGTGCAGATTAGAACTCAGTTATCTAAAGAGTTCAATTTGAGCATGAAATACAGGCAGAGCAAATATGGGATACATTAGGGATTTTGAGACTTTGTTAAAAGTAAGGAAATGGTGTTGGGATTTTGTTAAATGATAGGCAAGGAAATCTTCTAGCTATCACAAAGTGATGTCAGAATGATATTGCTGTGAACTGGGAACACAGTAGGATTTTCTTACAGGTTGTCAGAGGAGGGCGGGGGGAAGGGCTGCTCCCTGTGGTATACATTCAGTTATTGACTACGGTCACAGTTATTTGCTTCAGCCAGCATGATCTGAAATGCATGTATAAAAGCATATAGGTATTGGAATTTTCAACCCAAATCAGAATCCTAATTAACTGTAAATCGTAAAGCCAGTAGCCCGAGGTATATTAAAATGAGAACTTTGTACATGAAAGGCTGCACATGCCCCAAAATCTAAGTATTTCCTACTTATAAACCACCAAATTCACTGCATCAGCTTCCACGACTGTAATTCTGCTCCTGAGGGATATACAAGTAGAGTTAACTGAAAACAAATATGAGTTTGCAACTCATAGAGCAAGTCATTTTACGGGGACATTAAAAACCACTGATATAAGGAAAGACAACATAAAATATTTGTACTTAAGGTAAGAATGTGACATTAAAGCCAGAAGTGAACTTAGTCCATTGTACTTCATCAAATGCCTCTTTAATCTATAAATGTGTGTGATTATAATGACATTAATTTCAGGGGGAAGACCACATGAGTAAAGCACCGCTGAAACACCTGGCACAATTGAATTTCACGCAGCACCAAACGCGAAGGCGAAGAGCCGAAGCTACAAAACGCATTGGTGGAGCTGGGCAGAACTGACACGGAGGACATTGTTTTCTCAGACACATAAAAGGGTTTTGGTCATAAAGATCCAACCCTGCTTAGGGCGAGAGGGGGTTTGTTGCCCTTTAATAGGAGCAGGATCAAGCTGGAAAGGGGTATTTGGTCCTTTGGTGCTCAGGCAGGAAACAACAAAACAGAAGCTGCAGAGCCTGAGGAACCTCTGCTCCGTATCACCATTACTGTTCCACGGTGCCAAGTTATCTTGTGATCTTGATTTTAATAACAGCTATACCCTTCTCCTTATCACAAGCTGAGTGCCTGTATGTCTTCTCAGGCCAGGGCTTGAATAGAAGCTGTGGTGTTTCCTCTGCTACTCTGTCACTGTGCTCTGCAAACTGAAAACCGACCGTACAACGTCTGTGTGCGTCTGTGTGTGTCTGTGTGTGTGCGTATCTCTTTCCTAAGAGGCATAACTTTTTCAGTTAATGTCTCAGGCTCAGCAAGCTCTATCTCTAAACTGTAAATTGCATCAAAAGCAGAGTATCTCCTAAAATAATTTTGACTATAAGCCAACGCACCTGTGAGATGCCAATCCTCTTTTTTTGGCTTGGTGTACGGCATCTGTTACTTCCTTGGTTTTCCTCATGGAAGAGAGAGTTTGACAGTAAAGAAAGTATATTATGGAAATTGCCAAACATGCACAATCAGAAGCAAACAAACTCCTACACTATGAATTAAAGAGGTGACAGAAAGAATCTCAGCAATGGTTTAATGCTAAAACATCAGTCGTCATTCATTCCCCCCACCAAAAAATGTTTATGCAAGAAATAAAGGTCGAAAGAGGGGCAGTGAAAAGGAAAACTAATGCATGTTAAGGGAGATATGAATATTTGGGAGTATCTTGGGAGTACCCTGAGGTCAGATACAGTAAAGATATTGCCAAAGGCAATACTAATACTAATATACTGCCACACTGGATGTTCACATTACAGGCTGTTGCCACTGTTGAAGTGGCAAAACTTCCCCCAGTTTATAGTGACTGTTCAGCTGCTGTTGCAGTTTAAGTCTGTCTCCCACTCTCAGAAAAGCCCGCCATCACCCGTGGAAGGGGGAATAAATACCACCTATGTATTTGCTGACTGAAAGTGTTTATCTGAATCTGTCAACTACAACAGAAATCAAGTTGCTAAATGTTGCGCTCAAGAATTTTCTGTGGATTTGTGACATTCCTTGGAAGGCTTGAGATCCATAAAGTAATGAATAAATTATAAGAAGACATAATTATGGTATTTTCATCTCTGACAGATATAATTTTACTCCATAAGCACGGAAAAGTAAGCTGCCGTTTTTCTCAGACCAACACTCTGAGATTTCTTTAAAAAAAAAGAAGAAAAAAGAAACAAGTCTTTTACTGAAAAATGACATATTTAGTAAATATTGTCCAGGGTAATTGTTCATGTGGGACCCCAATAGAAACACATTTCAGATACTGTAACTACTGTATATTCAGAGTGTATGAGCACTGTATATTCAGAGTAGATGATAATCTCTGTAATGTTTGTTACGAAGCTCCTTGTGGACACTCAAATGTAATTTTAATGGTATCCTGAAGAAAAAAAAAGAAGGTACAGCACTCAAATTGGATTCCAGAGATAAGGTTAGTTACTGAGGGTACGATTTACGTCAACTGAATTTAGCTGTCTAAAATGCATGTGTCTAATTTAGGCTCTCTTTGCAGTCCTTGGAGGGAAGTAGGTACCTCCAGAGGGAGATCAATTCTGCTCACTTTGACAACTGCTTTAGGACAGGATGAAGCCTCAATGACCACAGAGGAAAACCAGATGATTAGATTAGAAACCTAATTTCGAGACAGCAAAGCCAGGGATTGTGTGTTGGATCTGGAATGATACTGCCTGTTTGCACATGAAATCAGATCCTCGGGTCCCACCCAGCACATGGAGCACAGTCCTACAGGTCGCAGCCTGGATAATGGAGCCAGCATCCTCCCGCCAGCTGCCACGGGGCCAGAGCCGCAGCCCAGCCATGATAGCTACCATCTTCTGCTCACCAGGACACTCAATCAGGTTTCTCTCCAGTGGGCCAGGCAGTCTTATGTTTCTCAGCCCACAATCGCAGTGATCAGTTACTCAGAAACAGAGAAATAAAATCTGAAGTTTCCAAAGATCTCTAGGGACTCAGATTGCCCCACATCTGCTGGAAATCACCAGGAGATGGGTCCACGTTGAATATATCACTCTGAGGCCTCTAGCCATGACTGTATCTTTATTCAGCAAATCACTGTAGCATATATGTAAAACTTCAAGCTTAAATCCCATTAACATCAAAGGGATGTAAGCATGCACTTAAATGTTTTGCTGAACTGGTACCCTTGGCCCCAGTCCAGCAAAACATGTAAGCATATGCTTAACTTTAAGAATGTTTAACCCTGTTAACTTCTATAGAGTTGATTTTCTACAGTTTCCTGAAGTGAAACACAGATTTCAATGCTTTGCCAAGTCACTATCTTAATGAAGATGCAATGCCCCTATCTTATCAGCATTACAAGCCTCAGTTAAATTGGTCATACTAAGGCACAAAGACCACAGCCACGTATACCCCAAGGAGAAAAAATCCATTAGAAATGCCTAGCCAAATGGTAAATACTGAAAACTAATACCTAAAAAAATGAATTCCAAAATAATGTAAGCCAAATTAAAGCCTCAGTTCATCCAGGACTCAAGCACTTGATGCGCTTTAAATGGGTTGCTGTTTATGCTTACATTTAGGCATGTGCTTAAACACCACGACGAACTGGTCCATCGGTGTACACCTTCCCTTTTATATGTTAGATAAAGTACAATCCTTTGGCTTTTGTAAATCATGTTGCTTTGCCTAAGATATCAGACGAGCGGCTCTGCTCTGAGGCTTATATGTGCCCAATAAATCCAGACATAAAAATCAATAGAAACATTTAAACCTGTGAGGTTGTAGAAGTGCCCCTTGGAAAAAGTCAAATGTTAAAAAATGAATCTCATATAACTATGAGTTTGCCATAGCAGGCAAAGAATTGTAGATGTTCATATGTATTCAGATTCTTTTCACAGGAGCTAAGAAAGCTTCGGTAAAATAAGTTGTACACAGTCTTTTTAATGATGTATATTTCTAGGTTTTTCACGTTTATGCATTGTTATGCAAATTAACTTTTATCTAAATATCTGTAGTATGCCACACAAGCAACTTACTGCTTGGTCATAGATTTTGAATTTTATGGAAGCAGTTTCACTTAAAAATTAAGTAAATATAATACGTTCAGTACAAAGATTAATGATGTATGTCTCTACAAAGCAGTCACAGGGCTATGTTTTGTTTATGCAGGATGGCACCCTATATGCTAAATATATCATAGGTTTACGTTACCGTAACAATGCATCATTCCTCAGCTATTAATCTAAACTGCAGAATACATGTATATTTAATAATCCTCAGAAAGTCTGCAAGACTTATTTACATTTTCTATACATACTGCAGCTTTAAACACCTTTTAGTATTGGCCACTAATTCTATACCATCACAGTGCTTTAATATGAGCAGTAAGATTAAACAACAGTATAAGATGAGTCAAATCAGTACTGAAAATGACAACAAGGATGTTTTGCCCTTAAACTGAGATTCTGAACCCATACCATTTTTCTACTTTGAGAGTGCAGCACACTGAAGACATCATATTTAAAATATCTGAAAAGCTGAATATCATACACAGGGTATGTAATGGAATTTCTTCCAGTAATCTAAACAGCAAACCATAAGAATAAAGAAAAGAAATGGCAAAATGAGCAAATTGGTCATAATAGCGGGCCCTTATAAATAAATTTGGCATTTAACTGAAAAATTAGTTAATAGAAACTTACAGTATGCAGTGTTAAGTTACTGTTTTCACTTCTAACATATGCTTAGAAACTGATAAATATTTATCTTTCTTTCATTACAATAATTCATATCTCAGAAGAAAAACTGCAATTGCTTTGATTATATGTTTTTTTCCATCCTTATGGCACACCATAAGAAACAACATTTGTAAAAAATTAATTTTGTTTATTAACAGGAAACTGATTGCAAAAACTAGGGAAAAATATGAAAACGAATTTATAAAAAAGTCTGAAAGAACAAAGCACAGACATCATAATATCGTCATTTAGAATCTATGAACTGAAATGTATTTTTAAAGACAAAGTTAATGCCTCCCTTTGAAATCCTCATGTTAAAATCAAAACCACAACTTTAATAGAAGACAGACATAGGTGCTGTATGAAGAATTACAGCTTAGAAAATTAATAAAAATAGTATCTAAAACAGTATTAGTAAGATATGAAGCTCATTCATTAATGGTCTCTGTGATAATATATCACTGAAAATGTTGCATGAAGGACAGTCTTTGATAGGATTATGTACAGTATAATAGCAAGATATTGAAATTAAAATTCACTGAGAAGATACATCTTGTGAACTGAAGGGTAAGAAGATAATAATGGTAACATTAATAATAATAAATAACAAGTATAAAATGATTCACATAAATAGAATTTCCATCAGCAACCATTATTGTAATTATGGGAATGATAAAGTAATAATCTACAGTAAATAGCTAATCTTTATTGATTCACTATTTAATTTCTTTTTTTAAAGGGCTTTAGAATTGCTGTCAATAACAATAATGTGTACATGGGGAAAAGTTATGTAGAGAACAAATGATAAAAACAGTATTGTGTAATCTGTGTCTAAAGAATCTTTTGAAGATATTTATGTTGTTTGGTGCAGCAAAGGACAATTCTTCAAAGAACTTCCTCACCTATTTAACGAATGCTGGGGGATTTCTTCAACACCTGGTTATGGGGGTTCCAGAGGCATATCGGGAAAATTTAGAAAGTTCAGTACCTGTCTTTTTAATCACATCTCTCTCTAAGGTAAGAACAGCTCTCCATCAATGGCAGCTATGAAGAAAAAACAGGCCATAGGCTGTCTGACCCTACAGCAGCCCTAGAGGCAATTTCACAGCCAACAGCAAAGTTAGCACCAGAGGCAACCAAAAGGCCAAGGAAGAGGCTAAATAAGAGAAATTCTAAGGAACTAACTGTGGTGCTGAGGAAATATATTCCAGAATTTTGCATATGGGTAGCAAACAAACCTTCTGTGTGGCAACAAGCACTATCTCAAATGTGAGGGCAGACAAAAGAAAGGCAGGACCTTATATGTGCAATTGAACTGGTGATCATATAATGCCATTGAAAGTAGGGTCCAATTTCAGTAGCTTTTGAATTCATAGAAGAATAGGGAATAGCTTGTGATATGCCTAAAAAAAAGCCCAACAATGTAGTCCCGAGAGAAAGACTAGATTTTAACTCACAAAGATTTTCTCTTTAGTTTTTTAATATATTCATCATCCTAGCAGTATCTTTTGATAATTAATAATGTAGATGGCCTTTGATCATCCACATAGGAGTATTTTTATGGCCTGTTTTGCTTCCAAATTAAGAAAGATATTGGATACTATTAACCGCCATTGTACACTGTGATTTACACTTGCTGTTCAATGGAGTTTTGTAGGCCTCTGGTCGAAAAAACTTTTTGTATAGGTAACTCCATTGTCTAAGAGGGTCCTTCTCAGCTAAGCAAAATCACAGTCTGCCTTGAACTACATATTATAAGACTGGACAAGATTGTTTCCACTGTGTAATGCAGAATGTATTTCTGATTTTGCAAACACCTCTCGTGAGCTCTTAGAAAGGAAGTAGTCATTGGGAAAAAAAAAAAAGAAGCAAATGCCACCTTCACTATGGGAAAATAACACAAACCCAGCATGGGTCTATCCTTCTGACAGTTTAAATTCATGTCCTTCTCATAATGGCACATGGCCATACTGGCATAAAGAACAGAGCAAACGATGACTGCTGCACTCCAGATGTTTGATGTCCAAATGAGCTATGTTGTGCCTCCAAGGTGGTGGAGTCAAAAATGGGAGGCCCGGCTCAAAATCTGGCCCTCATAAGTTTGCATTATTGTCAGTTAGATAGGAAACATATAAAGGAAGGTTCCTGCTTAAGTGAGAGAAACTGGCAACAATTTGAAATGTTTGATATACTCAGAAGTGCAGCAAAAGGACACCTCACCTTGAGGGCAGATGTCAACGCTATGATATGCATGTGGTAAAAAGCAAAATGTTTTTATTGGCATGAAAAAACAACCAGAAATATGCAGCAATAATTTTTAATTTTTTTTTTCTTTTGGGGGGAGTTGCTATTTCTCACCGTACCCATTCACTGGAGGGGCCAGCTGACAGACGATGCAGAGCCCTGAGAGAAGACAGAACAGATTCAGTGTGCAGAGAGAGTGAAAAGACCTGGTTTACATAGAGAAGGAGGAAGACAGGTACATGGGAGAAATGTTGTGCATACATATATGTACATATGCAAGGAAAAATCAGCAAGTCCATTTATCTATGACGTAATGGTAGTAAGAGGGGAACTCTGAAATTAACAAGCCGTACATTTAAAAGCAATAAATAAAATGACTATTTTCCAAAAATAATCCATGGTACTTCGTGTCATGAGCTATTTTTAGAGATGTGCCAGATTCAGATCATTTAGGTGAAAAACGAAACACTCCGCAGTGGTGTTACAAAGGATAAAACATCACAAAGAACAGAAAACTCTGTGTATGACTGTAAGTGCAAAACCCAACTGCTGTTGAGACCAAAAATTTCCTTCGGAGACTTGTATCGTAATTGTCCGTTAGGAGCTTCTCAAACCTCCCTCTGAAGCATGTGGTATTAGTCCCTCCTGGAAATAGGATAGTGAAAAACCTTGACCATACTCCTTAGCTATTAATAGTTGCTTTGATTTCCGACAGACTTAAAAGAAGATAGAGTAATTTGACTCCAGCTCCTATTAGCCAGGTTCCTCTTCTAATTTTTATTATAATTTTTTTATCCGCTTCAGTGGACATTTTCCTGAAGTAAGGAGTGTGGGACTATGACCTTTGTAAATATCTCTGCCATGTGACAGTGATTGTTCTGATAATTATTCATTATTCAAGACTATAAGAATAATTACTGCTTTCAAATACCCTGCAAATCATAAAAGCCTATATCAGGGCTATCCTTAGGCAGGCTTCTGGAATGCTATTTCCAAATGGAGAATTTTGACAAATTTGTTTTCTCCTGACCTGAGTTCATTTATCTTAAAAAGTACAAGGGTGGTCATTCTTTACTTGAGCGGATCTTACCTTCTTTTCAGGTAGGGCACTCATTTATGAAGTGGGTGGGAGTCCAAGGACTGGGAGTCAGTTGCATCCAAAAGCTAATGGATGGAAAAAAAATTAAGTGTGAATAAGTATGCAAGATTATACACACTGTAAATGGGGCATGCAATTTTAAAATAAAGCCCTAAAATTCTGCTGCTCAGGCTATTGTTAATTAGATCATTTAAATCTATTAAAAAATAACTACCGAATTCAATCTGTTCCCTTTTCTATGCTTTATTTCTGTTGATGATTTCTTGTAAAAGTAAAATGATCTCACAGTTATACGATTGCTCTACCCTTTAGTCTAGCTGCATTGTATAAAATATAATGCAGTACAGATGTCAACCTAAGAACTAAATAGCTTATATTTCTAAAGAACCATGAAAAAATATTAACACTATAGAAACAATGGTTCGGTAATTACTTTTTGCTGTGGAGTGAGGTTAGGCATTTATCCTTATAGATCCCTAATACACTTAAAGTCAGCACTGCCCCTGTGGTCCTTTTACCTTTGTTGATAAATGTATTGTACAGGATACCTTGTATGACCACTACACTATTTGAGGTCATGCTAGGCTGTTAGCACAAATGGTGTGAACAATAGTTTATATGCCACTTAACTCCTTGGGAGAAACAGTTAACCTTGCCAGAGAGGACAGATCAGTCATGTATAGTTATTAAAGTCTAGAAGGTTTTGTTATGCTCTGAAATACTTTTATAGAACTACAATACTCTGGTAGGAGCTTTACCAAGCAGGGAAGCAACAAAGTCAACAATTATCTTTCCTATCTTTCAAAGGGATATTCAAAGTTTTCAAAAAAAGATTTGCACAGACTTACTTTATGAAGGACACACAAACAAATTATAATATGTTTAATCACTAGACTTCCTGAACAATGCTAACCAGATAATAATATATTAAGCCACTGCTTTAAAATAGAGCTAGTTTTCCAAAAATAGTTGTGCTTTTGATGGCCTTGAAATGGACAGTCAACAAGAAAAAGACTAGATCTTGTTGATTACATTTTTCAAAATCATGCTGAAATGTCATAAATGACACAGATGGGCATCATGATTGAATTTTATTTAATTAGCTATTAATTACAAAAAACACTTTGCAAGCAAATATCCTTTTCCAGAATTTCTCATGAATAGAAAGGACAGAGCGACCAAAGAATAAAACCCAGCAGGAGATTACTACGGACTTATCAGGTACCCTACATAGAGATGGCAATGACACTGCTGTTAACACAGATGACCCAGTTTCACCACATATTATGCGCTTCTACGTTATTGTTTATTCCAATGAACTGACTGTCAGATCCAACCAATTTTTGGCACTTTTAGAAAACACAAAGCTGCAGCTCAGATTCAGGTAGCCTGATCCATTTCTAGTTCAGGCATATAAGCCTGTCAGTCCCTGTACCTGTTTGCATTTTTATAACCATCCAAACATCATTAACCACCACAGAATTTTATATTTTTAGGGTTAACTCAGAATGCCAGTGCAGCTGTCTTAGCCTGGCCTGCATTTTCAATTCAGCACACTCAAAGTAATCACTTAGGTCGGGTTGGACGGGGCTCTGAGCAACCTGATCTAGTTGAAGGTGTCCCTGCTGATTGTAGGGGAGTTGGACTAGGTGACCTTTAAAGGTCCATTCCAACCCAAATTATTCTGTGATTCTATGACTTCCTCTCTTGAAGTTCTGGTTTGGCGTCCCTGTATGCAAATGAATGGGTACTACTTAGGTAAAGGGGACCCCAGGTAGGATTTGAGATTATGGAAGACAACCAATCTGCCACATGACACATCACACATCCATGCTTGCACTGCTTCTGCCCCTTCTTCCCAGACATATCCCCAAGTGGACCTCTCTCTGACTCCGCCTGGATTGTTGATACCTAACTCTACACCTAAGGTGGCCAGGTCTCAGTCCGCCTCAGGGAAAGTCCTTCCAATGCCATACTGATGTCCTGTGCAAGCACTCAGCATTGCAGCAGCCTTCATGTCCCATCACGAGACTCTACCGTGTTCCAGGGTAGATGTGAAGAAACAGATTGCAGAATGAGCATTTGGGGGAAAAACATTCCTAGGTGAGGATTCAAATACACACCTTCATGGACAGATTTAGTTGTCCGCATACATACTTTCCTACCAAGAACTATTGCCTCATTAAGTGAGAATATTTACTATGTCTTCAAGAAAAGGACAGGGAGAACAGTGAGAACAGGAAGAAATCAGTTTGCTACCACTGCCTTTTAAAACCTCCTAACTAGCAAAATTAAACCATGTCTCTTTATTTATTTATTGCACTTGTAAAAAGATTAATGGGGATGTGATTCCTTCAGGCTTTTACATATAACCCCATCACACAAAGAACAAAATTATACAGTGCAGCAAACGAACTAAATTAGCTACATTTATTTAAATAACTGCTATGGAGGAAACAATAAATCAACAAGAATCCTCACAAAAATGTGTTTACAAAGTGTCTTGTAATTTGTTTTAGCAAGGACACAGACTTTAGCTCTTAGCTAAGCTTGCTTCTAACAGTCTATTATCATATCAACTTTTAATGAGTGTTTGCTATAGAAAAGCATTTCTAGCAAAAAAGACTATGTGTAAGTTCTGCCTTACTGTCCTTTAAGACATGGCTGGCAACCCTACATGAAATAGATTTTCCTAACAAACATTTTGTCAAAGGCTTCTAATAACTTGGGAGACAATCAAAATTAACTGACAGTGCTTTGTTAAATCAGAAAAAGAGGTTATTTGAATGGTCATAATCATGCAATTATCTCATCTTCACTGTATTTCAAAAGGCTGTATCTATATCTAGTCCTAGATCAGGAGTGAGTAGGGGGAGCTCTAATGCTGAACCTGTGATGTATTCATAAATCAGTACTTTCAGAGCCTGTCATGGGCTCCATAATGAGGGTCATTATTCAGGCAGAGTGTCAAAACTACTATCAAAGGACCTTCTCAGAATCACAATCATTCTGTTTCTTGTTAAATAAGCAATGTAGTACACAAAAATGGCAAACAAGAAGCAGGTCAATTTGATACAGTATGAGGGCACAGAGACCTCTAGAGTAATTTACCCTCTGGGAATTCTGATGGCTTGTGAGATAAATTATATACACCCTCAGAAAAGATTAATGGTAATAAAATCCCAGGAATATTTTCAGAAAAAAATGTCCATATGTACATATGGCAACTTCAGTAACAAAGAAGACATTTTCTAAAGCGGAACACTTAAAGAAAATTATTATTAGAACTGCAAGTAGCTCTCTGGAAAGCTACTAAATCTTATTACAAAGTTGGCAGCATTCAGTGGCAATACCTTATTTCGATTTGATGAAAGAGTTTATTAAAAAAGAAAACCAAACCTACAGCTTTTCTGAATTAAAAAGAAAGGGGATAAAGGAAAAAAAAAGAGCAAAGACAAACTGTCAAAAATGGATTTACTGAGACAGGCTATTATTGACTTCATTTTATTATAAACAATAGGAGATACAAGAGGAATTATTAACAGAATGTCACCTGGACATTTGACCACAATGGCAATAAATGCAAATTATTTGTAAGTGATTGAAGGCTGTATTCATATCATATAGCATAGGTGCCTAAATTAGGCACTGGCTTTACTTCCCTCCTTTCACTTTAGAGAACAAGAATGTAATAGTCCTACATGTGAAGTAGTCCGATTTGCTCATTCTCCCTTGAACTAAAACACTACATTAGTAATGGGTAAATTAGGCACCAGTGAAGGCAGTCTAAATTATGGCTCAAGATGACTTCTAGATACTACAGTGGCCAATCATTTTGGGATTAATGGTCAACTGCTTCTGACACCAGTGAAATTCAGTGTCTCAGAAGATTAGATTTAAGTAAAAGCCCTTTAATTTTCCTTGTCAATTAGGTATCTGTGTTGAGTGTATCTATGATATCAATTTATAATATGCATATATGTTCTATATATACATATACGCATATATGTATGTATGTAATTCCATGGGTATGTTCACACCCAGCATAGCTCTGAAACAGCAAAATACTGTAGGGCAGAAATTTCCCTGCAGTCTCTTTACGTGGTGCTTCTTATTTGGCTGGTCTGAGGATTCTCCTAAGGCTTTGCCTAAGAAACAGTAAAGTAGACGTAAACAGAATTTAGCATGTTCCGTGGCCTTATGCAGTGACAGTCTTCAGAGATGGATGTCCAGAGGTCTTTTGTAAGTGCAGATTCAGATACCATTTGAATACTACTCATGGCACAGAATTTCTCCCATGCTCATGCAGAGAATTGTTGACTTCGATGGGGCTTTTCTGCAAGTGGGGAGTTCCTAGAGAAATGCCACAGTTGCACCTGTTACAGAGTCTGAGACTTTCAAGTGAGTTTCTAGGTAGCCAGAGCTTTTGAAACTCAACTGTCTTGTACAGTTGCCCTATGACTATTTTTGACTCAACTTTTTTGTTAAATTTCCACAATTCAGTTATGTAGATATTCATATCCACATAAACACTGATAGGGCATAACTTTATGATACAGACTGATAGGAATTTTTGTATCCCCTTAAAGGCAATAAATAAATTGCGGGTCAGAAGATATAAGTCTACTCCTTCTCTCACATTACCCTTTTTAAACAGCAAGGTGAGAAGTAGATTAAAAAACAGTCCCACTAAGTGCCTCATAAATCCCCCAGCTTCACTTTACCAAACTGAATTTTGTCCGACAATAAATCCTACCTTGTCTAGACTTATTGTTTAAGTAAATTTGTATCTGTGGAATAATCAAAAGCAAACCAATTATATTCAGGCATCTTTTTTATCCATCTGTTTGGATATAACTGTCTATTAAATGGTGTTTGCATATGAAGCAATGTTCTATTGTATGCATAGGTACTCAATTATTTAGATTATACATTTGAATAAACTGTGCAGTTAAAGGAGTACCCTTGTAATGCAGGACAATTACATTTTTCTAGAACAGTTTACAGGTTATTAAACTAATATCAATTTGGCCAACACAGCTGGATATAGGATCCTAACCTTCACCTATGAAAGTTCTTTTCTTTAGGGGTACATTTTACCCCTACAATTATCAGTCATTTTTAGTCATTTCAAATTATATCAAATTATGTAAAAGGGTTATAGAAAAAGGCTTGTGTGAATAGAGACTACAAAAAAAATTAATTTCACACTGAAGTCTGTGCATTAAAATGTAGGTTAGCTTAATGCAGCTATAAAAGTCCTGTCTACACGCACGGTGGGTCAGTCTAAAAGGTGCCCTGTCCGTAAGAAAATCACTGTCTGGCCAGCATAAGAAAATAGTACTGCATTGTGTCATACCATGAAAAAGCAGTTCACTGAATATCTCATCTTCCTACCAATCAGGGAACGATTATCACTTTTTTTCCAAAGGAGAATACGGTTGTCTTTATGTTGAAGAAAAAGAAGAAATCAAAGAATATTAAACACATAGAAATCAGTAAGTGTCTGTCAGTCCTTGAAATAATTTTTCAGTGACTAATTGTGGGGAAAGAGAGAGAGATGTAATAAAATAACTTCACAGCTTCAGCATGCTGGGCATCTTCCTCTGCCTGGTACCTTGTAGAAGGTATACTTTGCACATGTACAAATTGACTTTAAAATGGAATCTGTTCTTCTGCATCTGTGATACACCTGCATGTTCAAAGAGGCAGAACAGATATTTACGATGATCATCTATCAGTGAAACCATACTGAGAATCTGGAGCCGCGTGGTGTTTGTCCAGTTTGCACTTCTGCTAATGTTCTTTATAGAACACCCTTTCTGTTATTCCCTTTGACCGTCCTTATTCTGAAATAACTACTTGGAAGAAAAAGAATGCACAAAAGCTGAGTTTGTCTTACAAGGACTGATGTCCATAGTCTCCTCCACATTCATTGTAGGTGGATAAGCTCCACTGAGAGCAAGTCAGAGCATCTAAAATTAGTTTCCTACTCTAAATCACCCTCAAGAGAATCTTATCTACCTCCATTGATTATTTGGAGACTCAGTAGGAAGTGATGGCCAATACAATCTGTATTCTTCACCATCTTGAGATAAAAAGAAGTATCATGATACTGCTAAATATTAGTTAAAGGGAATTAATGAATAAAATATCCACACAGTCAGAAACAATAGCTCTGTACAGTGTGAACAGTGCACTTAACCTCAGAATGCTACAGATTTGTGTGTGACCCCATGGGAGTGTAATTTGGCATTTTTCTAAGGTGACACAGAAAGTGTTGTCTTGTCCATGAAACTGGTTGCTCTGCCTGAGCAACTGATGGCCATTTTACTTTGCCTGACCTAAGCTGCTCTCCTTAGTGATTTTCCTCCAAAAGAACAGCTTAGTGAATGCTGAGAGTGTTCACTGCAGCTGGATTTCACAGGGAAAACTGGAAGACCTAGCAAATAGTTTGCTCTTAGATGCGGATGGATGCGAGAAGCCTAGACTAACAAGACTAATAAGCTGCTTTGGAAATTGCACAGTGAATCCAGACCAAGATGGATTTTTTTCTAGCAGTAGGAGCATCTAATACCTGTGAAGTTACCTGCAAGGAACTGACAAACATTGTGAGAAAACAGACCCACAGCTACCTAGGGAAAGCCTGCTAAAGTGTTTGTCTAGGAAGTTTGAAAGTATTGTCTGACCACTTCCCCCTTTCCTCCAGCTAAAAGTCACTCAGGTCCCTCTGGGCTTGAGTATGGATCTGCATAAAACTGTCTTCTTTTCTTCCCTGCTGGTTCCACAGAGGAAGTGGACACGCAGTTACCTCATGCTCTATTCAGCGATGACTGGCTGCCAGCAGAGCACAGGTCAGGGAAGGGCAAGATGTTGCTTGACCCGTGTTTGGAATACTGCAGGGGGACAAGACAGGTTGCAGATTCCAGGCTGAGGTCTGGCTAAATCCACAGCAACATCCAGCGACAGATTTTTGCTAGCTCACTTTTGCTTTCTGCTATCCAGTGTGGAAGCAGAGATACTTCTAATTCAGACTCTGATCTTGAACCCCGTTTCATCCATTTATCCATACAGTCATGCCAGGGGACAAGGAATCCCGGTAGTATCTTCTCAACTGCGAAGTGGAATTTGGCAGAGCCAATAGGACCCTCAGGAGCGAGGAAAAATTATCTTTTGCAATATTAACGCACATTCATCGAGACCTTCAAAGTTATCATGGTTCCCTTGGAGCTGGGAGTGCAGAGCCCAGGCTCAGAGGTACCTGATGTGAAGCTGAAAGTGCTGAGCAAAGGGACCAAAGCTTCCACAATACCTCCCTCTCCGTGGCTGTAGGAAAGCAGCTGGTGAAGAAACCTGGCACCAAATGCTGTCATGCAGAGCCACTGCCGAGGAGGCCTGGCCCCCTGAGATCACTTTGCAAAGGCAGGAAAATCATGTAAGGAAGTCACACCACAATTGTTATGGCTCATTTTAATTTTGTTACTGATCAAGTAACCTACTGGCTTTTAAAGGCTGAATAGCAGTTTGGTTATTTTTCCCACCGGAAAGAACTACAAAATGGTGTGACAATAGAACACAATATATGTTTTTGAATGGAACTCTGAACACACATATATGAATTGCTAAAAGTCTTTTCAAAGTTAAAACTTTCAATGTTCTAAATGAGACTGAAAATTCAGTAATCACTGGCTGGCCACATTTGGGACTCATATGCTTCTATTTTCACTAATGATACTTTGAAATTTGCCTTGGTAGATGATGTAATATATTTTTAAAATTTTATGCTTAACAGTTACCATTTCTTTTTTTTTCTTCTTTTTTTCCCCCACAACTTTCAGGATACAGAATGGATATAATGATGTAAAACTTGAAGGCTTTCTTTCACATTTTAAGCTGTAGGTCCTATCTGAAAGACTTCTGAACCAGATCCACACCCGACAAACCTTCCAGTCTCAGCTTCATCTCTCCTGCAATTGAATAATAAGATAAAAATAAATATGTGGACACTCTAATGAGCTAGGTGTGTCTGGTTAAATTCCACTTTGTATAATTTTTTCCCTTTGATAAAAGCCTTTAGAGTTTTAGCACAAAATTACCCTTGACTCCCGCCAGCCATTCCACCATAACCCTTCAGTCGCACTCATACTTTGCTCCCCCCAGGTCACTTGTAATTGGCCTCTTTTCTTTTGTGTTCAGTAACCTTCCAGTTTTCTGCAGGCCTGTTCACAAGTGAATTGACACTAAAGAAAGAGTGGATAAAGGCAGACCTGAAGTCTGTGCAGAGGATAGGTAGGGACTTGCCTCTCTGAATACAAGTGGGTCAAAAACTACATTCTCAGAAGCTGCTGAGAGACCTGGTCCAGGGTATTATACTACTCCCAAGGAGTTGCACTTTTTGAAATATGTCAGAAACTCTACTACTGTGAAAAGAATCTGGAAATACTCTGTAAACCAGCTGTGATAAACCACTGCTTAGGAGATCCTTCATTCGTATATAGGCAAAGATCTGCAGGCAGGAGCCCTGTTGTTTCTAAGGCCTCTTCTGTGCGAGCTGTTGGCAACCCCCCCAGCCATCACAGTACAACACTGGCCTTTCTGCCAAAGGGCCCATGTGACGGTTTGGAAATAGCTTAAAAGCCGCAGATCTTCTGAGATGAACCTCCCCCTCTGTACTCCTCCCACCTCACAGACACACACTGTGCAATATTTTTTTACATGCAAAGGGAGGATACAGGCCTCAGGGATCTATTCATGAATAACTTATACAATGTTTACATGAGGATTTTTAGGTAGTTTGCTCAGAAGTGTTTTGAATTGGCTGCATGAAATTGGTATTCATCCTAATGAGCTTTTCTTAGCAAAACAGGACACTGCAACATGTAGGGGTCTGCAGTCTGAAGGAGAAGCCAAGAAACAACAATCAGGCATGAGTAGGGAAACCACCAGGCAGGCAGAAGAAAGGCACTGGGAGGGATTTGAAGCAGCACGGGAAGCTTGCACAAAGTGGAATATACTGTTATTCACTGTTAATTGTCCAAATGCCTTGGGTGTTGCTGGTTATTTCCTCTGAATTTAGCACGAGGTGATTAAAAAGTCAATCAGCAAAGACTGAAAAAAGTGCAGACCTAAATGCTGCAAAAATAATAAAGCAGGAAACATACTTAATCATACATGGCTGAACCTAGTCTTTCCTTTTTGTCAGTCAACTTTCTGGTACACTGATGACCTCCCCATCGTTTTTTCTTACCTATGCTCTTCCTCAAGTTCCCCAGAAGGCATCACATTCAAAAAGGCAACATCAGGTGTCCATAAACTCTCTTTTCCTCATCCTTACTTTTCCTGGAGTACAGTATTTTTTCACCCTGGTTTTTTAGTTTTCTATTTCACTTTCCACAACTTTCACTCCATCCACCACAAGAAGTGGGGTCAGAGGAGAGGGGACAGCTGAGAGTGAGATTTCGGTAGCCAGAATGCATAACGCTACAATTGCTGTGTCAACACTTCTGCCGTACGAGGCAGTAAGGTACTTTGTGAGTATGAGCTCCACCTGTGACCAGCCAGAGTAGAGACGACCTCAGAGGCCAAAAAGAAGGTGAACTGCAAGAGAGTGGTGTTCACAGAACCCTTTTGCAAATAGAAATCAGCAAGGTTGCAGAAAGAAACCTTTTCTTGCCTTCTTTTAGGCACCCACCCTATGGTATCATGAAAGGGACCTAAACAAATCTCCCAAATCCCCCCTCCCAAAAGTAGCTGCAATGAAAAAAAGCCACTTATCCTGTTGCTCTGGTTTGGGTTTGTGTTTTTTTAATCCTCGGGGGAAAGAGGTCAAAAAAGCAGCTCTACTCCTTGAGTTGCAGCCCTGGCTGCTGTAAGGTCGACATGATTTACGGTGCCGTGCAACAGACCCCCATTTCAACCCACATGGGCTAGTGATTTGCATTCATATAGCTAAACCATTGCTGTAAAGGAAAAAGAGCCCACTGTACACAAACTTAGACAAACTTCCAGGAACTGTAATGACAGTTTAGAGAAGTGCTCTGCATTCCAGAAGTCTTGGGTAATAATGTAAATCTGTGTAGACACCCTCACCACACACTTAAATTTCTGACATGTCAGTGAACACGATGGTCTCAAACATCATCCTGCGTTTTGTTTCAAAAATGATCATTTGTAACCTGTATTCTATGTATTACAGCATTGATCAAAAAAGAAAAAAAGAAAGGAAAAAAAAGAGCAGTGGGATAAACTGCATGAGTTGTCTAAATATCTGTATACTTCTGGAGAGCAGGCAAAGCTGTTGTTAAAAGAGCTCAGAAAATTCCAGAAGTTGAAATGCTCAGAGGCTGTGTTAGTAAATTTAAAGGAAAAAAAAAAAAGTTTTTATTGAAAATAAGATGCCTTGCTGATTCCATGTTCAGTTGGCTTTGAGTGCTGAGCCAATCCGAGGTCCAAGCAGAAAGGCCATAAATTCATACAAGAATTAAAACCAGCTCTTTGGACTCTGCAGAGAATTGAAACAAGACCAAGACATGTGTCTGCTATGAATACCTGCGCCCCATTGGAAGCAATCTTAACATTTGCTATTTGGCCAGAAGCTGAAAAGACTAGTCAACTATTTACTCGGAGGCTGGAATGCTACTAACTATAAATATCTCCAGACTTTTGTTTGCCAACAAGCATCTGAAATGGTGCCATTTCACTGCAGCACTCAAAACTCCAGTGTCACACACATGTATATGTTGGAGCGCCGCTAGAGAAATGGAGAAGCTGCCTGAAAGAAAATCACAGGGGGGACTCCTCACATCTGTGTTTTAAAATACAAAGCATATTAACACTTTTAATTCCTTTACTTACATGATGAACAGCAACAGAAATGGGAAAGCTTGTATAAAGAACCTTTATAGGTTTGCTACCTAGTTTTGTTGTTTGGTTTTTGATTGTCTTCCCCCCCCCAAAAAAAAAACACATTTAAAACTATAGCAGAAGTGCACAGGCTTCTGTACATAAAAAAAAAAAAAAATTGTTAACAAATGGCATGGTATTTTACTTTGACACTGGTGCAAACACATTACCAACATTTATCCCTAAAACAGTAGCTCTGGGATTTAGCTTTTATAATGTTCTGGAAAATGTGCTGAAGACAAAGCACTTTGTCTCATTTTTCAAGGAAGTTTTGCAATACCGGAAAAGCAGCAGCCTATTAGTGACTAAATATAATATTCCTCAATGTCCCCTGCTATTACAACAGCAGGAAAGTTGAGAAAAAAATTTCGAAGTGAGTTGCAGTGTTTCGTAAATGGGAACAAACCTCTGTCAATGCAGCAAAACTTCTGTCGAGTTTAGATGCTTATTATTATGTGTAAGCACAGTAATATAATATTATACTATAATACATTGTCAATTTTGAATTAACAGTGAAGCAACCTGTAACCTGAAGAGTGACTGTGAAGAGAGTAGTTAAGGTAAGTAATCTGTACTTTCCTAAGGTGTCTTACTACCATGCAGATACAATTTTACCTAAACCTAAACAGTAGAAAATCTCAGTAAGCAGCAAAGCCGGCAGATTTTCGGAAAGTGGCCAATGGCTATTCAGTGAGTAAAAAAGAAACAAACAACAACATCAATAACAGTGAGAAAAAAAAAAAAAAAGAACAACTCAGGTCACAAATGCAGTATCCAATATCTGATTCAAAACTCATCTTTCGCTTCTTTTTCTGTACTGAAGGTGTGTCCAATTAAGGGATTCTTGCTTATTTTCTGGCAAAGTTCCATCACGAATGAAATACGGGAGATGGCTCCTGTGAAAGTCACTAAGGCATCGGTGGAATTCAGAGCTTCCTGTTTGCTTTGTGATGTTGCAGTTCAGGAGGGAAGTGCCAAATCTGATGTCAGCAGCCACCCATATGGCAAAGGAGAACTAGAATCCCCCAAATCCCTTTAAATGGCTTACCAAGTGCTATTTTTAACGTAAAGGTGAAGGGTGCGCTCTGAGAAGCATTCACTTCTTCATCAGACACAAGGCTGCTAACAAAGCTGTCACCTCCACCCCTCCCACAGCCACCGGTGTCACCATTTGCAGCTCCAGTGCCAGCACCTTCAGCGCCTCAATCATCTCTGATACTGCCCCCTCCATCATCAGCGCCGATGAATTTCTCACTATTACCGCTCCTGATGCAAGTCTCGCCAGCAGCCCTTTTAAACACCTTTGAGCCTCTCCTTCTTTCTCTCTCACATTGAAACATTGCAGCTGACAGTCTATTTTTTAAACACTCAAGTGCTGTCTTTTAAAGCATTTGATGTCTCTAGCATTTCAGCCCCTTTCCTCACACCTTCTGCTCATAGGGCCAAGCGATACGTGAGGAATTCCTTTTGGTTTCCAGAAAAAATATCCTTTGTTTTCTTTTCACAAGAATTCACCTCATGCCCATGTTTGGCTGAAGCACAATGAAAGAAGAATAAACTTTGTATAGTATTATCAGAAAATATCAACACAGCGCATGCAGTGAGTTGCTGAAAGACAAAGGATTTATCAGTATTAAAAATGTCTTTAATTTGTGAAAACTGGAAATTTTCCAGAATGGTTTGCTTATTAATTTAACCATTGAACACAGACCTTGAATTGCTGTTTGTGAGACTTCTACAAACATCAGAGGTGTTTTTTCTCTTACTTATCTGCATGTATTTTTAAGTGAGAGAGTCATTAGAAAAAATTAATTACTATTTTTTCCTCTCAAAAATATGTACGTTGCCCTTCTTCTTGAATATTAAGTCTTCTATATAGTTTCTCCTCATGATCTGTGAAACTGTAGAATAACAGAGTGAATCAAGGAGGTTAAAATTAAATGAGAAAAACTAAATATACATTCTGCTTCAGCAGCTGTTTACATATAGTGGACATTTCTTTCCGATTTGTGAAAGCTGATCACAAACACAAGTATCTCAATCCATGCACATCTTTAGAATGAATTATGCATTTCCCTAATGGGCATAAGAAGTAGGAAAACAAGGTGCCATCATTAATTTGGAACACAATAAGTTCAGGGAAACTCATCCGTCCTAGTAAACTGAAAATACATAAATACATGCAAACCCTCTATTAAATGTCAGAATCTACAAGATAGCTCACCTTTGTCTTCAGGATAAGGTGGATGTGTCTCTCGATTTTGTTCTCTGTGCTCAGCAGATTTTACTTTGATGTAAACACTCTTTTTTTGTAGCAATTGAAATATTTTTATTTGTTCACTACTTTGTTAGAGTCCATGCCCCTTTGCAAGAAGATACGCTGTCTTTTAGAACTCCTCCCCAGAGTTTAATGCTTCTCCCTAGATCCCCGTGTAGTTACTGGGGAGCATCAGAGCTCCTGTTTCAGAGTCTCTCTGCATTCAGGAATCTACATTTATGCTGTTTAGTTAGGTCACACTCAGAATTTGGAGATGTGTTTTAAGTCTGTGGAGAAGATATTTGATTAGTCTTCAAGGAAAAGACTAACCAAAAGTCCTCAGAATGCTTGGTGGTGCAAGATACCTTCAGAAGAGCTGATTGTCACAGATTTGACATTCATCTGTTTTTAAAATCAGGCAATTTTAAGCTATTTCACTCCGGGCCACTAGAATAATTAATAGTTTCCAAACGTCTTTGACACTGAATTGAATAAGTCATTCAGCCTGGTAATATATGAAATAGGCCAAGAATTTGACCCTACCTATTTAGGTGGAAAGCAACCCCAAGGGGAGAAGGAGGCAAAATATCATCTGTCTTCCTCACTCCTTCCTGGACTCAGCTGTTCCCACCAACACAGAAAGCGCAAGGTCTTATTTCTGCAAAAATAGATTATGACCAAGTCCAATAACACCATGCATACAATCATATATCCCTGACCTCTTAGAAATACAGGGAATTTAACTATGCCCTTGAACTCTACTTATTTGTTCATTTAATACAACATGCAGTCATCTGAGCTTGTCCATCTTTTTAAGACTTGGCTACACTTTCCATTTGGAGTATTTTGACTAAAAATGATGAATTTAATGCCATATCAACATGTGATGGTAAAAATTTTACAGTGAGAAAATACCAAGTTTGAAATCTGAGGTCCCATATCTCTTTGACTAGTGGAAGTGCAACACAGGAAGAAAGATCAGATGACTGGAGGAGCATAGGAAAAACAAACCAAGGGCGAGAGCAGGTATTGATGAAGAAAATGGTAAATTATTGAGACAAATTAGTTTGAAAGTTCTGTAGAACGCTGGAAACATTAGCCTAATCCCATGTACAATTTTTATAAGCCACAACTAATTCCATCACTTTATAGAAGCAAATTCAAAACTTGCATATGTATACGCAGCCTTGTGCTAGACATCCTCTACACTAAAGTCTCATTAGAATCTGGTGCTCTGCTCAAATATTGCTTTCCCTCTCTTTTGCTTGGTGTGACCTTCTTCAAATCTCACACTCAGAAGAAAGTCACGTAGGTTTCATATGAAGGTGATCTGCTCATGTGAAGAACCAATATCTCTATTATTTACGGGGTAGGAGAATGGTAAAGCAATTTTCACAGAATCACAGAATGGTAGGGTTGGAAGGGACATCTGGAGATCATCTAGTCCAACCCCCTGCCAGAGCAGGGTCACCTAGAGCAGGTTGCACAGGAACGCGTGGGCAGAGAGGTGTATTTTCAGTTACTCTCCCAGCAGAAGGAACAATAACCTTAGGGCAAACTCAGACATTTCTGTGTGTATCTTGACATCCAGTTGTGCCAGCTAGCCTCGTTTCTGACCCAAATTGTTACTTTTACCCAAGTCCCACTTTCCGCTCTTCCATATTTCACCTGGCCCTTGAAAGGAAGACAAAGAAATCCAGCTTATATTTGAGTCACTGAGGTAGTGCCTTCTCAACGAGGCTGACGCTGCAGTGGAAGAGAATGTCACAATACCCCAAAAGTAAGCTACTGATGACAATGTACCATTGCTGGTGTCTTTTCTACTGTAATCACAGTCGGAGCAGTCTCTCTAGTTTTGCCTACAGGCACCTTCGTGTTACCAGAGAGTACCATCTACAGTGTCTCCGGGAGAGTGTGACTAATTTCCTTCTTGTTCATTGCCTTTTCAATGCACACACAGATTTTTGACAGCCTGTCCTAGATGGTCTTCTAATTTGGTCCAGTCCTGTACTACAGCCTGCTGGCCCACGAACCTCTGCTTCACTGCCATTCTCATAATCCCTCAGTGACCACTTTATGGCTTTTCTCTTGAGCTCACCCAAATCTTCACATCCTCCAACGTACCTAAGGAGCCAGGCTTACAAAAGATAACATCTATTCCAAAGGTGATTCCTACGTATCAGCAACACTCCTTACAAGCTAAGTTCCACCCAAACAAATCGCTTTGCAGGATCAGGGTGTTAAGTTTTAACTGAATATCTACCAAATACAACTAACACCCTTCTTCATTTCTCTAAGGGAGCTGATTTGCCTTCATAATTCTTTCTGCTGTGGGCGTTCATTTACCATTCTGACATAATCTAGTGCCTCACTGCATGATGCTGATGATGTTTTTGTCAATGTGAAGAATGCAGTACAATTGTTGCAGAAATTGTCTAAGAAACTGAGACCTTAATATGTACCATCTGTTTTACAAAAAAGCTCAATGTGGTAATGCATTTGCAATACCAGAAGCAATATCTCTAAGACATGAAATGAACATATGCTGTCTAAGAGCCTTCAGGCTGACATTGAAAAAGAGAAAAGATAGTACTTCAAGGCAAATATTGTCCCAATAGAAAGACTGCCAGAACCAATATGGCTCAGTCTATTGACAAGTCTCTGGTGAACAACATCATATAAAGACATGCACATTGTTATGGGTTGTACAGCTCTATGCCCCATTTTTTCAGCTTGGGAAAAAAAGTAAGAGAACACCTTCACTGTCACACTGGCTATTCTTCTGTTTCAGATCAACAGATGGTGTCAGATGAAGACATCCTATCCATTATTCTTTGATTAACTGTTTTTTTTTTTTTAAACAAGCCAATGAAACTCACACTAGCTTCTTGTACTAGGTTAAGTAAGAGCCTGCTTGGAAAGAAAGAACTGAAAGAAGCCTCTGCTTTCTAGTGTATTTCTTTTTCATTCCTAAATTAATGCATTTTATGCATGAAGGTATCTGTGATTCTGAAGCTGAAAGTACAATAGCTAGTAATGAATTTTATACATACCAGAAGATACAGTAATTTTCTTTTAAAGTCTGTTATCCTTAAAGGAAAGGATCTAAGTTATTGTCCTGTCAGCCACAGTTTATACCAACATAATCTAAAATCTATATTCCTTTCATAGAACACATAAACAAAAAATGCTATGTTACAGAAATGACTGTCTTTGGGTGATGTTTTATTTGTCTTCCATTATAAAAAAATAATAATAATTGACAAGTAGCCTCCTCTAATGTTGGAAAATCAGGCACTTTGTCTGAAT
Organism: Chroicocephalus ridibundus; assembly: GCF_963924245.1. Taxonomy (NCBI): domain Eukaryota; kingdom Metazoa; phylum Chordata; class Aves; order Charadriiformes; family Laridae; genus Chroicocephalus; species Chroicocephalus ridibundus. The sequence goes on along the minus strand of NC_086284.1, from coordinate 192,337,412 downwards.
ATCACTGTTCCAAAAATATTTTGGTCTGCTAGATTTGGGGGGGGGGAATAGATAAGATATTTATTGAATATTTTATACTCTAAACGTTTGGGTTTTCAAGCAATTTTTAACTAAAGGAAGGGGGGAACTATTATACTTTATAATTATATTTTGCTGCTGTCCATAATAACATCAATACCTTTCACAATGTAAAGGAATCTAGCCAGTTATTTTTGAAGTTAATGGCAGGGTTCTTTCAGCAATGGTTACTTAAAAAAATATTGTTTCAGGAATGCTCCGGTTTTTTTGGTGTAAAATACTCAGCAATATTTAAAGATATTACTTGGTATGTGTATTAAGCCGACTTGATCAAATTTTGAGGTTTTAGATATTGCTCCAGTAGGGTTCTCCTGATGTCTTTAAAGTTGTAGCATCTTAAAAATGAAGTAACACACTGATAACATGGGCCCATGTTTGTAGACCTGGAACATACATGATGGAACTTAAATGGCTTCACACCTAAAGATGGCTGCAGCCTTGTTAAATTCTTACAGTCAAACGAGGATTCAGGAAATCCACAGCATTTCTCCTGTGGATTTTATTAGTTCCACAGGAGGGAGTCTTTCTTCTACAGATTATAGATACTACAAGCACGTTAAAGGAGCTTGTAAACAGTGCTTGAGGAAGCTACCCTTCCTTAGATCTCAGAAACTCTGCAGGAGGTAGCTCTTCCACTACAGATCTTAGGAGCACAGGCTATTTTAAGTACGGTACAATTCTAATTAACTACACCATCAATTATGTCAAACAAGGGCACAATCACTGACCTTTCACTAAAGGCAAAGCCATCAAAGCAGGGTTTTTTAAACTGTGTAAGGGAAGAGGACCAAAGGAAGACCTCACATCACCATCTCTGGAGACTGTGGTGGATACAGACATCACAAGAGTGGAGGAACCTGGTAGCTACCAAGTTGTTTCTCTGTCATGTGGTCAATTCTGTGATCTGTAATGGGAAGCGTCTTCCTCCCAAATCTGCCCAATGTTTGGTAAATTCTGTGCATTCAAGAATTTGAAGACCAAAGTACTCACTTCTTCCTATAAAACTTTTTCTATAATCAGAAAAATAAGGCAGTTTTAGACACAAACTCTTTTTGAATATGCAAGTTTTAACTAAGAGCTGCTGTGAGAACCAGGAGAAAGCAAACCAAAACAATAGAAAATAGAAAACATCATTTGTTTAAAAAAGGATTATCAGCAAAAAAGCTTTGTTACTACACCTAGTCACAGTAGGAATTAATAATAGAATTATTACTAGTATACAATATCTATAAAAAAACTGCAGATACGCAAACGAAATGTTGAACACTGAAGACTGACAGCTAGTTGAGTTAAATGCTGTTGTGGGACTTCTGGAGACTATTTCTAGATTTAAAGCTTAGCATGCTTTAAAATACTGAAACAATGATACAGGTTTCAATATTTAGCAATTTCAGCCTTTTCAAATACAATTTTTAATGTCCTGTTAACATTGTTTAAATGAACAGACAAATGTTTTGAGGCCCCATTTTGTCTTAAGTAACTTTCCTACTGCAAATATTTCAAAATCAATGTAAAATAGATTTTGAACACCATCAGCAAAGCATCTGAATGGATTATGTCAAAAAGCACATGATGAACGAATTTCCACTAAGTCCTGCCATGAAAGCCTACAGTTTGAAAAACAAGAAGATGATATATAATGCTTCCATCTATTCTCTCCACGTGCTGCCCAAAACAAAAAACCCTATGAATGTAAAGCCTTTTAGAAATAGAACTTGGAGAAAAAATGTTCCTTCTATCCAAGATCTGAATTGCTGCCTAGACCTGCCTATTTCTCTCTATTAAGTATCAAGGGAGCATAGTCATTTAACCAGACTAGTGTCAAGGGGATTAGTCCAGGCATCCGTAAACCACAAGGGTTTAGCAATTTGTTTGTTAAAAATGACCTCCTTATATAAACAATAAAACGAGCCTACATCTGAAGATGTGCTCTACTACTCCTATGCAACTAAAACTTGATCTGGAAAACACCCTAGCCCCTTCCTCCATACAGTAAACAGAACAGGGACACTGGATGTAAAATCTATTATGTCTCAAGTAAAATACATGGAAACCATTTCAGTGAGAAAGAAAGGGTGGAATTTGATCATCTGTTGAACAGAATTGACTGGGCAACGAGAAAAAGCACGGAGAAAAATGGAAGAAATAAATCAAGTAATGGACAAGATGAAGTCCTCTCTATCCAAAACTCTGAGAGTGGGAATTCATCTCAGCTAACATCAACTGCTAGTTGTTAACACGTTAGTTGTTTAAGTTAATCATCTAGGCTCCCTCTCTAATCAATGGAGAGAAATAGACACCTCCAGAGAATAATCGATCCCATCTATAATATATTTCAGGATGGAATAAATTAGCTCTGGAAGAGCCTAACTCTCCTCATTGACTGTAGTGGAAACCCGGATGATTTGCTTAACCTGGACGGCTGTCTTTTAAACTGCCAAAGTTAGATAAAATGAACGATTGTTTGCACTATGAGGAAGAGGCACAGGGCTTAAGCAAACTCCGCTGATCTTCCCCTTTGTCCTCCTCCCCCTCATTCCCATAAATATCTGCTTTGCAGACTGCCTTATCTATATTGTTAAAAGGAGTGGAGAATGTCTTCAATTTCTCTGACAATTTGATATCGCCTTATCCTCCGGTTTGCCAAAAGCTCATATTGCACAACATACTGCAATTGCTGCTCTGAAATGCTTCATTTGAGTCTTGAACTGCAAGTGTTATTATCGCAAATAACGGCTGTATGCCTTCCATTTTCAGTAGCACTGGGACTGTATGAGTATGGGTCTGTTCAGACTCAGGGAAAAGTAGGTTTTCTTTGGAAATCTAGACCGAGAGCTAAAACAAGCCAAAAAGTATAAATTCTAAAAAACACCCAAAGAAGAACTTGAGGAAAGGCTAACATGAGGAAATTATAAGGACAGGGCTGAAAGATGCCTGTCTATCTAGGGCACCTCTTTAGGCAAGGCAACCTAATACGCAATTTGATGGTAAATACTAATTTGTACCAGAGGCTCATAGATAGGACCCTTTCCAGGAAACAAAGAAAGATAGAACGTGCAGGTATATTACCTATGAATCTGCAAATACTGAGTGACAGCATCCCTAGAAATAGGACAGATGATGCTTATTTGGTCAAAAAAGTGTGGCTACACAGACTATAAAGGGTGAAATATACATCTGACAGACACAGCATACATAGCACAGTACTGGGAGAGGTCAGTTAGCTGGTTTAAAGGAAAAGCCCATCCAAAAATTATTCTAGCTATGGGCAGCTAATACCTTTTCCAGCACATGGTTATGTAGAGAAGAGTAGAAATGAATAAAAGCATTGAAGAAATAGGACCAGGTATATAACCTGTAGTTTGGAATTACTAGGAATGTTAATATAATTTAACACTTTTCTTTAGGCATCGAGGGGATGAGGATTAAGAGTTTGTTCACTCTTCCATTAGTATTGCATGTTCCAACGTACGGTGGAAAAAAATGGCATAACTGAAGGCCACACGGGCCTCAGCAGATTTGCAGTTGCAATTTGCTCTGGTCTCTATTTTTTATGCTATCATCATTCAGTCATTCTTATACATTTTGATGAATTCTTTAAATCTGTGGGATACCAGGAAATCAAGTAAAAAAAAGTATCACTTTTTTTTTTTTTTTTTAAAAACTCTCCATTTTTCTATTTTATACAGCTGGCTTCCTTTTTCTTGGAAGCCCTTAGTTACAAGTTGACTCATATACTTCCATTTTTCTTCACTGTCTCTGTCACCACTGTTGTCAAAACTATAGAAAAGGGGGGGGGGGAAGAAAAAAAAAAAGCTTTGTATTTGTTTTAACTTAAAAAGCAAGGGTTGTCCAGGAAAACATGCACAACAAATGATATTTTTTCTAACATGAAACCTGCATTTTGAAGATAATTTTCTTCAGATTTTCCTCTGATGAACTGAACTCTTGTTCTTCAACATCTGAATTTTATTATTTGTGATAATGAGCACTGTTGAGCATGTGGGAAGATTTAGATCAAGTGAGACAGCAAGCCAAACCTGAACCTTGACCTTCTCTTCCAGCCTCCTTCATGATGTGCTACCTAGTAGTTTTTATAAAACAGCTCATTTTTAAAATGACTTTTTTTTTTCTGCTTCCCTCATTCAAGAATAACTAAAGAAAAATGAATTTATGTTGTTTCTGGTTTACAGCAGGGTACTTCACACATTTCTGTTTATTGTAACTGGCCAGAATATAATTACAGTAGCTGTTGTTCATTCCATCACCGAGTGTATGTGACTTGTACAATGAACTGCAGCGGGTCAAATAGTGGTGGCTAATAAGACTAATAAGACTTATTCTATGTAGGAGCTAACAAATCCTTTATCAGTACTTCAACCATTCTGCTTACGTGGCCTCATTGTTAAGATTATGCCTTTCATCTATGGGAACTAATCCCTTTCATATACAATTTTAGCAAGAAGCTTATAAAATGTGTATTAAAGCAGTATTGACTTGTCCAACAATAAAAAGTACAATTAGGCTTCCAACACAGAGCATTACTAATTTGCATAAAAACCTCTCTAACCCATTCCTTTTACCGCGGAATATAACCAAGAGGTTACATTCTGTACCATGCACCAGTAATTTACTGTAAAATCAGTAGATAGCTGTACCTGTGTAATAGTGTTCACTTTCTTTGTGCAAATCTTTTAAAAGTGAATTTACATGCCGAATGTATCAATAGGAAATAATATTAAAGATCATTACACTGAATGACCAAGTACAATGGGTTCCTTTGATAATATCGCATAATGCAATAACTCAAGACTTACTTATTGAGAGTACCTATCCTGATAGAGTCACGGGTAGGGTCACACTGTAGACTCAATTTTATCATACTTTGCAGTTGCAATAGCTCATTTTCATAATGTACTATTTAAGCAAGAAGCTTATAAGAACTGTAGAAGAGTAATAATGACCGGTCTATGCATAAAAATGTATAAATAGTTAGGCTTCCAACACTAAGCATTTCCATCTAAGAAGATTACTTAATATCCCTTTTGCAAAATTTCTCATTTCCATAACCAAATAGGTGCTATTGTCTATTCAGTCTCCAAGTACTACACCTCTTTGTAGCACTACAGGAATTTCTTTTCTGTGTGTACTCTGGAATATATTAAATTAGATTTGTAAAGTACATGCCAACTAGTAAATAATAGTAAGACATGACTCGTATGGGGTTTAGACTCCCAAGAATTAGCCGAAAGAAAATGAGGAGAACAGACTACTTGCCATTAACTGCTTCTGCCTACAGAGAGCACAGGAATTCCTCATGACTAGAGATGATTAGCCTTCTCTTCGCTTGCTTAATAAAGAACAGTATTTCCTTACCAAGGTAACACAAGATGACATTGCCTCAGGTCACTGCAGGGCATGTCATATCATGTAACACAACATCACCTGATGTAACCTGATCCAACAGGCCATGTGCCTGTTGCCTATTTGTAGAAAATACTACTTTTTTCAGAAGAGAGGACATGTCACCAGAGATAACAAAACATTAGCTCTACCTTTTAGTCCAAAGGCTTCTGTGTCACAGTTAACTTGGAGTTTAAGTCCAGATCACAGGGAATAGGAACAATTTCCTCTTCAGTTATTCAGTGTTGCTTATACTGACAAGGAAATTTCTATAACTACTTTTTAGAGAAACTATCTTTAATCAGCAAAGGTTTAGGCTGCAGAGAGTCTAAATATGCCCTGTGAAATGACCCTACCCCAAAAAACCAAAGAACGAACTCCACTCATCAAGACATTAAAACCACTAATCGCTCTGTTTTTACAGATCTTCAGTACATGTCAGTCTGTCTGTTTCAAGATCAGCACAATTCTTCACTATGCTCTCTATTTTGCTGATACATTCGACTATTGAATGATGGCCTATTGTAAAAGAATAACAATGAATTGCATTATAAATGTTAAATATACTTATTTGCTCCCTTATTAAGCCAAGGGAACACTAATCTATAACAAAAACTTACAACTTTTGTGTTACTGGTCAAATGATTACATAGCCAATGAACTTTTAAAAAAGTCTTATCTCCACTGTCAGCATAAAGTGATATTATTTTAAAAAAATCCCAAACATCTAAATACCTTAAGGCACTACTTTTGAAACCTTAATCCTCTTGAATTCTTTGCTGAAATAAACACTAAGAGCTAAGAAAAAATATTTTTAGGAATCAATTGTAAAAGGAAAATACCTTCACATTACTCCAAATTAACAAGTAAGAAGCCTAATTAAATTTTAACGGTGTTTGAAAGGTTTGCTGTGCTAATTAGATAAAGTAGTACAAATTTATCTCGCATTCACATGTGATGAAGCACCAAATATAATGTAGAGAAATTCACGCAAAATTTGCCTGATCCTGCGACCCTCAGGTAAGTAGGTGTTCTACAACTAATTGATTCTTACCAAGTCCCTCAAAACCATGAAGTTTATTCAGGAAAGAGAGAGAGAAAGAGAGAAAGAAAGAAAGAAAGAAAGAAAGAGAGAGAGAAAGAAAGAGAGAGAGAGAGAAAGAAAGAAAGAAAGAAAGAGAGAGAGAGAGAAAGAAAGAAAGAAAGAAAGAAAGAAAGAAAGAAAGAAAGAGAGAAAGAAAGAAAGAAAGAAAGAAAGAGAGAAAGAAAGAAAGGAAGAAAGAAAGAAAGAAAGAAGAAAGAAAGGAAGAAAGAAAGAAAGGAAGAAAGGAAGAAAGAAAGGAAGAAAGAAAGGAAGAAAGAAAGGAAGAAAGGAAGAAAGAAAGGAAGAAAGGAAGGAAGAAAGGAAGAAAGAAAGGAAGAAAGAAAGGAAGAAAGGAAGAAGAAAGGAAGAAAGAAAGGAAGAAAGGAAGAAAGAAAGGAAGGAAGAAAGGAAGCTACCTTTTATAAAGGTATTGGTTTACCAACATATCTAATAAACAACAAATAACTACACAACTTTCTTGTCATAGCTTTACTCTTTCAAAGTTTCATCCTCTTACTGTCATTTTAGGGGAAGGCATCCATTTTTCTTCCTTTTTATTGTACAGTACCTGTTTGGGAGCTGTAGGAAGGATGAAAATTCATTAAATAATGATTCTTATTATTACAGACATTCATGCAGGAGCTGCAAGTTCAAGACCTATGCTGCTTGTTCTTTTATACTATATCTTAAAAATCCATATTTATTGCAGTGTTCTGTTTCAGCATTCTCTTTTTATACATACATTATGTATGTTTATATAAGGATTGCCAATTAAATAAATGCAACTACAAACTAATATTTTACAGAAATGGAGATTCCCAGGAGCAGGAAACTGCTGTTGGGTATCCAAAATGCATTATTTTCATTTGGAGTTTATTGCTTTGGCAAGCAGGACTGTGATAAGAAGAGGTACAAAATCAGAGTGCTGTTTTTAAAATATGAGTCTTTTTCAGCCTCACAGTATGCTCAAAAATCAGTGCATAACAAATATGACAACAATTGGAAAAGCTAGACGTGAATGCTTTTTATATTTGAAGCAAATTCCAATCGCTGCATCTGAACACCTGATTTGATAAAGCTGCAATTTGGATTTGAACTTTGCATCCTAGCATGTTTAGTTCAGAAACATTAAATTAGTTTTAATCCTCAGCAGTGAAAACCTGCCACCATTCTATGCTGGTAGCAATATACAAAGGCATGAGCAATACAATCACCTCAGAGGAAATGCTGCTTTACTGTTTCCCCTCAGTTTGACCCTTGCTAGCACGCATGAATCAAATCAAGAGCTTGAAGATTTTGCAGACCTGGATTAACATATTTGCAAGGCTCAGTTGGATTTTCACAAAGAAAGCAGATATGGAAAGAAAAACTCTTTGTTGTTTATGGAAAGTCTGATAAACATGTGGTGAACACCTGGATTTTAAAGAGATTCTATTCCTTGCTCAATAAAAGTACAATAGCCACCTTCTGAGGCATTCAAACAATAAAACAAGATGATAGCAACAAAAAGAGCTGCCACATGTCGTTTTCTTCACCTCTTTGATTTTGTTTAATAACAATGAATCAACTTTTAAAAACAAAAGAGTAAAGTAACAGGTTAAAAAGAAAAATCGTTATAAAATGTGCATTAGAACATGGGAACACATGTACCATGAGGCATATGTTTTCCCAATAAACATTTTATACTGTGAAAATATCATATTGGTGAATGCATTTCCATATGACAGTGTTTTGCATCTTGAAGATGCCTGATAAAGCTGCTGTACACGAATGATACAAAATTAATGCTTACTAGAGTTTCTGTACATCCCACTGACCTCCACAGGGTTAATGAGAGAAAATTCTGTCCTTTAAGCATAAAATATTGCTGTTTAGTACAGGCAAATATATGCACAAGAAATTGCACTAAATTAGGATTGAATTCTTGCTCGCTTTTCTGCCAGTATACATTAGAAGAAAGGCAAAAGGCATCTCCATACTAACGTAGCTCTCAGTAATCAGGAGATGCATTGGCACAGCAGCCCTTTTGCAATCACTGGACCGTTGTCCCTATTCAGCTTGTAGACTGAATTGGAATTAATCGCTTTTTTTTTTTCATCTAAAGTACACAGTAAATATAACACTACCACCAGAAAAGTATGGGCCTAGGTGAGAAGACAACATGTGACAGATCAGACTTGTAGGTCGTCTTTTTATGTACCACCCATCGTGCCCTGAGACTGGTAGACTAACTGCTTTGGGGAGTGAAATATTCTCCTTTAAGGAAACAAACAGAGACTAATTCCATTTTAGATATCTAGCTTTTAATGTTCTGATGACAGGTGAGACGAATCCCATTCCAAAAGTCAGGATTGTGGGGCTTTCTTTTCACTTATGCCAATGAACGCAAGGCATTTGCCAGGACGAGCTCCCCACCAGCCAAATCTAGGAACTTTGCAGGAATACACTCCGTCTTTCCTACAGAAATTTTCCTATGGGAAATGAGAAAAGGATGGTAAAAGGCTTGCTTCCACTCTGTATTGAGTTTAACTCTTTCCTAAGCAGGTAAGTCTGTCAAGCTTTCCTGAAGTTGCAATATGTTTACAGAGGGTGAGATGGGGTCTGAAGTTCTTGTAAACAGCATCAGTTTTAAGAGTTTATATCTAAAAGGAATGCAAGATGTAATAACTATGCTTCACTTGGAAAAAAAAAAGGCATAATTTTAAATTTCAAATAGAATATTGCTTCTAAAACTCATACAGTATTTGTCACTGATGAGGAAATTAGGCATACAATTAGATGTGAGATTCAGGTAAGACAAATCCACTTCACTATCTTGTCGCCAACAAGTTTCTAGAAAAAAAATGTAACGGAGTAACAATCGAGTTACAGAAGAGAAAACTCTGTGATCTCCTATTCTGTTCTACCTCACCATTTCTACAGTAATGAATATTTTCATTTAGTTAAAAATCTTGCACATATGTATAAAACAAAACCTGAATAAGAAAAAAAAAAAGTTAATTTGTTACATTGTACGGCAACACATTTCTAGAGAGAATCTATATATTTCAGCTAGCATTTTTCCTGTGCCTTAACACCCTATTCAGCTATAATTGCAAGTTACCTGCCTCATGTCAGAGTTCTAGTAGAGTGCATTTTGGTTTCAGGTAAAACTTCAAAACAGACAATTAAGCAAAATAAAAACAGAGAAAGACAATATCCATCCACTGAGGCAACGCCATATACGAGCACTGAAGCAGCTCCCTTGCACCTCAAAGTACGTTTGCATCACACTTTGAAATCTTATGGCCTGATCCTGCCCCGTGCCAGTGTGCCCTTCTCACGCTGACTATACGGGCAAAAGAAGTCAGAAGGTTAGACCTCCTTATCTTTCACTGTTTACCTGACATTTATCAATCTGAAACACTGGCTAACTTGAAAAAGCTCTAATATGCGGAAACACAAAGAACGTGAATTTTCTTCTCTGCTATTAACAGATATCATTCACTTTTTTCTGTATACATCAAGCTGCCAAGTAACATATCTTTGTGAGCAGAATATTTGAATTAAGCAGCTTTCAACAAAGACACTATGTAGTTGCCAAAGGAACAATGATTTTTATTTCATGTTTAAAGAGGGGTTTATAGACTGAAGCAAACTTGGAAAAAGAAAAACTTTAATGGTAAAAAGATGTAGCTGGCTGTGGGGAAAGAATAGATGTAATTATTATGGGTTTGTTTCTAGAAGTTGTCTGCTTAGGAGAGTCAAAAACTCTTTGTTTTTGAAAAATTCACTTTGTTTCTCAGATTTTGTGGTTTGCTCCCATTATAGATATATGTAAATTTATATGTAGGACTTCATCTGAAGTAATAAAATATATTTAAAGAAAGAGAAATGGTAGCATTGTTAACTCAATGTATTAAAATGTCATGAAACCATTCAAAAAATTATGATTTTGTTAAAAATAACAAAAGTTCTAAGAAAGCTCTTTCATTTGTGTTCTCACTTCTGACCCTTACAAATAACTATGGTGGCAAAGTCAATCTTTTCACATCAGCTTCATAGGCCAGAAATTTACTTTTTAGAAGTGAAAGATGGCATTCTTATACACTCCTTTGATTTCAAGATTTGGTGCTGTAAGGGAAAACACCATAAATGTTGAGGGTTACCACAATGAAAGCCAGTTAGGAGAATAGAAATGCCATGGCAGATTATGCCTGAGGAGCCATACTGCAAAAATACCTTGTCTGGACTGAAAAGTTGTTGAAGTATATATACCATAGCATTATGTGTGGCTTTGCAAGTATTTTCTGCCTCTTATGATCAGTTATGGTTTATCCTGAGCAGCCGTTATTTTTCTTTCCTATAATGAACATGAAATGTATACTCCCTTGGTTAAGCTTGAAATCAAACTGAGTCATGTAATGGACCTCTAAATCAGGAACAAAAAGCTTTTAAAGTGTCAACTGCAGAATATGTAATTTTCCGTACACAAGGACAGTGACCACTCCTCAAGTTAGGACATGATTAAGAACTTTCCTATACTTGAAATCAGAGAGATAATTTTTGATATTCAGCATTTCTGAAAATAGTGCATGAGTCTCCAGCGTTAATTGTCTCTGTTAAAGAAAGACCAGAAATATCTCTGTCTTCCAGAGGCATTCGTAAAGTAACATTAGGTAGTGATTGCGAACGTTGGTCCCATTTTTTTATGTTAGAGAGGTTTACCACATTAATGAAAGCAAAATAAACTCCTAGCCACATTAGCTATAATTTAAGAAAAGTATTTTGTTTATTTGCTTAAATAAATCAGTCACTAAACCATAAGGCCTGGAACTAAATACAAACTAAAGGCTGTCTTACATGGGGATCCAGGACTTGAATCTCTCAGAACTTGGCCAGAATGAGCTACAGCTAAAATAAGTGAGGTGAGGGAAAGAGAGAATCCTGAGATCGATGAGTTTCCTGCTGGGGACACCCAAAGTTTCAGATGGATGGAGACACCAAGGAGAAGAAGTGGAGGGACAATAGGGAGCTCAAATTCTTGAACAAATTCTACTCAGAAAATATGGCTTGATTATATCACTCAAACATACTAGTCCAAGAGTCCAGTCACCCTTCCCGGAGACATGCACAGCGGATTTCTTGTAGAACTCTGCTTAAACAGGTTCTGAGCCTGTGTGTGGTCCTCTATTCAGCTGGGCAAATTAATCTCTCTGTGGTAAGGGAAAATCACTAAACTATGTGATTTTAACACAGGACAATAAAGTGACTCCAGAGTTTTATTCTAAACTTACTGACCGAACCTCTCTTAATGTGATAAATGTTTATGGATTCTTCTAATTACTAGTCTGGTTTAAAGCTAAGACACTTAGAGAATACGGCTCTCTTTCATAAAGTTTCCGAGGTTTCCCTATAATAATCAATTACCATAATGAGTTTTTTTAAAGCTGCCATTTGTCACTTTCTTAAAATATATAAACTACCCAGTATAAAGATAAATAGCTAGAGCCAGCCTACCCTGAGGCCCTCTACCAAAGACGTCCATTAAATCAAAATCAACTGGGAAACCTGTTGGATTTTATTTCAAAGTCAATCCTGCTTGTGCTAAATAAAAATCTGCAGAAAACAAGTGTAACTTTATAGCAAGAAACACTGCTTTCTTAACAGAACCTTTAAGAAAAAATGTTGGTTTTAATCCTTGAAACTGAAGTCAACATGGCTTGGAAGGAGAACATGCAACTACATAAATCTGAGATCTGTATATGACAGGACTGGGGAAATCACATAGAATCATAGAATTGTTCGGGTTGGAAGGGACTTTAAAGACCATCTAGTTCCAGTCCCCCTGCCATGGGCAGGGACACCTCCCACTAGACCAGGCTGCTCAAAGCCCCATCCAGCCTGGCCTTAAAAACATACAGGGATGGGGCTTCCACCACCTCTCTGGGCAACCTGTGCCAGTGTCTCACCACCCCCATGGTGAAGAACTTCTTCCTAACATCCAATCTGAATGGACCCATCTCTAGTTTTAATCCATTCCCTCTAGTCCTACCATTACCATACCATCTGCTTTTATTCCTGACTACATCTTTGATACCTGCCACCATGTTTGAAGGTGGCCAGAGTTTCAATGGTGTTGACACAGCAGGTTCCTTTGGTAGGCTGACTCTGCTGCAGATGACTTTGCTAAATTTTGAGATCTGTGCTGGTGAAACCAGGCAAAGCCATCATACTCTGACTATTTCATCTCCCATCAGCATGGCATCACTCTTCTCACTCCTAAATTTAACATGCGTAATCGCTTAGTAGTAATAATGTAACACCTTCGCCTAAAAGGACAGTGTTCACTTAGGGCACTGCTGCAGTATACTCTAAGCAAATAATCCACAGATATTCTTGATACACCTACTTTGAGGTTTTTAAATTTTTCCTGGATCTCTGGTCAGACATATTTTATTGCATGTATAGGCTCTTGAATCTCCTAGAAGTTATACCTCATATAAGTAAAAGTTCTAACAGTCCAAGTGCCTAAACAAAGCACAAAGTTGGAACAAAAACATTTTGAAAAACACAATTGCTGCTTTGTTGCTGGCAATCCTGGCAGAAATTGATGATTAGGTCAGCAGGAGAACCACTCTGAGTTTCTTCCGTCAGGAGTCCTGTCAGAGATGCTCATATTCAGTGAATAAAAAGAGGATTTTAATTTCCTTTTTTTTTTTTCTCCTGAAGAAGGAAGTAAAAGGCAATGTATTCAAGCAACAGGATATTTCTGACACCCTGAGACTATTTGTGTTTCTCACCTAAGCCAATGCCACCCGAATACATATGAGAAGATAATTACAGATGAACAACCAGATACTTTGACGTATGTATACTTACTGGAAATTTATACTAAATGAGGACCTCTAGGAAAAGGCAGCTGATAGTTCCTTTCAAAAGTCTGTAGCTCATGACCCCAACTGCCATAAGACTGAATAATTTTTAGCACTCTTTTCTTAACAGAGGGTTTCTCTAAATTGCATTCAATAAATACAATTTTAAAATAATGACAAAGTCATTATTTAGCTAGCTAGTAATAGTATGAGAATAGAAATGAGTAAGTTTTCAGGAGAATGTCCATTTCTTCTAAGCATTGTGTAGTGTATCACTGCTGTTCTCATTCTTTGAACTACAATGAGAACTTTATGAGGATGCTTACATGCTCTTAGCTCAGCAAGTGCCTGCTGTTTACTCAGTTCTGGAGGTTCTTGTCTGTCCTGGTTTGAGGACAACGTCCCTCTTGCTCATTCAGGAGCACTTTGGATCCACTTAGCTGCACTATGTCCATCCAAAAGCCTGCAGGAGTACTGCCTACCCTCTAATAGAAGGCATTTTTAGAGCCATGCACCTAAGTAAGGTTACAGATGTAAAAGACAATGACAATGCCATAGGATTAGTTGTACAATGTTGGTTTAATTTGCAGGAATCTTGGAATTACTTCTGAAAGGGATATGTTGTTAGAAAACCATGGCAGATGAGTTGTGCTTCTTTCTCAACTGAAGACAAATCTGTTCTTTCAAATGTACAAGTAACCATGACACACGTCACACGCTCAGGACACAGAATCTGTACTCCAGTTGTGAATCCAAAGATCTGTTTTGATAGATCCAAAGATTTTGTAACCTATACTTGAATATCTTACAATTCTAAGCTGTTATTTTTCATGTAGTTCAATGACTTCCATATTAGGTATGTCCTTTCTTTAGACAACTGTTCTGTCATATGTCTCATTATCTTGTGTACACATGTAATTCTATACGTATAGGCTTCTGCTCTTGAACAAAAATAATCTTTCCTTTATGAAATTGCTTCTCAATAAGTTTATTCTACTGTCATTTGTTCCTTAGACAACACCGAACTGTCTGGCATTTTTTGGTTGTATACGGTTCTTAAATAAAAATTTTGAAAATATCTCACTGACTTAAAAGTCTAAACTTCATTTTTAAAAATGACAATGGCATTTCAAAAGCTAAAGGACAACATCCTTTACCTTAGGCAAGAGTGAAATGATGTCTGTGCTTACTATTAAAATCGTGGATGCATTCAACAACAAGCCCAAAGAAAAGCTTACCTTGACCTTACCTAGTCTGTCCCAAAAGCTCTGCTGAACTGCTACTATCAGCAGTCTCCCACCTGCTGTGTGCTCTGCTTAAAACTTATTTGTATGCTGCAGGATACCAATACCAGAAGTTAACAGTGCCATTCCCACCGTATTTTTATTCCTGAATTTATGGGCTTTCTACTGCTCTTCAAGACCACCTGGGGAAAAAAATCCGGGCTGCTTCCTAGAAGAGGGCCACTGAATGACAGTGGGGACAGTGGGGATGTTTACTCAAAGTTAAGGTTCATTTGTATAAATACATTTACATAGCTCAAGCTAAGTGAGAGTAACTCCAATGAAAATCCTTATCGTAAATGCATACATACCCAGAAGGTACCTAACCCTGCATTTTTCTTGAATATGCATAGAGCCAAAGTTTATAAAAATTTGAAATATCCTTTCATCCGCTACCTGAAAGCATCCAAGGGTTTGAGCCATCCATTGTCGTGCAGCGTATGTGTAATCCTGTACGGGATCCACAAACTATATGTTTCCCATACCACTTTCACGCCTTGATCCAAAAAGGTGGTGTTTGCACAATTAAATTAAACGTTCCTGGGCATTGAAACTTGATCATCCATATTGTTAAATTGTTCAGTTGGCCCCAGCACAGTTTTGGTCCTGGCCAGCTAAAATTTGCTTTTGAAAATATTTTCCAGGCACAGCTGGGGAGTTAGAGCTACTCACAGCCTATTCACGAGAGGCAGTTTGAATGCAGCCATCCTGTTTTAAAAGCTAAGAGAGTTTGATAGGAGGGACACTTAACATTCTTCATCGACTTGGTGCCAAAATACACTCCCAACGTCTTTAATTTACATGTACAGATATAGCCTAAGAGTTCTCACAACATGTTTAATACAGCAGGCTGTTGTGAAAATGGTAGCAAGGAGGGCACTCTCACTGCTGCCGTCCCAGTGTGATTCAGTAGCTCCTGTCCTAGAGCATTACAAGATCAGCTGAAAACTTATTTATAGTTTCTAAGAAAGTATATTTTCAAATATAAATAGAAGTCTCAAATTAAAACATTATTCAATGTATTTTGACCAATACTGGACATGTCACGTATGACAATCTGCTCAAGTAATACAATTGAATCAGATATAGATTCAATCTTGAAGTATTGAACGAGAAATCTGAGTTGGTGGAAATCACTAGAAAGGTGAGTAGACCCAGAGTCTGTGGAAATCAAAGCCAGCTGTTGGCAGCAGTAGAATCTTTCACAGTTGCAAAAAGAATATTTTCTTCATTTCAGTCAAATTGGTTCAATTACTAGCTCAGTGAAAGGTGAGAAACTGGCTGGGAGTTGAAAAAATTATAAAGATTTGTTTTCTTTCCCCAGTCTATTGTTAAAACCCAGGTGCAGGAGGATGAGATCTACTAATTCTAAAATCCAAGTGATTATGAGGGCAAAAAGAAAGTGGTTCAGTCCCCCTCTCTAGACAAGCCTGTAACCCTTGGCTCAGGGGTTCATCTCTCTGTGATCCAAGGCTTAGTTTGATGCAGCACAACTCCATGACCTTGGCTCAGTTTTATTGAAAAAATTGTTGTTTAAGGTGTCAGAAAATCCATCAGCTAAAACCATAAAAGATAAGAAAAGTAAAAACGCAGACAGAATTGAAACTCTCGAGATGGTGATAGCAGTTTAAGAATTCAAGAAGAAAAATACTGATATGGAAAGGTAAAGAGCCCTAAGACAAAAAGCAAATAAGGGGAAGTCAGTGATGCAGCAACACGAAGGAGCGGCTCCTTCCACAGAGCAATGCAGGCCTCTGCTTCTCTATCTCATGGACCTCCAGGTGCCCATCAAGTATCTCGAGGAAAGGAGGAGAGAGGGTGAGTGTACTACACCTTAGCCCAGTCACATGTAGTGACGAGCTCTCTGCTGTCTGTATTAATAAACAAGTAATTGCTACATACTCTTAAAGCGTGTATATCCTCTTTGCAGAGCTTCTTCCCACATGACAGAAGATGCCTGGACAAAAATGATCTAGTGACTGAGGGCTAGAGGTGGTTTAATATAGTAAACTAAAATGTAAGCTTGTTAGACACATTTATGAATTCCTTATTTAGAAGCAAGTTAATTCTGTTTTACTTAAATTAAAAAAAAAAAGGACAATATTTGTGCTTAATTAAATGAATAGTCGTTTCTGAAGAAATTAGAGTATAAAGACATGATATTCATACAGTTCAACCAAACTAAAAAATATAGCAGCCACCATATGGTAACACAATGGACATATCTATTAAAATTAGCAGAAATGTATATTAGCAGTAAATTTGCTCAAATAAATGTGCAAAGATTTTATATATCTAACTACCTAGCAAGGAGAAGCATCAAATAGAAAACCTTTGTATTTTAATGTTTGCCAAACAATAGGAATCAGTCTTTTTTACAGGAAAGTAAATAAGCAAACATGAATTCAAAACAATACAAAACTGGGTTTTTTTGTATCAAAGTTTTATAAATGTAGACATCTACTGTAGAATTCACCCAAGAGGAGGATGATTTCATGTAATTCTGTCCTCTGCAGGAATATGAACCTACAACCCCTAGAAAAATGCCTAGCCACCAAGATGAGTCTATGTGGAATGATAAGACATGCGAAAATCGAACTTTAATTTCATCCTGTTGAAGTATAAACAGAATAAAATATTAATTGCGTTAGAAAAAGCATTGGTGTGGATAAGTATGGCTATGACATTCACCTGGGAAAAATGAGGTTTATATTTCTGTCGTGCTCCCACTTCTCTAAATTACTTCTCTAAATTTAAATATGGCACCAACCATTACTATTGAAAATAGACCTGGCCATCTTTGGGTTGTGGGGTTCTGAGGATTTTTTCTTGAGAACGTGTATATCATACATGGAGAGGGTTCAGGTCTCCTAGTTTTCAAGTGGAGATAAGCATTTCTTCACTACCTAGAGCTGGTTTCCCTGCTCCCAAAACACACTTGTCTTCTTCCTAAAAGATAATGACGTAACATTGAAACTGATGATGTTGTATGTGAATGTGATATTAAAATTTGCTGAAAGCCAAAAAGGGTTTAGGCTCTTACAGGATTTTTTCTTCTTACTTTGAAAATTGAACTTAAAATTTTAAATCATTGAGGTCCAGATTTATAACAGCACTACAAATTTAAGTGCAAAATCTTCAGTCCTGAAAAAACTGTGAATCCTCTGCTGCATAACCCTGAAAGCAGCTAAACATCACTGCTGTCTTAGGTTTTTTCATATTAAATGACTTTTGTTAAGGTCTAAAAAAACCCCTCCTCAGAACCAAAAAAAAGAAAATTAGATTGCAGGCCTGCTGTGTATATGCAATTATGAACAGAGAATATATATATTATTCTACCTTGTTAATTAAAGGATTTATGATCAGTTACTCTCTCTACCATCATCTTCCTATGTGGCCTTTCCTAAACCAATTAATCTCACTGAACCTTAGTTGAATTATAGGATGCATGTTTCACAAAGTTTCAGTGAAGTTAAATACATTACAGATTTGGAGGTCGTTAGATAAGATTAGGCAAGTAATTTGCATACAGAAAGAAGGAAAGAACCCTCGCTTTTGGCATGGTAAGCTCCTGTTGGGACATGTTGTGATAACTACTTGCAGCTATGTTGCTTAGGTGTCCCTGGGTGGTTTGGAATTATGAATATAGATTGGTCTTTGACAGCAAAAGATGCAATACAGTTTTGGTTTTAGTTTGTTGCCATTTTTTCAGTTAAATATCTCATCCTCACTGGATTGTGTCTTCATATGAACAGCAACAGAGAAACAAAGTGGAGATGTGAAATAAATGACCCGTAAGACTGAATGGAAATACAGCACAGAGAAGGAATTTGTGAACCATCAGCATATCTATGTAGTTGAAATTCTCTCAGGAAATAAGTTCATGTTAAAAGAGAGAAGGGACTAAGAGGGAAATAAGAATTTATCAAGATCACAATTTGGAAGTATTGTCTACCACAAGCCAAGGAGAAGGAACTACCAAAAGGAAAAAAAAGCAGTTGAGAGACGTCCCTGAGAAGAAAGGGGACACGTAGTATGGAAAAGAGTTATGAAAGCTAAGGTAGAAGAGGATTTCAGATTTTCAGAAACGTTGCTAATAAAACATCCTCTTTATTTTTACAGATTATTTCTATTCCATAGGCTAGCACCTAAGGAAATTAACTACTGATCCATGGCCTTATATCAACATTTGAAGGTATATTTTTAATAACTTAAAAACTAATAAATGTATTGAAAACAGAGAAACTAACAACAGGAAACATTACCAATTACATTAAGATGAAAGTTTATGTGAAGAACATATCAAGTAAGTCTCAATAAGGTATGACAGTTAATTGATATTTAAAGTTGGTTTCAAAAGAGTAAAGAGATTAAAAAGATCAAAAACATGTATTTAAAATAAAAAACAGTCAATGTTATTTACACATAGACTTTACACTGGCTGTGTGATTACAGTAGGCAGGTGTTTACATACTGGTCCAAAAGTCTGCTTTTGAGGTTTAATGGAAACTAATTTCAAAGGATTCAGCTCTGCATGACTTGCTTGTCATAGAATCATAGAATCGCTTAGGTTGGAAAAGATCTTCAAGATCATCAAGTCCAACCGTTAACCTAGCACTGCCTATCACTACATCCACACGTCTTTTAAATACCCCCAGGGATGGTGACTCCACCACTTCCCTGGGCAGCCTGTTCCAATGCTTGACAACCCCTTCATCAGGCAAAGGAACCAAAGACAACTGGATACGATACTGACTCCATCATTGCCTTGTAATCTGGTGGTTACAAGTACTGCATGCCTTATGCCTACTAGCTTGTTAGGTTGTTTTAGCTTGGCAACGTTCTTGATTGGAATTAGGGGAGGAGAGGGAGGGCATGTGGGTAACTGTACCCATACAGACAACTGCTAAATTCAATATTTTAATGTATAACACTGTGTTTACCAAAGCCAATTAAATGTGAATGGATGTATCACACTTCATGTGGGGAAAAAACCATTCTAATGGAGATGCAAAACTGCAGGTGAAATAAGACTACAATAGCTGTTACAGCCCTACATAGAAAAGGCCATACAGCTGTGGACTATGCTAGGGTTAATGATTGCAAGTTCAAAATGTACGTGAGAAGAAGAAAATGAAAGTATTCTACAGAATAAAATATATGCTTTGGCAATGACTTATACAGAACACTGGGCTTACAGAAAAAGCACTGGTCCAGATAAATAACTTCTTTATTTATGTCAAGAATTTTTAAAATGCTACATTTAATTTTAATATCATGATGAGAAGTATTTCTCGTGCTTGATAGGCCTCATTACACTACGCTGAATATAGTGTTTGCCTTATTTAACAATTTTTATCAATCATTTAACAATGGATAATGCACTCAACGTCGATAGAAATACAAGTAACAAAGGCACAAGGGTACAATCGACTAGGAAAAACAATTTTTTGTCTTAGAGCATGGTAATACTACCACAGTGATATAAGAAAAATGTCTGTTGCTATTAAATGAAATATGTCAGGACGGTAAGGAGCATCTTAATGAATTCTAGTTTTATTTTGTGAAAATTCTGAATCATTATGTCTTCTATTAAACACTAACTTATACTTTCTAGTCAAAGGAAACTTGGGTATAGATAACATTTCCATTAATAAGCAGGCCAGACAGAGTTTATGGGAACCTGCGTGCGTCTCAATTCAGAAGAATAAACTGGTAGCTGCCAAACAAAGATAATTCTCTTTTGTCCAGGGAAGGCTGTGTTTTTGGAGAGCTGAAATGAATCTAAAACATACTTACTGAAGGTATAATATAATATGCACACATGTCCCACTAAAAAGCTCTAAAAACAAAATGTCAGACTGATAAATTTAATATCCTAGATAATAGTAAACTAAAAATTCTTCAATTTCTCAAGCATTTACATAAAAGCATTAATTACTGTTTCTACGTACAGGTACCAATATTGATCATTAATTTAATCATGTGCCTCTCTATTTAAACAAAGAGCATGTTCAAATCTCTGCCTAAGAGGACTAAAATAAGCGTAAAGATTTCATATACCATCCCACTGTTGCTGCAAGTTCCTCAGCCCACCAAGGCATAATGAAAGTGTTTGAGTTGTAATGGCTGTCGATCTACTAAAGTGATCATAAAATTGTTTTCTTAGAGCTTCTTTAGCCTTGCAAAGTCAAATTATAGTGAAGATCCCATCAGTACTTCAAATTGGTGTGCTCTAAAAATTCTGGATTATGTTTATCGCAACAACAACAAACCCCACAATGACTTGTCTGTTAAGCACTTATGATTCTGTATGAATAATAAAAAATAATATAAATATTCAGCAGCGATCTACCCTGGCAAATGGAATATTTTTGTTTTCCATTAGCCCTTTTAAACTAATTAATGAATTAATGAGTGAGAAGAAGCAATATCAGACCTCAGTAGACTGAAGTGAGGTCACTCCAGTGCCATTTCCAATTAATGTTAGCATTTCATATGCATTACATACTATTGAATGCTGAATCTTTGTGGGTTGGGAGTATTTCGTAGCTGGAACAAGGGACCAAGGACCTGGAGCTGGGCTGGTTCAATTCTTTGTTCTTCACCGACTCACCTTTTCTCCTCGGGTGAGCCACCAAAGGTGGCAGCTACTAGTGTACCTACCTGGAGGAGTGATGTGAGGCATAATGAACTAGTAGCTTTAAAGCACTGGGCTATAACCCGATGAAAGGAACAATAGAAGTACAAATCATGTTATTATTTTTTGAAATCTGCATATAAATAGATCACCATATTTGGAGGCCTGTAGATGGGGGCTTTTTTTATGAGACTACCGACAGCCAACACTTCTAGTTTGCCATGTGGCAGAACTACTAGAGAACAAAATGATTTGTGCAGCTAGGCAATAAAAGAGAGGCTTCTCTGCGGTAATTTTTCACAGTGTTGCATGGGGTTTTAACTATGTGACTCTTATTGACTTAAATGGGACTCATGCAGCTAAAAACCCATACAACACTATGAAAATGTATCCCTAAGTGTTTTGTCAATAATCGTATGTGAGTAATAAAATGGGATTCATTCTTTTCTACTCAAGACATATAAACATTATGTTTATATCAGCACAATTACTGACTTTCTGTAGCTTGATAGCTAGTCTTTAGTCATACTATAATTGGCATCCTGATCGCATAATGTCATTTTAATGTGTTCTTCAGAACACACATTATATTATTAGATTCTTGCTGTGAAAGAAGTGCAGAACAACTATATCAGAAAAAACTGCAATAATGCTAACTCAAAAAATCATTCCCTATTCAAAATGCAATACAGATCAGTGTCTATCTGAGTAATAATTTTCTAGAAACATTTCCAAATTGTGAAAACACAGCTAATTTCTGGGGGAAAAAAATAGATCCACTGTATACTGCCTAGACACTAAGAAAAAGAACATATGGAATGTCTCTGAAAGGATTGTCTCAGGCAGTCAGAAGGGAGGAATACTCTGCCCTCCCTGATTGATAGCTTATGCTTATGAAACATTTCCATACCAAAAAATCCTCTGTATTCTGATTAAATAACAGCTAACTATTTGGAAAAGTCCTGGTTTTGTGGTATGTCTCATTAGCTGTAGTCATTATTCACACCTCTGTTAACTGGCTGGTGCCCTTATAGTTCGGTGGTTTTGAGAGGATACACAAACCAAATGCTGGGACTTGTAAAATGGATTATTCTTGCCATGGTTATTGAGGAACAATTATTACTCAATAATCAGTCTGCTATTTCTCATTGATTGAAAAGCAAATCCTGAGCTTAAGCTGAGTCTCAAGCTATTAAAGATAATGCATTAAAAAAAAAAAAAGGAAAAAACTGTCGCACTGATGAATTTGTGACATGTAAAGAAGAACGTTTGAGAAGAACAGGAGTTTAAAAGGGTCGGAGAGGCCAGAGCTGTAATCATGTGCTTAAAGTGGACATATGGAGGAAAAGCTGTGAAGATACCAGCTCACAGAAGCAGCATTCACAGAGGCTAGCCAACATGGTCATGAGAGGAGAATATAGACTATTTCACTGTTTAATAATGCCATGAATGGAGTGATTGCAATATTTTATTAAGACATTATCTCCAAGTAGACATAGCTTTTATTTAGCTTATTGTGTAGCTCGTAAACAGAAAATATGAACCCTGGAATCATCATGTTAAGTAATTTTTTAGTAATGGGAAGGCAGAAGAAGAATTACAAACTTACCCACAAAGCTCTGCCAGTATGTTTTAGCCTTGACCTGACACTGTAATCTGCTGCTTCTGCTGAACAGAAGCTGCCGATTGTGTTGTTACGTGGTGATTTTATGAGGTAGACAAATACTTTTAGAAAATACAATGAAATCATTACAAGAAGCTTATTGGGTTGGAAAGGCTTGATATTTTATATGGCATTTCTTGGTAATTCAGAATATAATGTTTCAGCATTGTGAAAAAAAAAATAGTGAAATAATTAACAAAAGAATAGGCCTGATTATATTATTTTCAGTATGTTGGTCGGACGGTTATCATATATGGATCTATTCTTACAGATGGCTGGAAGATGAAGGATGTTTTCCTGAGTGTAAAACAAGTGGGGACCTGGGCTTTTACTTCCAAAAAAAAAAAAAAAAAAAAAAAAGAAAAGAAGATTGGAAAAACCTTAAGAGCTACAGTGAGCAACATTACATTAATAGAGATGGTCATAAATATTTGGTGTGGTTTCTAAGATTTCATTATATTTTAATTCTCAAGTCATTGACATCAGCTAAACAATTATTTTTACCTGACAATTTCCATTAATTTTCAAGCATAGCTGTCAATAAAATCTATAAAAAAAAAAACTGGGGAAGGATTAGGTCCTATGACTACAAGGCGAATGGTGTAAATACATGGATATTCCACTACTGAAACATATGGATTTCATACTTAAGTCCGCACCCACAGACTCAGGGGATCAAAATAGGAAGGTTTTATCTAGCGCTGCTCTTATATCCCAGGTCTTCACATCTAGTGCAAGCAAAGCACTTCACCAAAAAATGCCAGCAACAGAACCAAGCTCTTCCTATACCAAATCTTTTTATTGCACATAGGTTGTTCCATTCTAATATCTGTGTCTCATCTTTGTGTCTACAGACAGAATAAGCAATGCTGAAGATAGACTAGCCTTGTATTTCTGCCGATACTTGGACAAAGTCTGACAGTGGTTTCCAGGTAGGTAGGATTAAACGGACCAGAGTTCTATTTTTCCTGCTGTTGTTTTTTCATACTTCTTAAGAAAGCAGATTTTATTAAAGAACTGATTAAATGATAATTTAACTTGTCTTTCCAATTTGTTATGATGTTTCCGACTTTATTGCAAAGTGTGTTTTCCAATTGAAATACCATGCATTCCTATATAAAGTACCATTAATGCAGGCAGCAGTGTGTACAATTTATAGACCATTCTTAGATTGCCTTACCTTTAAAATGATATTGCAATGTAGTCATTTCATAAGCAGTTAATGTGATTATGCAAGAACTGTATAATGACTTAACACGATTAGGTATTTTATGTTTCTTTTCACAAAATTACCAAGTAAACGTACATGAAACAACATGAAATTCTGGAATCATATGATATATATTGTGTGATGAATTTGCTAAAAGTTAGCCTCATCAGGTGGGAATTTATTTGCTTCCTTCCTGGGATGTCTGCACTGCTGTCACTGCAGAGACAGCTGCTCTGGAGGACACACCGGGGTTAACTTGAAATCTGTTGAAGCGAGAGTGTGAAGAGCCAGCCAGGGCCACATGGAGCTTGGTTTAACCATCTGAGCATTTAATGTGCTTCTCCAGCAGCTTCTGCAGCCCACACTCAGCTCCTTGCTGCCGAGACTGTACTGCCACCGGTACTTTTGCTGGCTAGTTTAAAGGTTCTGCAGCTCATTCGAAGTGAGCTGCGGTCACAGCAGCACAGGTAGAGCTTTTATGGAAACAGATTAACCAGAAAGATTCTGAGGGTGTATCGCAGACACTACAGACAAGCACAGAAAAGAACAATTGCAATGAAAATTATCATAAATCACCTAACTTGAACAGGCTTCAGAGGTTTGCTACAGACTGGGTTAGCGCTTAATCATTTCAGACAACATATTTAGTACAAGTCAATGCATACACCCAGTATCAAATTCACTACAGGTGTAAGCAAGCGTGACTTTAATTGAGTCGTGCCTGCTTATATTAGATTTGGCCTAAGCTCAGAATGGCTTTCAGCAGGTGTAGTTTATGGTGCTCCAGATGATATATCTTTTGCCATAGCATAAAAAGAAAAAGAAATACAAGGACGGATTGTGTTATGATGACCACAATCTACAGTTAGAGGTTAGATGTATAGGAGGCATTATACAGGCTCAGCAAGCAGATCTGCCACATTTTTTTGTAACATGTGGTTTTCTAAGGGTTCTGGCAAGCCAGCTCCGATAAAGGAATTTTCCGCTCCTCCCTCCTCTACCTGAGTCCTCTCTCGCAGGCTGTTGCCTGGCTGCCGGCGGTGGCTGCATGAGTAGTGTATCCATGCTTCAGCCTGCAGCCCAATACCAGCACAGAGTCGCTTACAGGAGAGCCGTAAGTTTGTCAGATTGTGAAAATAGCTCTCGGAGCGAGGACATGCTTTCCATTCTGCACCCTCAACATGGAAGAGGGTGTCCCCAGCAAAGGGCTGGGCAGACAGCTTAATCTGCAGTGCTGTAATCTCTGCACCGCTGCTCCGGTGGCTGTTTGGACAAGGAAGAGCCTGGGTCCCATTGGGAACAGAGACAGCAGAACTGCTGCATCCTAAAGCTGTGTCTTTCGTAGAGAGAGAAGCCGCCTTCTGAAGTCAACAGAAGTAAAAACTCTGTTTTTAAGGAAAAAAAAAAAGTCAGAAGGAAAGACCAATCCTTAATATCATCTAGTTAACTCAGGTGAAACAGAGAGAAAGAGGTCCCTCATACCCTCTCCTGGTTCACCATGAGCACCACACTTTGCAGCCTGAAAAAAATCAGCACTTATTTCTGACAGAGAAAACGCAGCGTGAAATTACAGCAAATCTAATTGCATAATTATGGTCCATGAAAACAAGTGCGTGAGTGGATGAGGTATAGTTCAGGAGAACCATGGACAGCTTGGATTTCGTTGTTGGGTCATGCATTTAAATCCACAGAGCTGCCCCCTCCACCGCTCACCATTTTGTTAAACTGCAAATCCCCAAATGATAAAGCAGCTGGTTTGTTTGGGTCAAAGCCCATTGAAACAGAGGCTGACCCAAACCTGCTATCCAAAGGGAGCCCAGGGCCATTGTGGATGGTAGCCTGTGCCCTGTGAGACAATTCCTTTCCCTGTGGCTTGATTTCATTCCTGGAAGCCAGAGAAATGCTAAAAATGAATGAGAGCTTTGCCTGGCTGCCAGCGCCTGTCCTTCTTACACCCATTAACACTCCCTAATCTGAAAAATTTGCCAGCCCTATAGGTTCCCACACCACACACCAGTTATGCTGATTAGAAAATTCACGCTTCAGTATTAGTGCTGATTAAAAAGGTTTTCCTGCGCTTTATGCAGATGTTGAATATTCATCAACAGTGTCTGGTTTAAGAAATGATAAATAGCATCGGAAATAATTTTATAACTACATCAAAAACTTATTTGTAGTGTTCAGCAATGTCCCCCTACAGCCTAGTTTATAAACAAATTATCTGAATTATTAATTTATCATGCAGGGACTGCAAAAAAGGAAAAAAATCCCAGTGGGTTATTACAGCCCTTCACAGGAAACGCATATCTCCTGGCACTAATGACATCATCAATAACAAGAAGTTTATTTCCAAAGAACTCTAAACAAAATTTAATTAACTGTATATGATATTTTCAAATTAAATATGAGTTAAGGGGCTCAGAATTGGGATTAATGTAACAGTTCTGAAGTAAATTCGTCTTCTAGTAGATTAAAAACAATAACAACAACTACAATAAAAACCCTTTCAGACTCCAAAATAAACATGCAATTTAATGGAAAGATTCGTTTCGTCTGCTGACAATATGGAAATGATTTGCTTCTGTCTGGAATTCCCATTTGTTTAAAAGAATCAGCAAGAATGCTGGTAGATAGGGAGCGTAGCACGGGTCAGCGGTGCTGGAGCTGCGATGAAAAAGGAAATCTTGCCAATGAAATCCCCACGTTCCCCTGCTTTTGCCAGTTTTTCTCGTCTGGATGACAACAGCACACAAAGTAAAGAGAGAGTAATCTACGCTGCATGATGTCCATTTTGAAGTCATCTCTGAAATAACAAATCAGACATACCAAACACATAATAGAGAACAGGACTACTTGGATTTCTACTGAAATTTCCTATGTTTGTTACCAAAGACAATTGGAAAACAAAATAAAATGCTAACCCAATCCAAAAAGTTACCTTATAAAAGGAGAAATAATGAAGTTCATATTTATGGCAATATAGAAAAAGTATTTGATGCTGTGCTGGGGAAAAAAAATAATAAAATATTAAATCAAAATTTGATGAAAAAAATGACATGAAAAAACCAAGAAAAATCCTAGAGGAATGACAAGAATCTGGGAATTCCTCAAACTTCAAGAAAGGATCAAGGATTAGATTTTAGAAATATGTCTGTTTTAACTATTTGGATATTCAGAGATATGCACCATTTAAGCAGAATCACTGTCAAGTCCTTTTTCATTATTTCCTTTTGGTAAAATTACATTTTTAAAAACAAAGTAACACTTACCAATGCATCTTTAAGGCACTGAAAAAGTATCGAGCATTTGCAAAAAAAGGCAATGAATATGCAGGACAGATGCCAATATGAAAGGGGTCAAAAATTATACCACTGTCATTCTTTTCAAAGGGAAGATAAATACTCTGTGACTGAGAAAACAGCCTTTCCTTTCAGCTTCCTTTCACTCAATCCTCTTCCAAGGGAGAGATTATTGACAGAAGAAGGAGGAAACTTGGACATTGATGTTTTGGAGAGGAGCAAATTGCTTTTCCTCAGCCCCTTCTGCAACTTACCCTGAAGAATATATACTTCAAGTCTACGAACCTAAAATGACAAACTTGACCAAACAATCTCCCTTTCCCGTTTCCTTATGGCCACCTTTCTGGTCATGACTTATATGAAATGGTAGACACTCAGAAACTACGGATGGATAATTTCCAAGCATTTTCTTAATAGTGGTGGTGAGAAGAACAAGAAATGAGGTCGCAGTGGTGAAAAAATCACTAATTTCTCTTTATGACTTGTTGTGAGACCTAGAAAATGGAGTCAACAACAAGAACTGAAGATGAGAGGGCATGCAATTATGGAGGAAGCTGAAATTTTACCTAGAATTTACTAAACTATTTTTATTTTTAGAAAACCATCATAACAGTAACTGTTTTGTGAAATGCCGAGTGTGAGACAGGTTTTATGAGGCTGTTAAAGGGTGGAGGAAGATCTTGTCTACAAAAAGTCACCACAATTATGTACTGATGTGTAAAAAGAGAAAATTATATATAATCATATGCACAGACCAAACAGCTGAGGTGAAGCCAGGTGATAATAGCTAAATTATATAAATGCAAAGTTATTGTTAATATTATTGGTGGTGGTGATGATTGGTTCTTCTGCCTTGGCACATAGGAATCGCTCTGCTAGGCACAGTGTGTAAAGAATAAAAAATATTTTCTATCCTAAGGATAAAATCATTTAAGGCTTCACTGTGTATTTTTCACTTTTCCAAGCCAAAAATTTGTATTCCAAAAACCTGGGTAGCATCAGAAAGCCATTAAAATCAGATAACCACAGAAACATTTCTTAATTTTCATCATATTGTTTCTATTCCCATAGTCCTGCTGATTTCATTAGCCGAGTTTCTTTAGCTGTTGTAAACAGAAACTGCCATCAGCCTGAGATGCTGATGTTCATTTCTGCTGCACATACAAGTGTGGGAACCTGCATTTCACAGCCTTACAAGGCTAGCAGGGAAAAAAAAAAAAAGGATATTCCGCCTTTCCAAAAGTATTATGATTTGATCCCAGTGCTGTGGAACAAACAGCATTGAGTCTTCAGGCATAAGAGACAAGCCCTAGGATGCTTGGATGTGCTAAATACTAGACCTTTTAAGAGACTTTAATGTGTTCTATTGAATCCTGTACAGTTAGAAATGTAGAAATGTGGAAAATGCACAACTAGATACAGAGTAAAGTATTACCTGCAGTCAGCGATATTCTGTGAAAAATTTCTTATTTGGCAATGCTTATGGTGCAGACGCAATACTAGGAAGAGACATGGGAGTCCACGCTGGGATCCGAGCAGGTAGAATGCGATTTTCTTCCCTGTCTACTCTGCCGGTGCCGTAAACAATTTGAATTAGGACTAATTCTTCCCAGGTAGTTGAACAGAGGCCATCAGGAGGGGGGCTGCTTTCAGGAGTGACCTTGGTGTGCTACTGTAATGAAACCAGTAGAAATTAATGTGCACTTACTCATGGCGTTGCCAAACATAAGCAATACAGCTGTGTCAAATTCCTACCATCCACTTCACTGGAAACAAAACGAAGCCTGCACAGAACACTTTAAAATCCCTTACAACATATTTAGGTAAGAAAATGCATAAACCAAAACTGATTTCAAGGGCAAAAAAAGCAGACAATCTTGCTTGGAGCTTGCTGAGATTATATTTTTTACAGAAAAAAAGGTACTATATACCATGTAAATTGCCGTAATAAGATCTTGTACAGTATGGATATTTTAAATACACATGGTGTACTAAAAATGTAAATTATCATAACTACACTTCACATAAAATAAATATTGTATTGTGTGTAAGATGTTGGCATTGTGCTAAAACATACTGCAAATAAAGTGAATGTGATATTTAATATATATATAGGTTCATATCAAGTTTCTGTAAAAATAATATAAAGTCTCTCATTCAAGACGTCTACAGGGAAAAAGCAGAATATTAATTTTCATGGTACTCCATTTCAGTGTTTCCATAAGTATTATGTGTCTATGTCTACATAAAACTCTTGCTACATACTAGGACCACTATAGCTGAAAATGTTCCATGATTTGAACAGGAATCTTTCCATCCCAAAAGTGCCAAATAACAGGTCACCTCAAATGGATGGTGAAAAGCATAATTATGAGTGCATTTTAATACCTGCAATGAATCTAGCTTTGAAAGATTTACATTGTTTGTATGCTATATTCCAGTTATAAATAAAATTTTAAAAGGTGCTGTATACCTCTAAAAGAATATTAAAATTTCAAAGTAATATATATGTTTGTTATGTTACCATGACATTCTACATTGTGGAGTTGTGTATAATTTTGATGGCCAAACCCCCCATATTTACAGAGTGTGAAATTATGAATTATTGTTTTCTTTACTCACAACATTAGTTTAATTGTGCTTTTACATTTTCCAGTAAAATTTTCACAGAGACCTGTAGCCTGATACAGCCAAGTTAAAAACAGCATTCAACACTAGGCCTTTTACATAAACTAAACGAATACCGAAATATTAAAAGATGGCATAAAAGGTACATCTGTCATGTATAACATAACCTGAAGTAACACCATCGGTATTAAAATAAGCAGTGACGGTCTCACCTGTGACCCCGAAATATCAAACCTTGAAAAAAATGGCAGGAAACCTTCTTCAAGAAGAGGTCTGCTCTTTTCTCCTGATCCTGCATTTTAAGCCAGTCAGATTCATTCCTAAACTCGTGCAGACCATTTCTGTGACCCAGGCACATCACATTTTGTCTTTATTATCCAGCTAAAGGGCTATGGCCTATCCCTAATTCAGTATTGCACTTCCTTCCTTTTTGTTACACAACCATTTGCTTATGCCCACATTCATAATGAGCACAGATAAGGTCACCTTCCCTTCCCACAGTGTCACTCATGTTGGAAGGGATACCAGGAGGTCTTTAGTCTCCCTGCTCAGAGCAGGGTTAACACAGAATTCAGACCAAGTTGCTCAGGACTTTGTCCACTCTTAAAAGTCTCCAAGTATGTCGATACTGCAGCCTCTCTGGCTAACCTGCTTCAGTGCTTAATTATCTTCATAATGAAAGTATTCTCCTACCATGTCAGAAAGTCTCATGGACACCGTCTCTCATTCTCCTACCGTGCACTTCAGTAAAGAGCCTGCCTCTGTCCTTTTCATAGTCCCTAAGGTCCCCTGAAGCCTCCTCTCCTGAGCAAGCTGAACAAGCTCAGCTCCCTCAGCCTCCCCTCGCAGCGCAAGTGCTCCAGCCCCCGACCATCTTGGTGGCTCTTTGCTGAACTTGCTCCAGTTGACCAACATCTTTCTTGTACTGAGGGGCCCAAAACTGGGTGCAATACTGCAGAAATGGTCTAACAAGTGCCAAGATGAGGTGATTAAGCACTTCCCTTGACCTAGTGGCTGCAATCCTGTTTTTACTGTACACTGTTAGCCCTCATCACAGCCAGGTGGGACTCATGTCTTAGTTTACTGTTCATCAGGACTCTCAGGGGCTTCCCAGCAAAGTTGCTACCCAGCCAGCCAGTCAGTCCCCAGCCCACACTGATGCAGGTGGTTAGTCTGTCCCAGGGACAGGACTGCATTTGTCCTTGTCGAATATCATGAGGTTCCTGTCAGCACATTCATCTAGCTTCCCAGGTTGACCTGAATGGCAGCCCTCCCCTCACGTGAATAGCCACTACACCCCCAAATGGTGTCACATGCAAATGTGATGACAGTGCCTTCTGTCTTCCCCTCCAAGTCACAAAATAAATAATAATAAATAAAATTTATTATTTTACTTATGATTATAAAATAAAATTATAAAATAAAATATTAAACAGAATCAGTCTCAAAACAGACCCCTTAGAAACTTCACTTGTGACGGGTCATCCAAAGTAGAGCATGGATGGTGAACCTATACACTTTGACTAGCAATACAGCCGGGTTTTCCCTCACCTAATTATCTACCCATCTAGACTGTTATGTCCCAGTTCTGACACAAAGATGGGAGACAAAGATATCAAAAACCTTGCTAAATTCAAAGTGGATGGCATCAACCCACTACAAAAATCTGATTAATTATATGCGTAGTATTCTACAACAGAAATATTGTACCGACTGGCCTGGCTGAACAGTGAGCTTTGGCTGGAACTCAGGAGAAAAATCAGACTTTATGACCTTTGGAAGAAAGGGCAGGCAACTCAGGAGGACTACAAGGATGTTGTGAGGTTATGCAGGGAGAAAATTAGAAGGACCAAAGAACTTAATCTGACTACTGCTGTAAAAGACAAGAAAAAATGTTTTTATAGATACATTTGCAACTAAAGGAGGGCGCAATGCCTTCCTTTGGATGGGCATTGGATGCAGCGGGAAACATAGTGACAAAGGATGAGGAGCAAGCTGAGTTACTTAATGCTTTCTTTGACTCAGTCTGTAAAAGTAAGACCAGTTGTTCTCTGAGTAACCAGCCCCCTGACCTAGAAGACAGGGACAGGGAACAGAATGAAGTCTCCATAATCCAAGGGGAAATTATTAGCAAGCTGCTACACCACTTAGACACACACAAGTCTATGGGGACAGATGGGATCCACCCAAGGGTACTGAAGGAGCTGGCATAAGTGCTCACCAAGCCGCTTTCCATCATTTATCACCAGTCCTGGCTAACTATGGAGGTCCCGGTTGACTGGAAGTTAGCAAACATGACTGGGAAACTACAGGCCTGTCAGTCTGACCTCGGTGCCAGGGAAGGTTATGCAGCAGATCACCTTGAGTGCCATCATATGGCACGTACAGGACAACCAGGTGATCAGGCCCAGTCAGCATGGGTTTATGAAAGGCAGGTGCTGATTGGCTAACCCTATCTCCTTCTATGACAAGGTAATCCACTTAGTGGATGGGGGAAAGGCTGTGGATGTTGTCTACCTAGATTTTAGTAAAGCCTTTGACACTGTTTCCAACAGCATTCTCCTGGAGAAACTGGCTGCTCATGACTTGGACGGGCGTACACTTTGCCGGGTGAAAATCTGTCTGGATGGCCAGGCTCAAAAAGTTGTGGTGAATGAAGTTAAATCCAGTTGTCAGCTGGTCACAAGTGGTGTTCCCCAGGGCTCAGTACTGGGGCCAGTTCTGTTTAATATCTTTATCAATGATGTAGACAAGGAGACCGAGTGCACCCTCAGTAAGTTTGCAGACGACACCAAGGTGGGCAGGATTGTTGATCTGATTGAGGGTAGGAGACTCTACAGAGGGATCTGGACAGGCTGGATCAATGGGCAAAGGCCAACAGTATGAGGTTCAACAAGGCCAAATGCCAGGTCCTCCACTTGGGTCACAACAACCCCATGCTACAGGCTTGGGGAAGAATGGCTGGAAAATACCCAGTGGAAAAGGACCTGGGGATGTTAGTTGACAACTAATGAGTCAGCAGTGTGCCCAGGTGGCCAAGAAGGCCAGTAGCATCCTGGCTTGTATCAGAAATAGTGTGGCCAGCAGCACTAAAGAAGTGATTGTGCCCCTGTACTCAGCACTGCTGAGGCCGAAACTTGAATACTGTGTTCGATTTTGGGCCCCTCACTACAAGAAAGACATTGAGGTGCTGGAGCGGGTCCAGAGAAGGGCAATGAAGCTGGTGAGGGGTCTAGAGCACAAGTCTTATGAGGAGCAGCTGAGGGAGCTGGGGTTGTTCAGCCTGGAGAAAAAGAGGCTGAGGGGAGACCTTATCGCTCTCTACAACTACCTGAAAGGAGGCTGTAGCAAGGTGTGTGTCGGTCTCTTCTGCCAAGTAACAGGCGATAGGACAAGAGGAAATGGCCTTCAGTTGCACCAGGAGAGGTTTAGATTGGATATGAGGAAAAATTTCTTCACCGAAAGGGTTGTCAAACATTGGAACAGGCTGCCCAGGGAAGTGGTGAAGTCACTGTCCCTGGAGGTATTGAAAAGACATGTCAATGTGGTGCCTGGAGACATGGTTTAGTCATGGACTTTGCAGTGCTAGACTAACGGTTGGACTTGATGATCTTAAGGGTCTTTTCCAATCTAAGCAATTCTATGATTCTATGATTCTATTTTAACATCATATTTTCAACCCCATTTGTGTATTCCTTTCATCTGGGTGACAGCCGCTCTAACTGATAAGGTGCTCTACTTATGAGCTGTATCCCATCAGCTGTAGATCTAGTGTAGTCTAACATTCAGATTAAATTTCACTTCATGGTTATTACTAGAGAAAAATTATGAAATACACCTGAATATTCATTGAAGTTCAGGGATTAATTTCATTTGGCTACTCTTCCAGCCCTCTGGTGACTACTTTTCCAAACATCTGGGTGATTGAATTTTGCTGAATTGCTACCAGAAAGCCAGGTGTGTGCTTGCACACTAGTGTATTGGTAGCAGGGATGGTATGTTTCATTAGGGACACAATGCAGCTTGAAGTACAGGGGAGATGGAGATTTTTACAAAACCAGTGGCAGACTCCTGGAATACAAACTAAGTAGTTAATTCAAGATCCACATTTCACACATTGAAGCATTTACTCATCTGCAACTTGCCTACAACCCCCCAGAACATTTAATCACATTCACTCTCAAAAACCTACGTACATATTTAATTGCTTGATGGATCAGGGCCTTAACTGAATAGGGCAGAGCTGCGGTGCAATGGAATGACTAGGACACCTGAGGCTGTAGGACTCATCTCATCCAACATTAGACATCCAACATTTATAACAAAAGCATATATCTCAGCTAGTTACTATACGCCCCCTTCATAATTAATGGAGAGAAACAGACACTTCTAGGGTGCAATTCATCAGTCTTACTTTAAACATCTGCTTTAGGAAGAGACGAATTGCACCCGTCAGGTGCGTATCTTTCCCTTCTGGTTATAAAGGGGATGAAGGTGGATACCTCGGAGGCAGCACCTATATTTCAAACCTGCCCCAAGTAAAATCTCTGAACAGACTCTCGGGATATAAAAATGATTCTCAGCAACTTGTAGGTCGCCTCTGAGTCTTGTTCTGCTCCTGTAACTTGAGGTCCTGCCTCTGCACTGTGGTCTGTAGTTCTTGATACTTTTTCCATTGTACCTGCCCAAGTATCTGTCCCCACCTACCCTGCACTGCCTGCTTCTGTCCCCTCACCTCAGATTTAAAATCCCTGGCACCCTGAACTTTGTCTGAACCTGTGTTAGGCTCCTGCCTTGCCTCTTAGGCTTGGGTTATACAGATGCTTTGTCTTCTGGGCTTCCGTCCTGATTTCAGCATGAGGCACTTTCTCCCTAGACCAGAGCATTAAGACTCCTTCCCACTCCTGACGTTGATCTTTCTTGATCACAGGCTCCAGCTTGCACTTCCATCCCATTTCTAGCCCAATTTAGCAGCCCTGTCCACCCATGCCCTAGTTAATAGTAATTAGGCTGTCAGCTATAGAAGTGATAGTATTTGCCATGTAACTTCTTCTGTGCTGTAAATTGCTTACTAGCATAAGATTCAATGAATATGACTATGAAATGATACTAACAATAATAGAAATATAAAGGTAATACAGATCATTAGTGGTGCAATGCATTTAGTGGACATTGAGCATAGGGAAAAACCTCAGTAGTTGGATATCTGTCTGCGAACAATATATTGATTTCTGCCATTCAGCTATTGACCTTCTCCTGAAACCCTTCAGTCATTTTTTAAAAAGAGCTTCATGATTATTTTTTTGTTTCCTCTATGACTCTTCTTTCTTTTCCTATCCAAAGTCTCTCTGTAGCCTTTTTTCTACCCCTTCTCTAGTATTTCTCCACCACTTAGTATCAGTACAGAAGCTGTTTGAGCAGAACAGAGTGTACCATATTCCCTGAGCTCAGCAAACACTTAACCCCAGCCCAAGCCCTCTCTAGGAAGCTCAGGCATGTGCATTATTCTATCAACTCAGCCTGCCAACTGGAGCATCAGTTTTTCCAATAACAATCGGCTTCTGATGAGGAGCACACAAAATACTGACAGTTCCAGCCAGACCGTAGTTTTGCTACTACTAGTGAATCTACTACTGGCATCTCCTTATAGATAGTACCTGGGTCACTGAAACCCTCCATATTCTCAACAGAGCAGCCATTTACTACACTCCCCAAAAACCTGCTGATACAAATTGGTTTTAACTGCCTTTCAAATGACAGAAGGCTTTGCTACAGTACCCAACAGAAAAATCTTAATTTTTACTAACTCTTACAGTAATCAGATATGATAGTAAATTATGTAGAGTTACAAACTCAAAATAAATCAAATTATTTGCATATTAATATAGTAATTTTTCATAAAATACCCAATCAGATTGTTAAATGCAACCCCAATTAAATAAAGGGGAAGGGGCAACAGAAAGACACAGCTTCTCCATCCTTGCAAGTGATAATACAGCCATTATAATCCATTCATCACCCTGTCTCTACCCTCACAATTTACACATGTGTTTGCTTTTCTTTGGCTGATCAGTAAACTACGAAACACAATTCATAAAAGAACAGTAAGCTTTAGTAAATGGGAAATTAATTGTTAGAAACAGCTCAACTGTACAAAAAAAATAATAAATTTACAAGCAACGTTATCCTTTCTAACATGCCTTTTGTCATTAGCATCCAAAGGGGCCCTGCTATTGCCCTTTTCAAACACTCGAGTATGTTAATGTCCATAATGGTGACCTAATCAGTTTAGGTGTATCATCCAAACAGTTTCACAGAGGCAATTGAGAGAATGTCATTGAGGACTTGCAAATGTAGTGTGCTTCAGTATGTCTGCAGAGCAGGCCAGAGAGTGACGGGTGGCAGCTACATTATACTCCTTCTAGAAAGCTACTGATCGCTTTCATAAAATCACATTCTAAAACAAGGTTTCATTTGGTATTTAAATGGATAAAGCATGGAAGCACTGTTAGATTCAGGTTCTGGTAAGAGCTGTGAGACATTCTTCACATAAAAATCCCAAATTTTGAGCTCAGGATCAGAAGCTATGCTGACAAAATATACCTTAATACAGCCTGTTGGAAAAATATTAAACTGTGTAAAAAGAGGTGTTTGAGTCTTTGTGCCATGCATGACAGTAAATGTCTTACAAATGGGAACATGAGAAAATTTCTCCTAAACTGAAAATGGTCAGCTAATGAATAGAATGTTAATAGAACATAGAAAATTAACTTTTAACACCTTTCCATTTTTTCTTTTATCTGATTTTAAAAAGATATAGTAACATAAGAAGAAGCTATGAAAAAGGCCTAGGATGATATTCGGATTTTATATAAAAATGGCTGAAAAATCTGGTATTGATTTTAAAGTGAGGAATAAAGCCATGTGCAAAGCACTTTCTCTTGTTTTGCCAGCAAGGAAAACAAAATATTTGTGTCACTAACAAAATTACTAAAGGTCAAAGTTTTAACCAAGAGGCATATTACAGTCTTTTATCTTGTGCACATAGCTAAGAAACACCAGCACTGCACAAATGAAGTATCTTGATGAAAATTCTCCAGCTTTCAGCACCCGACTAAGTTCTTCAAAACATGTTTTGTAATGTGAAGAGGCAAAACGAAATGCAGAAACAGATGTTCTTCCCTCCTCATTTGCTCAGAAAATGTTCCCCTTAAATTAATTCAAGTCCCTCCCACTCAGTATAGAGATTCTTCTTTAAATACCACGTCTTTTAATCATCGGTGAGGAAATAAAAACCACACCAGACAATAACATATTCATAACTGACAACAATAACAATGAAATGGAGCCACTACAATGTGAAAATGCCTTTCTAGGAGACCTATTATGTAAAATACATAAGACTTGAAATTCTCTCTTTTTCTTATCTTGTGTTTATTTACAGCTCTGCACTTTTTAATGCAGGGTATGTTTGGATTGAACAAAGCCATGGGAGAAATAGCAAGTGGAATCACAGTGAAGGTGAAAACGGCCTGTGTCTCCACCAGGTTTCATGTATTGTTTTTATGATTCTAAAAAGCAATTGTTATATTTTGCATGTTTTTTTGTCTTGGATTATCTGAAACCTTTTGTGGGGTGTGACGCAGCCCATCCACCTCCATACTGTGGAGCGCAGCACAAAGGCACGTAGGAGTGTTTGGAGGATGCAAAAGCCAGCTGTAGCAGAAGTGAAGGAGAGAGAGAGCCCATCCTGGAGCCTTTTCCCCCAACACTGCCCAGGAGATGGCCAAGCCTCATCCCAGGCAGCTGCACTGACCATGGCCTAACAGCCCATGGCGGTCAAACAAGACCCATGCCCAGCCATCCAGAGCCTGCACTGTCTCCCTTGTCCTGTTTGGTGTAGCAGCATAGGTGTAGTCTAAGGGTGCGCTTTCTTGAGTTGAATTTTAATAAGGTACCTTTCTCCCTCATTCATGCTCGTGTGACAGTTTTGTGCTTCTGTGCTAAAATAACAATGAAATCATCTTCTAAAGCTCCTTTCCGACAAAAAAGCTGCTGAGATCTCTTTTGCCTTTGGTACTACCTATTTTCCAAAGAACCAGATCCATTAAGACATCTACATTTACATGCATGGGGCAGAATCCCAATGTCTATGAACTGCTTTTCTCCCCCTTATGTGTAGACTTTCAGAGAAGTTCAGCATTTGATGAGTAGACTTTATGGCCTTCAGGGTTCTGTATGGGCTAGTGGTGTAGTCTTGCAGTAGATCTCCAAAACAAAACAGCTAACGTATAGGACCTAGCATCCACAATGTACATATTTCAATGGGAGGTTAATTTAGACTGGTCCTTGTATAGCCCGTAGGCTCAGTGCCTGTTTGCAGTCGGTGTACTTTCATTACCCTTTTGGAGAATATATTCCAGTTTAGTTTAATCTTAAAGGAGTCCAGTTCATATTCTCCAAGGTGAGTCATGATGTGAACAACCCTCTTTTAAAATCCGTAAACAATTATATTCCAAGCTACAGAAGAACTGTTCTAAACTAATTGTTTCATTTTGCAGGCAAGTGAAAATACCAGAAATGCCAGTGGTCTGTTTTGTTGATGTGTTTATTTAATTTACTTTGAGTCGCTTGTAAGGAACTAAATTTCTTGTTAACAGTTAATTTTAAATTAGGCCGTCTTGATGGAATTGAGAGGGAAAGGTAGGTAGGTCCGAGCGTTGACTGGTAAACAGGGTGATACTTTCATCCCCACAGCACTCTATCTCTTCCCTGTCCACTGCCTGTCCTCAGTGAAAGGGTGTCACTCATGCTGCCTGGGGACAAATTTCCTCATCCAAAATAAGACTAGAGGCTGTAACAGTCTGCCTGGGAGGGGACAGCAGGCTGTGAAAGAGTCCACTGGTGAATAGGTCAACCAACTGTGTCTCCAAAGGTCCAGTGCCTTCCAGATGTACCATCAGGTTCCTTCAATGGCGAAGTGGCTAAATACAATGATTCAGTTCATTCCGTTCTCCTGTAACATTTCAGAAATGAAAATGAAACCCGCCTTTACTTGAAAGTTCAAATCACATTTAAACTCAAGCTTGGGACTTCTTTCAGCTCTTGAAAGGCATTCTTATTCTTCTGTAAAGAAAAATGTGAGCTGTTTTCAGCTGGCTTAAATGAACATAGCTCCTAGTCTTTGTGTAAAAAGCAAACAAACAATCAAAAAACTACCCTGGAAAGCATGTTCTCACACAATGGTAGAGTCCTACCCATGTGCTCTTGTCTCTCACACTGTAGTACAGCACCTTACACTGTTAAACATATTTTTCACTGTCTCTACTGCTGAGAATCAGTTGGATGCTTCAGTTCCCTCAGCTCCTCAGTTGTTTTTATTCTTTCAGCTACATGCTGTTATCATGAATTATCTGATTTCAAAGAACAGAAAATGTCTCTTTTTGTAATAAAGCTGTTCAAGCTATTTAAAATGTGTTTCCCAGATTATCAAGCTTTTTGTCACATTAGAATTTTGCTGTAACACAGATAAGCCATTGCTTCATCAAGTTTTATCTTGCCCAAACTGAGCAAGGGGCAGGCTGACTCACTGACAAGTAATAGAAAGCAGAGCTTTTCATCTCTATGTCACCAGCTGAAATTCAGCAAAGGTCATCACCGATAACCAGCTGAGTTTTTGATGGCCTTATGAAATTAGCTGATGGTCTTGGTATAGTGACTAGTGGACAGATGTTCTTATTATAAAAACCATTATACCAATTGATAACCTCTCTTGGTTGACTCAACAGAGAAATGAGGAACTGAATAAGGCACAGGTTCTCATCCACTTTCTCACGTTGACAACTGGCACCTGGAAAATAAGTTTAAGGGCATATTGCCAGGGGTTAAGTGTGTTCCACCTATTCTGAAGCTGAAAGATTTCAATCACCTAAGCTATTAGTCTATTACCTTTCTTAAATGCCATGCTATTCCAATTTTTGTTTTAGAAAAAAATGAAAGAAAAGATACTGACTCAGTCCAAAATTCAAATTTACCTAGGCAGCCAGAGCAAATTAAAGTATTCCACAGTAACACTGAAAATAATGGGTGCAATAATATATGATTGAACAGTATAATTTTATAAGCCTCTACTAGTATCAAGTTCTTGCTATTCTGATGCATTTTCCATGTAAGTCTTTTCCAGTAGCAACCAAGATGTTTTTGTCGTAGAGGAAGAGACATGCTATGGAGTTGCTCACTGAGACTGGATTTTAACTTCTATTTAAAAGAAGACATCTTCATGAAAAGCAATCACAGAAAACCTTTATTTGACTCCCCTTTTTAGGGCTAAATTTCTTCTGTTGCTGTCAAATGTAATTCTTAAAAAATTTGTTTCTACTTGACAAGTCCTCAACATTGGAAGTATTTTTTCAAGTTAATTTTACCAATTCAGTTAATTATCAGCCCTTTCAGACTAACTAAAAAAAAAAAATCTAAAGAAAGATACTGCCAGCATTGGCTCCGGATGCCAGAAACTCATAGCTTCTTACTGAAACAGGCAGAATACATAACACTTTAGCAATTTTTCCTGCACTGTACTTAAAACGGATTTCCCCAGGGCTTACAAAACTTGTACATTTAGTGGAGACTTTTAGTTCATTCATCAAACACATGATATAAACCACTCTGTAACGCACCTTCGAACCAAAAAAGATAAGACAGAAGGAAAAAAGGTGCATACAAAGGCAACAGTGGTTACTGAAGGACATGGGTTTTAGTGCTTGGCTGTACAAAAACATGTTCACACAAACAACTGTCGCAGCAATTATTTATGATTAAAAAACATGGGAATGTTGTGGTGACTTTGCACTAGAAGTCTAGTATATGTCAATTGTTTTATTCATGATAAACAGATCATTTAGTTGGAAAAATCCCATCTGCCTAGATATATCTCTTATTATTTATGAGAACCATGTTTAGGAATGCAGGCAGCACATGTGCATAATTAATCCTGAAGAGAATTAGACATTGTTTGATTCACAGCTGAATGCAATTAGCATTAGGAAGTTTACATATGTTGGCAATAACACAGATTAGCAACTAAAGTGCTTGTTAAAAAATTTAACCTGAGGCTGCTGGAGCAGACCTCTCTTAATGATGCTTTAAATGTTGTTGATGAAGTAATAATCAATTTTGTTTTATAAATAGTAAATCAAGAATTTAGGTCTAATTAGCTGTGCTACAGATCACTTCACTTACATATCCAACGTACATGCGATGTGTGCTGTGAACTTTCTTTGAGTCTGGTGTGCAAACAGTTGTTAAGGGAAAGATGTGATCCCTTCTGTTAAAAAAAAAAAAAAAAAAAAGAAAGAGAAAAAAAAGTCACAGATGGGGAAGAATGAGATGTCTGTGGTGGGAGTGACTCTGTGCTCCTGGCACTCAAGAAGGAAAGAGCTTTTCCTTTGTTATTTCAGAGCTTTTTAACTGAAGAATGAAGAAACAATGTCTTGTCTCCCTTTTTAAAATATAGTAATTAGATTATAATTCACAGTCTGTGAAATGAAGCCCTCTAATGGAGAGGGAGGAGGAACAGAGAATATAAGTGATGAAAGTGAGGAGGCAAAGTAAAATTGAGCTGTAATTGTTTTCACTTCAACTTTAAGAAGTTCAACATTAATTAAAATGTTTCTGCACCACTCACCACCAGATTGGCACAAAAGAGGGCTGGCTGGTGCGTGCAGCTGCTGACTGGCAGGGATGTCAGCAAGGCAATCGCCAGGAAGGCTGCAGTTCCACACACACACAAACCCATACATTCCAAAGACTACATTGCAATTAGAGCGACCATTTCTGGTTTTATTCAAGTAGCAGGCCAGCATTTCCTTCCAGGTAAGAAATTTATGCTTCCTGAAACACCAAAGCCAGTCTGAAAATTGTTCCAAGATATCTTTGTCATTACTTTGGCTTAGGGTTTGCTTTGCTTTTCTCATCTTTAATTACGTTTATTCGTATGGGACATGTTCAGAGACATAAACTTCAGATGAGCACCTACCATGCCCTAAAAGTCAGCAGGAGCTGGATCCATGAAGAGTTTTCCTTCTCCTTCAGCTGTACTGACTTCTTACCCTTTAAATGTTTCTTCCTGTGAGCAGGGGAATGTATTGTGCGGTCCCTGTAATCACCCCTCATACATCAGAGGAGCAGGAGAGGGTGCTAATTGCTATCAGTGAATGAAATTACAAGAGGGCACTGCAGCCCCTGCTTCTTCCGGCAGACACCTGTGTGTACCCGCACCAAGCACAAGGACTGCTATCCCTCTAGCCTCAAGCCTTCCTTCCTTGGCAGGCTGGGAAGTCCATCTCAGGATGGGATGGATAGCCAGGAAAATTTTAAAGTAGCTGAAGGAAGAGGGAGCAAGCAGAGAGCCAGAACTGATGTGACTTGACTTCCCCCAGAGCCAAAAGAAACTCATTTTGCATGTGACGACACAAATCGGGCACTTCCTTACTCACTCATCTACGCCACTGCCAGAGACTGTAAATAATCTTGAAATGGAGTCAGGAGTAAACTGGAAAAGGCATTTAGGCTCCTAAAAATGGGAAAATGTGCTAGCAGGCATTCAAGAATGAATAAGAGCTCTCATCAGAGGAAGAGCGTGGAGCGCAGAGCAGCTTCGATTGGCCGCGTGTCCTTCGGGGAGGCATGGAAAAGAGCAGCCAGCCCAGAGGATTTCCCTGGTGAATGGCAAGCTCTCCCCCGTAGCTCCGGAGGGCGGCAGGGAAGGCTGAGCCTACGGGGAAAGCCTGCACACGTGTGAAGGCTGAGTGGCTTCTTCTTTAACTGACAAGTGTTGCAAATTCGTAAGTGCTGCTCAATCCCATGCTTTAATACCCATTATATCAGTTCTGTAGGCTGTGTGGGAGCTCATGATGCTCCCCTTAGTGGCTGTGACTGATCAGACTGTAAGCATCACCTCCGTTTTTGTACAGAAAAGTAGTTGTCCACATCCAAGCTTAATTTTCAGTATTTTGTGCATTCAAGTCCTATAAAAACAGATGATTCTGAGGAGACATGTCAGTAGCCCAGTGCAATTTTAATAAATTTCCAAGACATCCTGTTTGTTTATCTTTGTTTAGCTGATAGAGACAGATGAAAGGAACAGAATACCTCGTATGTCAGGAGACTGAAGTGAATTAATAGACTGCTCTATCTCACAAGAAAGGAAGGAACGAACAAATGAATGAATGAACTTTGACTTTTCTTAAGTAGACAGGGCAGCCGGGCTCTGACTGATGTTTACAAAAGTAGATGCGTTTGAAGCAGCACCATATGGAGAACTGGGAAGAGTTTAAGGGTTAAGCAGGAAGAGCCTTAGGAACCAACAAAACTGAAAAAGTCTCAACTCTAAAATACATTTATCACCTTTTATAGAAAAGAAATTCTCCTAAGCTAAAAAAGAGATGATTTCTGTGCAAGGTGCATGAGAAAATTAAGAATTAGGTCACAAGGAATATGAACAGAAGTAGCAGTTTGGATGCACCACAACAAACAGTTTCACTGCATCCAAACATTAATTATAACAATCTATTGGGTAATGAGAGGAACTTTTCTCGTTCGCATGCTGTTCTTGCTTAC
The DNA here is from genome assembly GCF_963924245.1 of Chroicocephalus ridibundus. NCBI lineage: Eukaryota > Metazoa > Chordata > Aves > Charadriiformes > Laridae > Chroicocephalus > Chroicocephalus ridibundus. The sequence continues at coordinate 192,293,653 of NC_086284.1, read as the reverse complement.
AGATCAAGGAGCGGGTTTCAGGTCACTAGACTTCCTACAGTGCCTTTGCCTCTGTTTATGACTCGAAACAATAAAACCCTTAAGCAGATGCCTAGCTTCAGAAGCCTGAGTACTGCTAATAGTTAGATACTGAAACAGCATCCTCTATGTGTATTAGTAAATCCATGAGTAACAGGATTGTTTATAATCACTTTTCCGATAGAAGCAAATTGAACACATAACTGACAGAAATTTCATGAAAATAAGGACTTTTCATTTCTGCCCTTTTCTAATATAACATGCTCTATAAGGTGAATAACATAAAAAAAAAAAAGAAGAAAGGCCATTTCTTCATTCAATGCCTTTTCTTCAGCTGATGCACTGTGGTATTCTTTCACAATTCTTTGCTGTATGCACTTTGATAAGTTAAAAATACCACCAATGTATACAAAGAGTAGCCAAAGAAGATGCTACTATTTGCAGAATAGCAGTAGTAGCATATTCCACTTTCAGCTAATTATAATAATGTACATATTTTCTGCGAGAAATGGGAAGAGATGTCACATTCTAAATTATTCTATGTTGGCTTTAGGAGGACAAACATTTGTTGTTGACAACTATTTGATCTGTCTCATAATTCTGTCACAGCGACAAAATAAAACTATATTTTATTCTCCGTTTCTGTGATCTTTCACCTAGATAAGAACCAACACCTGGCATCTTTTCAAATTTTCTTTTTTCTTTACATCAGTGGCAAAAGTTAAAAAGGTAACATGAAAAGAAAGATGAAAAAGGAATGCTGTTCAAATTGAAGGACTGCAGTTTCAAGTTTCAATCCTGTATCAAAACATCTCCGCCTCATCTTCTTTCTCAGTCATCACAAATGAAAAGTACAAAGAAGTACACAAACATCAGTACAATGCTGTGTGTGTACTGCTATCCAAAAATCACAGGTACAAAATTATACCTGACATATCAAAAACTGACAGTCACATCCTCAAGATTTTCTTCTGTTCGTTCCCATGGACCTTCTTTATTAATAAATCTGACACATAAAAAGCATCTGTATGACTAAAGTGTCAGTTACTGGAAAGACCGTTTTGATCTACTTCTTAACTTTTAGAAGAAATATTCTCTTTTTTATGAAGACAGGATCCGTTCACTGACTGCCAGCTTTCAAATGACCACCTCTTGAAGTTTAATTTTAAGTTTTAAATAAATATTGTATGCATGCAGAATAATTATGATGCTCTAGAGAGGCACTGTATAATGACATTGATTCTTTTTTATCTAAAAATGCCAAACCCTTGAGGCAGCAAAGTCTGTATTTGCCACAGATTCATGGGGGTTCATCCTACACGTTAAATTATAATAGGTTGTTCATGTTTCTGGTGCTAAGTAGATAGCAAAACTTCCATTGTAAACTTCCATTTTCAGCTCTTTAAAACTTACTGGTAAAAACTGGCTTTGGTCAAACATTTGGTGTGGAGCATTTCAGCTGCGGAATAACTGTTCTATTAAAAGATAATTTGTAAATACTTCTGTAATGCTGGGGAACTACTGAAAAGAAAGTATAATGAGTTTGGATGCGTCTTAACACTAATTACTGCAACAAGCATTGTCTTTCACTAATAAATGTTGTGGACACATTGTTCGTAAAAGTATACAGTTATTTCAATATTAAAAAGCAACTGAAAGCCCTACTTAAGTGGGAAAACTAGCATTTGTCTATGCAAAACAGCTTCTCATTTTATTTTTATTATATTTAGTGTATCTAAATATATGTTCCGATTTGACAATTAACCCAAAATGACTGCAAAGCCACAGACAATAAGTCAATAATGTGGATAAAGATATAAGCAAGCTCATTTTTTTTACCTGTTGTTTGGTTCACTCCTTAGGCTAGCCAGCTTTTATCAGGAGAGAGTGATTTCTTATACTGAAGATATATTTGATCATTCATAATGTGTACAGATCCTTTAAAAAAAAAGACTGATGTCTTGAACACCTGCATTTTCTTTAAAACTGACAGCTATGGTGTCGTTACTATATTTTTATTATTTTTTGTTCTTAATAGTAACGAATAAGAATGACATATATAACAATAATATTACCATTAATAATTAATCATTCTTAATAACAATAAAAATGATAATAACAACAGAATTAATGGAGTCCTTCATATCCCAATCCAAAATACACCTTTTGGGAACTACAATCATGCAAGTATTGAGAAGCAGGGGGAGAAGGTTCTGAAGACTGTGTTAAGTACCCACAAAAAATTCCCTTTCCAACCTTAACTTTCATTAAGTTCCTTGGAAGTTTCATTCCTCTCACTGAAATGCAGCTAGAAATTATTCATTTAAAACTGTATTATATACTGCTATGAAACTCCTACAGACCTTTCTTGGGGTGAGAGATGGGCATGTTTGGAAAGCAAGGCATTCCACCTACTTAAATACCTATTTTATGGTAGGTGAGTATGCACCATGAGTATCAGGCCCAGCAGACTAGATGCCTGACTTTTAGATGGCTATTCTTAAAGGAGGTGTTCCTACCTTATTGTTTTGGGGTGCATAATGACAGCAGGTTAATATCCTAGCATTTCAGTAGTTATTCCTACAGAAATAACCCAACTGTGTTCAGACAAAATTGACGTCTAACAGAAAACACACCAAACCAGGGTGATACGTGTAGGCTAAAATCGCAACTATTCTTCCATTACATTTCGTGTATGGTTGGTTCAAATGGTTTAATTTAGTAAAGGCTGCTTCAGAAGGCTCACAGAACTTCTCTCCTGAAGGACATATCCTCATACGGATGAGAGTCTTCCTCCAGTGAACAGGCTCTTTTCCCCTGGTCTTCCCATTCAATACTCAGCCAAAGTCCAGAAGGACTCATGGCTCTCCTAGAAATTCTTCAGAGGTCAGGGTTAGGAGGAGTATGCCAAAAGCATGCCACTCTTTAGTCAAACAAACTTTGTTACGTAGAGATTGGGATTCCTCTCACTTACTGTGAGAGTTCTCCGCATGAGTTAAGCAACTAGACTCCTTGTATACTCATGGAGAGAAACGGGCACTTCTAGAGAGTGATTCATTTGACTTATTTTTCACATCTATCTTGAGAGGAGGTTAGTCGTACTCTAGAACTGCTATTTCTTTCCACTGATTACAGAGGGAATATAAACTATTCTTGGAGTTGCAGATATCTGTATTAAGGACCTCTGAAATTAGAGGGCTGAATCCCATTTAAAAAAAAAAAAAAAGAAAGAAAAGCAAATCCCCACTCGTTTACTTTTCATATTCATAAATTCATTTGTGTTTTCCTTCAATAAATTTTGTTAGTAGTACCTTTTTCATTTATAGCTACATTTGCTTAGTGTTTCATGCAGTATATTCTTCTGTCACATATTTTAAATGTTTCTCTGCTCTAGACACAATCTTGGAGAGAACTGTTGTTGGATATACAGTTAGACAAAACAAAATTATCTCCTACATTCATCACCATGTGCTGACTTTCTAACTTCCTTCCCTCTAGAAATAAAAGTTCGCGTTGGGTTTCCAGATTAAAGTACTCTCATAAACGATTGAAAGTATTGTGACCTAGCTTTTATCATCATTTTAAAACAAAATTGCCCATTGATTTTATGAAGAACTGCTCCAGAATTTTTTTATGATTTGGCCCAGTGTAGATTAAACCGAACATCCTTGTTTGCAATTTTGTTTCTAAGATTCACTTCATTATTAATTCACTTAGTATTCATTGCAATTATACTGAGTATAATTGTTTTGCTATTCATGTGGCTGGCAGAAGGATTTTTATAGGCCTTCCATTATAATTAGGCATACATTAATAGACATTTAAAGCATGTTACCATTTTTAATAAAACTTGAAGATGTGGTCTACTAAAAATGAAATAGCCTAATAGTGAAGTGCGAACACATCATTTTAAAATACCTAGTTTTTACCCTTGAAGTTTCTGTAATTGGAAGGTTTCGAATTTCTTTGTTTGCCTGAATCCAGGACACTGACCTGGATTCAGTTAATGATGGACTGTCTAGTTATGTACCTCCTAAACAGAAGCACAGTGTCCTCTTGCAAGACATTTGGTTGTCCAGGGATCTGCAAGACAGCAATAAGTAGGTCAGCTAATACCTTCATAATTCTAGAAAACTCTAGAAAACCAGTATAGGCAGTATTTCAAGTTCAAGCAGGAGAACCTTCTCCCTAGGGACTTTTATGGCAGGGTTTCTAGGTACGAGGCCATTTCCAGAAAGAACAGACATGATGTCCACAAGGACAGGCTTGGGGATTATCCAGCATCGATTGAACTTTAGGTAGCCTAACAAGTTCTCAAATAAATCCTGTGAGAAGTACAGTGCATCTCTTTAATGGAGTCAGTAAGGCTACCAGCTCACCACATGTAACTGTTTCACTGTGCTGTTGTGCTTTATAAGGGAAAAAAATAAACAGGTACATTGTATTCAGTCTCTTCCAGATGTGCACAAAGGCAAAGGAAAGGGCACAGAACCAGTGCCAGAGAAGTCCCTCTTTCTCTAAGCACACTGTTTATGAATATGTATACACGAGCTAAATAAATCTCATAACTTTACCGTGTAATGTGAAATATTTGTGACAAGAAAGGCGAAGAACAGCCTTTCCGAGGGTATCCTACAGGGTGGTGGTTAGGAACGCTCCGCAAGAGAGAGGAAACGTCTTCCAGCTTGGGAATAAGGAGAGGGCAGATCCCAGTCTTCCTGGACCTACTCAGAAAACGTCCAGCTGGGGTCTTGAATATGAAGGGGGTAATCTTCATACAGTCATTTTGTGAAGTTAGCCCCAAAACAGAATTCCCAACCAAAATTTAAAAGCTGATATAACTTCAAATCACCCAACTTTACATTTCTCAGGAAGAGAGCATTTGCCAAAAAGAGATTGTGCCATTCTAGGTAAAAGTAACATGAAGACAAAGCAATAATGTGATTGACACTTCCCTCTCTGTGCTTTTCCAATAAGGTATAAAACCAGAAAGTCTTCTTGGCCTAAAGACGCTCATATGTCTACACTTACTACCTAAGTGTAGGAACAATATATTACTCCTCAAGGCCACATGACTTAAACCAGAACTGAGACTGCACATGATACATGAGCTGGCTTTGAGATCTATGTAATTTTTGTCTTTCTTGGTGTTATTTTGCAAAATGTCCCTCTGGAGTCATTTAGGGTTATTTTTTGTTTGTGTTTTTCTGAAAGAAAGTAAGGCAAGGACTTCTGTCATGGGCTTTATCTTAAGCCCCTATCAAACAACCTGTTCTGAGGTCAGGCTCACTTTCTAAAAATCTCATGGTCTGAAGCTACTGTCTGCTTTCATGTCTCGGGCCCACGCTAGATATACATAGGAGGAATCTTGCAAAAAATACATCATGTGGCAACAGAACAACAGGCCCAAACCATTTCAAAATTCCCTTTTGCATTTTGCACAGTCTTCACTGTGCTAAAACAATTAAGAAAACATTGTGAGGATTATTTGGCAACACATGAAAATGGAAAAGATAATAAAGTCTCAGTACAGATTTGTATGTTGATCCAAATTTATTTTTAGTTGCTTATTCTGAAATAAAATAAAAATTTTAATTAATAAACATAACTTCACATGCTAGATAAAATAGTAGATTGTTTAGGTATAGAAGAACTTCACAACTATTTGCTGTACCTTATGTTACATATACATTTAAGCAAAGGAAAAGGCAACAAGGAAAATAGATGTTATAGTAAAGAATGAACACTTGCACAACTCTTAATCTTAAATTGTGCTTTGGCACTCCAAGTATCTCTCAATACAGTGTGAGATACCTTTAAATGGCTTTCCAAGTAAAGGAGACAGAATAATCCTTTCCATATATCCTATGGCTGTCCAATCGTGTGTTCATAGTTTCTTAAAATATTTTAAGGAATGTGGTATGGACTAAGCTATCTATACTATAATTAAATCATTAGCTCTTTCATGGAACGAAGAGGAGTACAGCATCTGAATGTAGTGTAGTTCAGTGCCTTAAACAAATTAGTCTGTAAAGACCTATAGTCCAAAGTGAAGAGAAAGTTCAATTTGATTGGTCTCTTTTTAATTTTTTTCCCCTAAAAGCTAGAGATTTTATATGCCTAATGAAACTAGGGAAATTCATAAAAAATAGGTCATTAAACTTTAGAGTATAATAATTAAGCAACTATCTCCCCATGTGTTTTACTTGCAAATTAAGAAAACCTAAAAACAACATCACATTCCTACATATTGATTACCACCTAGAAAATTCATTACTTTCTAGCTTTGTGTGCTTCAGCCAAGGAGTTCTGCCTCTTTTTTTCTTTTTTTTTTCTTTTTTTTTTATTATTCTTCCCCTTTTTTTCCCCTCCAGTTGTTAACGAAAGAAGCAGCATTTCAAGAAGAACAATTAGGTCGGTTTGTGACACTGGACTCCTTGGGGATAGTTTCAGAGCACTGCTGTAAGTAAGCCTGTAGGACACAGTTTCAAACAAACTACACTCCTACAAAGGATTTTTCTTTTTCCCGTGCCGTGTAATGCACGCAGGGATGTATGTATTCAGGACGAGGAAAGGAAATGAATAAACGGAAGAAAAACAATAAACAAATTTAATGGTGTTTAATGGAACTCTTGTCTACATGCTCTCCCCTTAAAAATGATAATTTGTAAGTGCAAGTCCTTATCCTAAGGTATGTTTTAGTCTAGACTGAGGCAGGAAACTCTAGGTCAGACACAGGGTGACTGAAAAAATGCATTTGATTTATTCATATCTCTTAATGTGAAATGTGTATTTGAAGAGACTAAAAATCTCAGAAAGACTTTTTTGCAACAGCCAATTACTCTCAGCTTTTTAATTCTAGCAATGCATTTGGAACATTTCCATTGTTCTAAGGGTTAAAAACTTCACCGTGACAATGACGAGCCTTATTACTCAGTCAAAGTAAATGGATCACCATATAACCTTTCAGAAATGTTCTTCCTTAAGCTATTAAAACATTCCATGCCCTTAGATGACAACAATTTCTCTGCCTTTTGAAATTTCTTTTCTATCCTGCAGAGTTCATAGAGATATGCTTGGTTAAAATCAACTTATATAAAACTATGCACTGTAAATTCTGACACTTCTGTTTGAATCTCTTTTCAAACACTTGTCTTTGCTCACCATAATAGATGTCAGTTCTTCTGATGTAGTTCAAGCATGAGCTTCATATGAAGACTCAGCTATGTCTATTGCATTTCTGAAGCTACTACTCACTGAAGTTTTGTGCTGTTTGACATCAAAGATAGGCAAGAATCACCTGCTGAGTTCACATGCATGGAGCAAAACATCTTCAAATCACTTGTGCTAGACAAAAGTTTTTCATATTAAGCTTTCACTATCATGTGGACTTAAAGACAAATGTAGTCCTTGTTAAAGTTGCAGCATCGTGTTATTAAGCTATGCATCTGGGCCTCATGATTTATATAAGTTTTAAGACGAAAGATAATCATTTGGCTGATTTATTTTTTGGCATCAAGTGCAAAGAATTCTGTAGTGCAAAAAAATTGTTTTTCATTCAATATGCAATGATTTTGCTCAAAGGTAAAAACGGTTTGAAAGCGTGGCATGCTCTAGCTTAGAAAAAAACACAGTGCTCTACTTTTTCAAACTTTAATAGCTGACTTTTTTTTATCGACCTGAAAACCAGAAAGAGGCAACAGTTAAAACATATATTGTATATGGGGAACATAAATGAAACAAATTCCTATTCTAAAAGTTCACAAATCTCTTTTTTGTGTAAGTTAAATCAAATAACATGCTGAAAAATAAATACGAATGTAGAAGAAAAAATATTTATGAAGGCTCAAGAACTACTGTATAATGGATGTGTGTCTAATGGGGTGCCTAATCAGTATAATAACTGTGTCATAGTTTTTAATCACAATGACTCCGGTGATGACTCTGTAAGTAAACCAGATTCAACACGAATATGCATAGGAATTAGATTTTGGAACAGTTGTGTGGGAAAAATGTTTATAATTAGTCCATGTTTGAATGTCACCAAGTGGCTGCATTAAGGGCAAAGCAAAACACACCAGGGCGTGTGATTGTTCTGAGATAATCTAATGCCTTGGGTGTGGCAGCCCAGCCAGCAGATGCTGAGATGTAGTTGCCAATTTTAACAGACTGAAGATTTTAGTATTTTAGGGCCTCCAGTGTTTTTTATTCATTTAAGTGGCTTGAAATGAATCTAAAAGAAAGAAAGATGTTTTTCCCCTACTATTGTTTTTCCATTTCTTTAGTATATGGATCCAAGGGAGCCAGCGTGCCTAACACTTTCCAATCTCGGCAGTTGTTCCATAACTGCGAGGTTAAAGCCCTAGCAGGCCAGATCATTAACTCACTCCTGACTATTTAAATTTTTTGTGCCTAAATTAAATGCCTACTTTAGCACTTTCAATATTAGTATGTTTCTTGTTTTAAATACGTTTTATATTTACTGAGGGCTTAACATATTACAAATGGAGAGTTTATTTAGGTTGTACTAGGTGCTTATATGTACATACAGACAGGTTCAGAGCATGTTTTGATGCATTTCATACGTGGGTAAGGGACTTCTAAGTCCTTTTAAGGACTCTACCACTTGTCGCAGGGCCCAGAGGTGCTCCCAGGCCTCATGCACTCATCTTAGCTCTGTGCTAAGTACGTTCTGCACTGAGATGCGAGCAGGTGAACTACCCTTCCTTTCCATCCGTCCCCTCCTCAAATCTCATTTTCCACGTAAAAAAAATACGAGCCTGTGTCTGCCCCAGCAGTAACTGTGTAACACCCGAAATACTTCTGGTATATCCAAAATCTTAGGACACACCAAATCCCAGCTCTGGAATAGACTGTCTCTTATTGTAGGATAAAATACTCAAACAAATCAGAATCTGCCAGTGAAAGCCTCCTACTCCTTATAGACCACAATATGACCTTAATATACACAAATTAGGCACCAAAGCTGGAACTACAGAATGCCTTATGAAGATGATTGTGCAAAGCAATACAGAGTAGGAAATCTGGGGATAAGGGGGCTGAGACAGAATATAGGTTACAGACTATGCGGGTTTACTTAAAACCCAATAAACCCCTTGCCTTGTAGTTGTGGCTTCTTCAGATCTGTCAACATTAATTTAACATCCTACTCTTAACATGAATTGTATTCAATGTGAGGCATTTCAGGATGTATTTAAGCCTGCGCTCAGATTTAATTAGAAACGAGAAATATAGCAGATGGAGAGAAATCATTGTCGCACAGTTGGGCCCTAATGCAAAGAAATTTCTCTAACAGTTGACAGTTAAGAACTGCTCGACTAGTAAACCACAGCAAAAGAAAAGCGATCTACAAATAAAATTAACAGGATAACAGCTGCTCCAAAGCCTCTACAAAAATCTCTTATGGAAACAAGAAAAAGACTAACCATGACACCAAATACCACCGTAAGATAACTCGATTGCAGTACTGGTATTAGAGTTTAGCATCTGTGAAGTTGCTACAGAAGTGACCTTTATATTTGGCTTTCCTGTCAGAGGAACTCAAATGAGACATTCTGTTATCAAAGAAAAAAAACATTCAAAGAGTGTCTTCTACCATCAGTTTTGCATTGTACAACTCTGATTTCCCCATGCTTTACACAACAGAGACAAGCTTCTGTACACAAAAATAGTGTGCTGCCCAGATAAAAATATTTTGCCTTTAATGAGCTTTATACACCCAGTCACCCTAGCCTCTGAGTCCACAATACACAGAAGAAGTAAGCAACACATTAAACTAAACTATCCACAAGAGAAAGCACAAAGCACCAACAGCGGGCGGGTCAGCAATCTCTCATTTGTGAGGTATCAAAGGCTGTTGATAGATCTAATAAAATTACTCTGAACATCTGACCTTTGTCCATGGCCAGAAGGAATGCAGTTATACAATAGGGAAGGGAAATCGCTGGTGACAAAATGTAGTTTCAAATAAACTAGGCTTCTACTGGCAATTTTTCTTTATCCGCTATCATGTAATACGCAGAGGGATGTACAGTATGTACTTAGAACAGGAAATGAAAGGGAAAAAAATGGAAGCTAAAACTGACACTAACAATACTTAAATTGCTTAATGGAGATGCTGTGTACATACTCCCCCAGGCAACAGATCCTTGTAAGTGTTTAGAGCTTCTAATTGTACCGTATGTCTTAATAAACAGCAGGTTACAGAAACTCTAGGTCAAATGTTAGACAACAGAAGGATTTTGTCTATAATTTATTCAAAAGTTTGATTGTATCATTGCACATTAGTAGGAAATCAAACCTCAGAGTTATGAAGCTAATTACGGCCAAGCATCGCTAACGTATGTATGCGTGTATGTATATGTAGATAGAAGTGTATATGTACGTGTGCATGCATATATATATGTGTTATGTATGTAATATATTTTTTTATATATACATACATATACACGCATATAGCTGTTTTCCTGAGGGCTGAAGGGCATCACTGACAGGGTGATGAGCAAGGTTTTCTTATGTCTGTGTTCTATTTATTTCATAAGTAGCACAAGAATTTAGCATCAAGATATTTCTTTTTTGAGGAAAACACTAGGAAATTTTCTTAGATTATTTTATTTTAAAAGCAAGAACATGCATCAAAATGCATCAGACATAGCTTCTCTGCTCAGGCAGTTCTCTACTCAGCTTCCCCCTCTGTGTTGCTGAGTAGGCAACAGAGTCCTATAATCACACCAAGGACCTCTCCTGAAAACAGACTCTGTACCAGAGGATCCAATACAAGATGAACAGTTAATATTACAAGCTGTTTAAAATAACCCCAGCTTCCTTTTGTGCAGCCACGCAGAAAAGAAATGAGGTGGAGCGATATCAAAGAAATACCAAAGCTCCCTTAGGTTCTCAGGGTGCTCTTCCACAGGTTCGCATCCTCCCATGCTGCTCTGCTCGTGCCATCTGCCTCCGGAAAAGCTGCATCTCCCTTGTCAGTGAAGTATAGTTTGCTACCCTACTATGTTGTTCAGAGAGAGGACCTTTACTCAAACTTCAGAGCTCTCTAGGTACAAGAAACCCCAGTACGGGCTCAGACGTTGTCACTGAGGTAGTCTAGACACACTGAGTACTTTGACAAGCAGATATTACAAGAGTCACCATCATTTCTGGGAATGCTGCCTCCCCATTCCAGCCAAGGATGCTGAAATACCTCTCATTGAACTGAATACCTTCCTGGCTATAATGTGGATTTATAACACCAAGCAACTGACAGGAACGTGTCATGATGATGACAGAAGCACGTACAGAAGTGTATGGGTGATGAAGGTAACTATCTTTAAGCCTGTTTCCACACCTGCTTTCCACCCTGTAAGGAACGAAATATTTATGATATTCATAAACCTTTTGTGTATTGGTATAGCACAGCTTGAGAAGCCTAAGGACCAAGTAGCTGCCCTATAACAGCAGCAGAGAAAAAAGAAACAGTAACAAACCACAGATTCCATCCCTTTCATAGATTAAACATGAAGCAAAAACATTTGGCAAAAAGCTACTTTTCCAGTCCTCCGAAAGTTTTTTCAGTAAAGCTGAGAGGAGAGGAAAGCCAAATAGGCCTATCAGTTTGTTAATTGGAAAAAAGTTTTTGTGAAACTGTATAACTTCCATGAATTTGCTCTTAAGTCAAATGAAATTTAGATCTATTGTGGAGTTGATTTAACTGCCGTAAGTTGTTTCTACAGAAAATCTGTCCATGTCCACACTGAAAACAAAACCAAAGCTAATCAAAATGAGTGAACCCAAGGAAGAAGATCCTTCGAAAGGAAACATTCCAATCTCTGTCAAGGAGTGGTGGCAGGAGGTCTATACCTGTACTTTTCAGAGCACTCTGATGGCCAGCCTATCCAACCAAAAGGAGCTGACAGCACAATCCACCAGCCAAAAGCCCCTTGTCACAACCAGGCACCTTCTAAGTAGAAAAAGCCAGGCCATTGTGCCAACTACTCAAAACTCCCAAGGCTAGACAAAAAAAATTAAATAATATATAGACACTTTTATATGTAAAACAGGTATAAACCCACTCAGATTCTGGAAGAAATACAGAATATTCCTCTTATAACATTTTGAGGTATGGTATGGTTCTCCCCCCAAAACAAAAGAATCTGTTGACGTTTCAGACAATCTTTCATTTGAAAAACATAAGCAAGTAATTAGCCAGGGAGGATATTGATAGTAAAAATATACATCTTATTTGTTCAAATATATCTGCTAAGATTGTAAGAAATCTGAATTGTTGTTCTGGAAGTTACACATTTTAAATATGTACAAAATGGACAAAGAAACATGCCATAAAATGAAAATTTTGAAAGAAAACAAAAGAAAAAAAGAAGGTTTTAAAAGTTACTGTAAAGGGGAGCTATGACCTTTCTGAAGTTTTCCTATAGAACATTTAAGTGGAGCAGTCATACTTTTGCTTAATGTTTGGTTTTGGATAAAGAAATGCAGGGTATCCTGCACTGTTGTTTGTGAGGTGTTTTTTTAATCAAAAATCTTCCATGAAGATCAAAACCAAATATTGATGATTTCTCTTGAACAGCCACTGCCTTATAAAGTAATGACTAGAATCTCTGGATACAAAGAAGAACGAAAGGAAGGAAAGAAATACATTTTAAACCAATACTGAAAAATGGGTATGGAACTTGCCACCAAGGATCAAAAATTCTTCTTCCTGATCTTTTATTATGATGATATGTAATCTTAAAACTCATGAAAAACAAACTAATCCTACTTTGGCTATTTTGACTTGGGTTTAATAGCAAACTTCAACACTACATTCATAATCCCAAGAGAATTAATTTCCCCTACTCCAAACAAATTCTTTCTGTGTCTAAATTTGTTATTAAGTGTTACTAAGCAATACGTCTTCACATAAAATCTACCTCAACTCATCCACCACTAACATTTCTCTTCTAGGCCATTTGAATGTATAAAGAAACCGTGGGGTGCAACAGTGGGGAGGTTTGCCATAGTGATCTGTAAACTTCTACCAAAATAGTTGCTATATATTTAGAGTAATCTTTTCATTAACTGCAATATTTACCAAGGAGCTAAAGCTTTTAAAAGCATAACTACTATTGTAACTTATTCCTGTCATTTATTATGAGAGGGAACCAACAATTTATCATTAGACACTACAACCACCACTTACTATGAATTATGAAATGTGGATCCTCCTGAGTATACGAGACCCAAAAGATCACCAAAGAGACTTCGTTTGTTCATTTAAATTCAAATGAAAAAAGCTGTGACCTGGTTACTATCAATACAAATACATAAAATTAATACCTAATGGAAATACTAAGAACTTAAACAAAAATTTGTGTATTTTCATCACAAATGGATATAAACACGGACCGTTGGGCAAAGAGTATATTATCCCATTCTTTAATGACACATCATTCCTTAGAGCTTGAACTCTATTTCTGCCTTTATCATCTGCTGTGTATTCTGTTGAAAAGCAGGAAAAGGAAGTAAGTACACTGTTTCTGGAATAAAAATAAAACTTTATATGTAACTAAGAAGTTACTGGAAAAACCACCATGCAAAATATACCCTGTACTGGAGCAGTAAAGTTATGAGCAGTAAATGAGCACCCTGCCGAGTGTCAGTGGACACCCTTTGCATCCCACTCTTGGAATTCATTTGCAGTAACAGCAACGCAAGATTATTTGGAAAGACAATTCTGCTTACAATATATTTTTTTTCAGGACTCACTTTCCACAAGGAAGATAACACCTTATGTACTGATTGAAAACAGAATCCATCTTATGACTAAATCTGACATTTTCATTCCTTTACATATCAACCAGAGTACTGCAATCAAATATTGGAGCAGATGTATCTATAGACCTAAGCTGAACAACCGCAAAATATCAAATCATATGGCATGCATTACATCAAAAAAAGGACTAGACCTACGGACTAGAAACACTTTCAAAAATGACAGAAAACAATTTTCCTCCTCATCTTTATCACTCCTTTGCAGAGTCGGTGCCCTGATTACCTTAATATTTGTTATTGACATTGAGAGAGAAAAGTCATCCTGCCAAGGAGCTTCTGACGGCTCTGAGAAATGTAAAGGCTACAACCAAGGCAGTGGCTTTTTCCCCAGCATTCACTATTTTGAACAGTGGAATTGAATACAGTCCAGGATGCTGGCTCTCTTCTCAGAGCGTGTTTCACCCACACTCAACCTGGAAATCTCTGCTTTTTTTTCCACAGTACAAGGAATGTTCACAACATGTTGGCTGCTGCACGTAAAATCCAGACATTTCAGATACTCTATAACAAACACGCGGGAAATTAAGACAGCTGCATGGAAAGCATAACTTGTTGTATCAACTGAAAAGAAGGTTACAGACAGCTGAGGACATCTCCTTCTTGTTTGCAGAAAGGTTTCTCAGGACAGAGCGTTCGGCATGGAGGAACAGCATATCACACAGCGAGATGTTCACCACAAACCTCAGAGTGATGAAATATGAAGTACATATGCTCCTCAAGGAATCCACATGTGAAACACAGACAGAAAACAACAGCATCGGTTGTCTTAATAACACACTTCCTATCTCAAAGACTGGCAAAGCAAAGAGAAACATTTCTGTAAAAGAAGTGTTACGTCCACATGTGCCATCTGTCAACATCTGCTGGTGAATCCCAAAGAGGTCAAGTGTGCTGCAATTTGAACATTTTTCTGTTTCAGCACGCTGAACCACTTTCAAGAGTAAGTTAGCACCCCTCTTGTGTTGAGAAGATCTGTCCAAATGGATACTTTCCCACTGTTTTTAAAAAAGTGAGCAAAATAAAAGAGAAAATCGATCTTGACAGCAGCCATGCCCTAATGATCTGATATACTTTAGCCTGTTTAGACCATCACCGCTTGGTCTTTCTCATAAAGAAAATACGTACAAATGATGTGGTCACCAGTAGGCAGACACTGAGCTACAGCAACATACAGGCGCTGTCATTACTGTAGCTCTGCAATTCCTTAGCAATCAAAGTGGATACAGTAACACAGGAGCTATTAAAAAAAATTATGCCCCCTACAAGGTAGTATTTCAGCGATTCTCAATCAGTTTAGAACTTGTCCTCTAACCACTACTGTCTGGTGGGGAAATAGGCTAATTTCTGGAGGTTTTTTATTAGAAACAGGACAGAAAGGAATTAAGTGACATGTCCAAGGCCACTTGAGCAATCTGAGGCATAACGGAAGACTGAACTCAAAGATTTTGAACCCCAGGCTCCGTAAGTTAATCAAAAAAGATCTTTCCTATTTAATATTCATATTTCCAGTGTAGTTGGGGAAGTGATTACAAGGAACGCAGAATTAGGCAAGCATCAGGAATCAGAGACATCCATAGCGGTAAATGGGAAAACTTTTATGTCCAGAAGACACTGCTGTTGCTGTTACGGATAATGATACTGCAGCTGATCCTGACACTGCTGAGTGGGGCGTAATGTCAGTTCTGGATGAGGAGCTACACTGCAGCAAAAATTCTGATCATGAATCCCATGATACCATATCAGCATTTAACTGTCCTGACTTTCATGCCTAGGAGACAACTGACTGAAACGCCAAGCGAAGAATCATTGAAATCATTGTCAACTCTATTTAATATGTTTTAAGAAAAAGGACTAATTATTATTAACTACTGCTCAACAACAGAAAGATGTGGGAAGGTGAATCTAATCTTTAGGGAAAGACTAATACGTTTACAAATACATGTTCTTTACTTTTAAGCTAGATTTTTGGTTCTGTTTAATAGCATCTGTATTTGGGAGGTTTAATCTGCCTCTTTTTGCTGTAGGACTAAAGCCATGAGTGAAAAATTGAGGTTTAGGTGATGCTGAGAAAACAGTTGCTGTTTCCTTATCATTTGAATAGAAAAACAATCACAGCACCATTATATCCAAATAATCAGAGACTCATTTACAGGTAATTAGGACCATCACTCCTCTTGGTATGAGAATGAGAAGACGCTGCGCAGCCCCCAGATCCCCTTGTAGCCACCTCTGCAATGATAATAGATATTTCCCTTCCTTTTTTAGCTTTAGATATGTACAGTTTAATATTATTTTTTTCTTTTGGGTCAGTCTTCCATCTCTGAGATCAGTCTCGTTCTTGAAATATTTTTCTCCTCTTTCTAGATTTTATAATTACTACTATTATTTCGTTTCATAGTACTAATGCATGAGGACACTAGTCCACTCCATGTGCATGACCTTGTACGAACACACAGCAAAAGCAGTCGGCTACCTGTGATTATTCAGAGACAATTCATAATTAATAATGTGTGAACGACCCAAATTTCAGAGACTTTTGGCTGCCTATGGTATTTGATCATTTTGATTTTTGTTCATTTTACCAGCGCTTAATTTCAACGATTATTTCAACATGAGCTCCAAAAGAGTTTCCAACAGAATTAAAGTAGAGACCAAATTATATTTTTTATCTCTCCAGACCAAAAAATAAAAAAGGTAGTAGAGCCATCTAAAATACAAGCCATTACACTTGTTTTATACACCAGAATGAAGAAAAAGGAGGCACAAGTCTAATTTTTTTAACAAATCCTTTGCAGTTCACCTTTAAACTAAAGGTCATCAGGTGAGAATCGGTGTGTTTGAAAGCACTTGAACTGCTTAGGGAGTTCATCTCATCTGTATTATTCATACATATTTGCCGATTATAAATCACAATGGACTGAAATATTTCTAGTCTTTCACATCAGCAGGCATCCAGAGAGCACTGTCTTTTATTTACTGACCATGTTAAAAACGGCACACTTTTTTCTTATTTTATAATAATATGCTGTCTGACCAGTTCAGAGAGATCTCTAATAATGTCTCAGTCCAACCATGGGTCTCATTATGTTGGTAGGAACTGTCATGCAACTGTGAATGTGCAATAAGTGTAGAGGTACAGTAAATGGCAGAAAAATATGAAAAGCATTCTACTTTCAGATGCTGCACAAAGCTATTTATTCCTACTACTAAAAATTGAGGAGAGAAAATGAGGACTTTACTTCATGGCCTTCTAAATTTAAACAAAGAGAGGATTTAAGGGTACATCTTACAGCAGAAAATGAGGGTTGTTATACAGTGCAAGACGCGCACTTAGCTTTTCTCATATTCCATCCATTTTTTAAGCACAGCGGCACATTGATTTCAATGGAATTTCTGTTTAAAAATCAATGCTATAGCATGACCCAGGTAACAGTTTAGAGACTATACATATTATTGATAAATGATGTGATTCTGGCCCAGATCTATCACCCTTACTGTGAGCATCTTCCTCTGACTGTGGTCTCATGAAACAGGCTGTAACAACAGTACAACTGTATCTCTGGATTTCAATTTTATAGAAACTGGAAGCTTTTGTCCTTGCATGCAATTCTGTGTACTGGCTTATGTAAAATATGCTATAAACAATACTTGGATTTCAAAATAAATAGTTACGCAACATGACAGAACAGAAGTGCGACTTGTCTAAGGATTTTGATGCACAGCAAAGAGAATTTATTATAGGATGTTTTTTCCTAACCTTGGGTCTGGCCTTCCTATTTGGAAGCACAAAAGTGTTGCCTACAAAATGAAATGAGAGGTAAGTCACCCATTTGCTCTCTGTCTGTGCCACATCACTGCTGCTTCTGGCATGACATTTCTTAGAGGATGAGACAGAGTGAAGAAGAAAGGGAATTGGTGAAGTGCCTTTCACTTCATTAACATACCTGTCAACAACATACAGACCTACCGCTGTCGGCAGTCTCTTCTGTTGCAGTTCTGTTGGGTTCACCACATAGGCACAAAGTTCATCCCTGTGGTGAGTACAGCAGTAAAATCGACGCTCGCACAAGGATCAATGATCTAAAAAGGCTTGCACTTACTGCAGTACTGCCTATGCCCAAACAGGCGTTTTGTACATTATCATTATCCAAGAACTAAACAAACCCCAAATTGTTCACATCAAAAGAATATGCAAGAATATTCTTTGCAAAAGAGAGGGAAAAGAGCACAATCTCATTTCAGTCACTACAAAATATTCCATTCAAAACCCAGTGGTTTGGGCACATCCACAAAAGCCAAAGCAAAAAAAGGGATAAATTCGCAATTGTTCCAGAGAGCAGCTACTTGAATTAATAGCCCAGTTGGTGGGAAATTCACCCAAGCTGTTCAAGACCTCTCCTCTGACTAAGAGATACAATCCCGAGCTCTCACCTGCCAGGAGAGTGTACTGACCAGCATGCCCCAGCAAAGCTCTGGGGGAAGCCGAGGGGCCTGGGCCAAACCACCCCCAGGTGCGGATCCGCTTTGTATTCACTGCGGCAGAGGCTGGAGCCCAGCAATCCGCTTCTACAACGCGTCTCCTCTGCAAGGCGAGAAAGCCCTTCTTTCCCTGCTTTGCTCCATGAATATTTAGGTACCCCAGGCAAACTGGAACAGCTTTCCCCAGAGAGGTGTTGGTTCCAGCATCTCCCTGAATCAGACAGAGGGTGGGTTTGGACCGGGGTCTTGTGCCACTCAGGAGAGCAGCCAAACCACCACGCTATTAGGTGTTCGAGTGTGGAGATCCCGAAATCCCTCCTGTGGGAGCAGTGGCACTTGCCATAGCGTATTTAAATATTAATTGAGCAAGAGAGTGTGAATGACTCTTTAAGCCTGACTAGCAGTTAAGGTGTTCTCCTGGGACATGGGAGCTGCGATATCAGATACCCTTAGGCAAAGCAAGGAATTGAACCCATGGATCCCACGGCTGCATCTCTCTTTTTGCCCACTTCTGAATCCAGCCTGAATCCGACTAGCATCACTGAGATCCATGGATAGCTAAATAACCCCAAACTGCATTGCTTGGTGAATTTATTGTTCACCAAGAAATCTTTGCCCCACTTACAACCCACCCCACTTTTGCTTGCCTGGAGAGTCAAAGGTGCTGATGTATGGACCCCACTGCTCCCGTGTGTATATATGCATCTTCACTTTTGAGATATTAGCACTATTTTTCCAGAGTTAGAAGTGCAGTTTCCCTTTACTTTCTCTCGGGGAGCGATCAGTGAACCACGGCAGGTCAAGACGGTTTATTTTAAGAGTGGGGATTTCACATTGCCAGCCGATAATGCCATATGTATGGTATAGGAGATTGCAAGGGTGTGTCTAAAGGTAACGCAAAAGTTTGACAGATTTGGGGAATGAGCTGGGGAATGTTCCAAAGTCCCTTAGTATCCTTTGAAGGGAAAGCCAATAAGAGAATTTCTTTATGCTAGAAGCTATGTGGGCAGAAACTGTAAGCCCATTCATGCCTCTAATTGTTCCACATCTGAAGGAGGCTGCTGCACATCTGTTATTCCACCACAAGAGTGGAATCTTTTATGAATTTGCCTGCACCTATCATGCTGAGGGAAGGTTTCACAGAGTATAAAGGATTTTCTTGCCAAACTGTGCATCCTTTTGGAAACTAACTAGGGCCAACACAGATGTGGTGAGCAGCACAAATCCCTCTTTGGAGCATAGACGGTTCCAGAAAAGCATCATTTTTCTACTGCTGGCAAGAAGCCGTAAGCTCATTTATATTATTTTCTGAGAAGCAAGAGAGTACACTAACTCTGAATGCCTCAGTGTATTTGCTATTCTAATGCAATTAAGTGACTAGGAAAAAGAGTGATGCCATACACAACCCCATTAACTGCGAGAGCTTTACAACGAAGCATGGTAAAAAAAATACAGTATGAAGGGGTTAAGGGAATTGGCAGAGACCTATGGTCTGGGGTATTCATCCAACTGAAGGTAGCAGGGAACGGATATTTTGATGGCTTATATGAAATGAGGTATTCTCAAAAAAATGCCTAATAGCCCTTACCAGCACATTTTTGGCTCTCTTACTGCTCCCAAGGTAATATTAACACGGTCAGAGAAAGTGAAATACTTTGCACTATCTGAGACAGTCTTCTGAGGTTAAGATTGAGGCACTACAGGCTGGCAGACTGGGGCAACCTGACATGTCCCTGCCTTTTCTCTGCTTGTTCTTTACATCAAGAGACTGATTTGTTTTCTAGGACTTCCTCTCCATCTGCCATTACCAAACTATCATACATGCAACTCATAAAGAGATAAGATGCTAAATGTTTTAGCTAGATTTTCTGGCTCTTTAGTCCTAATAACGTGGATTAAAGCCTGCATTTCCATTGGAATTGTACAAATAATAAATTGGGTTTGTGCCCTGACATCAAAAATCAAACAATTAATTTGGACCCGTCAAAGCAAAAAAACCACAAACCTGGGATATGCATGTGTGTGTATACGTGTATTTTGATTTCTCTTTAATTCACCCTGCACTGAGAAACACATATCTTTCAGCTTTATGTTTATTGTTCTATTTTGAAGTCCTTTTTAAGGCATAAATATTATCAACTTTTTGATCAGTTTTTTGAAACGTCACAGCAAAATATTTTAAAATTATTTAGATTTTGTTCCCTCGTTTAAGCTTAAACTATTAAGTGAAAACAACGTAAATCATGTATGTTCACATAATCCCCTGAAGTTTCATTTTGTGTTAAATATGTTGTCAACAGATAAAATAAAAATTATGAACAGGCAGTATCATTCCTATCAGTATTTTTGTCTTCTTTTGTGTCACTCCTTCATGGTGAGATGATGTTGCTGTACGGTATTTATCCTCCCAAAATTACATATCAGGAGATATGTAGAATATTGCAAATACAGTAAATAGCAATTATAAAAAAAAAACAAACAACAAAACCATCAAACAAAACTATAGCATTCATCCTTATCCCAGAGTCAACAGGCAGATGTAGGAATATGCAGCAAATATGAACGTGTGACCACAGTGTTGCATTCTGGAGCAAGTTTAGAAAAAACAAAGTTTACCATATATGCTGTACACAGAAAGTGGCATTAGAGACAAGAAACCAGGTTCACGTCTCACCACTACGCTATGATATACTGCCCGCTCCCCTCCAAACCTGTTGTTATGCCCAACGTATATGCTGAACAGGGCTGCCTGGTTTTCGAGGGCTGGATGTTAGATCCTACCCATGAATTAATTGTCAGGTCTATGCCATTTTTAACGCATTGTTCAATAGGTATTAATCTATCTGCTGATCACTCAGAAGGAAGCTGCCATTCCGCATAGCAAATTATTAGCCTGTCACAGAAGCACATACTGGAAGGTCATCTCTTGACTTTGACTGAACAGCTCTCCTGACAGAAAGGGTTAACAAGCAAAAATCAGTATGGTTCGGAGAGACCTGCCTGTAATAAATGAGCTACATCCTTCTCTTGTGAAAGATTTTGTAAGATAGCAATCATATACAAATATCACTGGTGCTTTTTTACTAGTACAACAGTCTCTGTTATTAGCACAGTTTGCAGAAGTGAAAGGATTTTACTGATCATCGGTTTTGCTCTGTTATCAATAACTTACTTACACAGGCCAAAAATTAAAACCGTGGGATGGGTATGTGTGAATGGAGGAAGAGGGGAGAAAGAAAAGAGGAAGGGTGATTTGTGCTGTTTAAGAGGCAAAAAACAGAGTTCCAAGGAAAAATCTGCAGAAGTCTAGACATACACATAGGCACTGCCGGTGCAGCTCTTCAAAAGGCTCTGAGCTTTAAAAGATATGTATTTGGGTAATACTATCTTATTGTATCTGAACAGTAACTGCACATGCAATGCATAGAGAATGTACACCAGTAACAAGAGAGTTTATATTTAACCCAGTTTTCAAGATACCTAATATTTTGTCAAACATTTTTTACGTTTTAGCTTAGGGATAAATTTGAAGCTGCCTTTTCCCCGGTGAAACCTGCAACAATAGAGAAATATATACTGAAGGGAAAGAGAAACTGGGATATTGAGCAAGCCTAACAGAAATCTAACATTTCATTTTGTACTTAATAATTACTTTTTACAAATCCCTTTGACTGGGAAAGCTTTTATATCTCAAAGTTTTACTGCTCAGCTATGATGCTGAAAATTCTAGATTTTTTTCTTGCTTCAGATTGTAAAATATACATATGGTCTGTTTTCTGACATGAGACAGTAGTTTCAATTTGAAATAGCAACAGCTTATCTGCCAATTCTTTACGTAAAATTTAACGGCTAAAAACTATTTTAAGCCAACCTGTAAAACTCGCTATTGTTACAGTTAGCAGGAAACAGCGAATTTGTCCATGTATAAACAGAAACTTCATGTTTTGTTGTATAACTATGGCAACTTCTACTAATGACTCATCCAGGACTTTTGTTATGTTATTTTATGACTCAGACTTATTTGCGTTCACCCTATTACCTCTCCCAGCCTCCAATACAATATCTCCACTTTCTGCAACTACTCTACACTACGTTCTAAGGTCTGAATGTCCTTATCCAGCTGCCCATTAAAAATCACCGACACAAGAAAAATTCTTTCTTGATCGGTGTGAGCACTACCTATAAACTCCGAGTTTTCGCTCTGCGCACCCGGAGCGCCAGGTTGCGGTCTATTACATGATGACAAGACCTATTTTATATTCAAAGTAGCGAAATGACTACAGTATGTGACAAGGAGATAAGTACACCCACCTAGTTTGTTTCCAAGTGGATCGGTTCTTCAGCATGTATTAAGCCCTTCCAGATTTATCCCCGGCGGCTGGCTCTTTGCCAGGGCTTGGATTCTGTTCTGGTGTGCAGTGTGCTGAGTATTCCCAGGTGCTGGTATATTTTTATGCCTTAGTCCTTATTTACAGTTTTTCTTAGGGTTGCTTTGAAGTGTGAACAACCGTGTTGCAGCACGCTGCAAAGTTCTTTCCACATCCAGCGATCTTTTCATGTTGCCTTAAGTTAAGCTGTCTCTAAATAGGAGGACGAGCACTAATAAATTTCAGAAGGAAAGAGCCTATTTCTTGCATAAAATTAACAATTTCAGTGTACCAGAAGCTATGTGAGCTATCACAGCGCAAGATTAAGAACTTAAAATCATGGTTCACTCCATGCTCCTGAAACTCTTTGACAACGGCTACTAATGTAGTACTACTTTCAACTTTATAGCTCTCCTTTTTACCAACCCTGCTATTATAACACTTGACATGCTTGGCTGCCATGGTGCAATAAAGAGGGGTAAAATGAGGCATTAAAGGTCCCTGGTGCAAATCCTATTCAAAATTTTTCGGTTTGGAAGAGGCAGTACAAAAAGGCAATACCGGGAGTTTAAGGGTCATAGAGTAGTACAGGCACTCGGGTCTTTAAGTTTCAGTTAACTTTCTAAAAGCCAAAGCAACAACAGCAAAAGCTCTAACGATGCACTCAACTTTCTTTCGGAGAACAGACACCTAGAGAATAGTCCGGGAGTGAGAGCGGGGAAGCGGCCACATTATGCTGCCGGTGTAACCAGCATCACTCATATGTGACTCTCGGCAGCTGTCTGATGCGAGTAACTGCTCAGTGCCTGGTAAAACAACATGGTAAGGTAGCATGCTTCACACCGTGAGGCAAA
Source organism: Chroicocephalus ridibundus (assembly GCF_963924245.1). Lineage (NCBI taxonomy): Eukaryota > Metazoa > Chordata > Aves > Charadriiformes > Laridae > Chroicocephalus > Chroicocephalus ridibundus. Next base: position 192,270,090 of record NC_086284.1, on the reverse strand, counting down.
CAGCACTCTGTGGAACAGCAAGAAAAATCAGAATAAAGCTCTGGAAAATCAATCCAATGTTTTGGGGGCTTAGAGCATTCACTCCTGAAATTAAATTCTAATTGTTGAGTTATTCTTACAGATTCTTTTCGTATTAAAAAGAAAAGTTTCTCACCGTAGTTTATATCTCTTCTTCAATGTTTTCTTTTTTAAGATTTTTTTTATTATTTTTATTTTTGTATTTGTGGCTTCAAAACGGTTTGGCTATATTGGAAAACATCGCTTACAGTATACAAACTGCAGGACACTGGTCCCCAGCTATTGAATGCTTGTATACCTCATGGCAATTACAATTGTGTTTGTGGAGGTGCGATAAATTTGAGACGGCAGCTCTAGTTTCTTGGCAAAGGACAGACAGACAGAAGGGCCTAACTCCAGGCACAGCACTGCTTCTGGTTATGACCGTAGCTGAGCTCCTTAGCACCCTTTGCCTTATCCAGCTGGGATATTAAGGATCTGAACAGGGCCCTTGTAAGGACAAATTAGGTGTCTCTACAATGTGATGCGCACCATTATATTTTTGGAGAGAAACGTAGTAGTGAGTAAACTGAGGAAGGGAATATGGGTGAGATTCGAAGCCCGTTCAATTTTCTGAAATGCTTCGATTAAGTTTCGTGGTTTCCAGAGGAGACATCGTACAAGTTTATCTAAATTCCTAATGGATAGTGATGCTGTATAAGCTAAACAATACTTTCATCATCCTCAAAAAGCCTAAGACACTGCGACTAAACCTGAGGAGAAATAACAGAGAAGAATATGCTCTATTTTACCACCACACAGATGCATGTATAACAGATAAACATCCTCCCTTTCACGCTGGATCAAGAGCCAAGGGAGATACTGCATACTTGAAGCCATCAACCACTTAAAACCGCTATTGTCAAAGCAATTTTTTACAGCAGACTGATTTGTATGCAGACCGTTTTTAATAGCACAGAAAGAGTTTGGGACCATGTGTTAGAGTACACAAGTGATTTCCAAAAGACATTTGAAATGTAAAAATTCTGGAGGCTGCCTCCTTCCTTTCTCCCCTTCCTTGCAACATGCATACACATGCACACACGCACCATCAACTTCCACTGACATTTCTTCATTACTATGAAGAAGCTCGGGCTCTCTTGAGGGATTTTGCAAAGCACTGCTCCTCTTTTTAAGTAAGGCTACACACTTACGTCTCTACAAATGATTTCCATAAGTTTATATTCCATCAAAACACATGATTTCAGATCTTAAGGTGTAGACGTAGTGTTAACAAGGTCCTCCTATGAAGATTTTAAGCTCTTTTGAATGCAATTTCGTTCTTTCTGGTGGCTTCCACTTGTCAAACTTGCACAGGGCACTGGGACATTCTTTGGCATCAGAAGGTGCAGCTGGAGAATAAAATGTCCTGAAATCCACACTGCTAAACTGAAATCTTTGCTTGTTTGTCCTAGGAAAAGGCATACACAGGGTGCAATGTTATCAAATCATGGTATCTGCAGGAGATGCTAGCTTTCTGTAGGAAGAGTAATGATAAATAAAATAAAATTAAAATAAATTAAAATAAAATAAAATAAAATAAAATAAAATAAAATAAAATAAAATAAAATAAAATAAAATAAAATAAAATAAAATAAAATAAAATAAAATAAAATAAAATAAAATACTGGAAGCCTCTCCTGTGATATCAGAGTCTATCAATTATTCTAGCGTCCCACTTGGTCACCACAGCATTTAAGGTAGGCACAGTGATTTGTCCTTTAAAACTAGCCCATTAAGACAGAACCATACTTTCCTCTTAGCTGAGCACTGACTTAATAGTAACACTGGGTTAGGATTTTGGTGGGGAAAAACAACAATCTTTTTTTACTGTAAAGCTCCTAGAACCATGTAATCCAGCTGTAAGCATGCTTGTCAAAACAGGAACCCAAAAAACCAGACTCTTTGCAATTCCATTTCACTGCACTTTAAACATGCAGCAACAAAGATAACAAAAGGATGTTTATTTCCTTTGTACTTGTACAACAGACAAAGAAGCTGCAGTGGCATTTACAGTTTAGGTTCCAAGATAAGCACATGTGAAGTTCACAATGCATCCACACCGGCGACAAGATAAAACAGAGATCGTGTGAATTGTAGGGTGGACAGTACAAAACCTCAATGTTAAAGTAATACAAAGCATGTGGTACTTCAGTATTTCTACAACAAATTACTATTTCCACAACGGCATATATGAATAAAAAACTTACAAGTATTTTGCAATTCTTACTTGTTCAGTCTGTAGTCTCACTTTTAAAAATCTAATTTATAGAAAAAATCATCCTAGTTATTTTTAAGTAATAGCGTTTAGGAAAGACAAAAATTACAAATTAGTTAGCTTTCCTTTACGTGGTGCTGTAAGACAGCAAAATCTAGTGGGGTGGATAGAAGAATGGAAATTGGGGCTTAGGAGGTTTTTCTCTTGCTCTTAAAATGATACACTCTTTGCACCTCAGTGAACCACTGAACTCCCTGCCTCAACTTCACCGACTGTGTCAGGAGAATAATAATGGTTTTTAGAAGTACTGCAGAAGTGCTGGACACTGGATCTGTGGTGTCGGGCACACTGTAGTGGGCAACAAGTCCTGCTCTTGCATGGCTCCACAGAAGAGAGTCCCAGAGTGAGCATCATCAGGTAGCACTGCCCCAGGCTCTGTTAGTCTTCACATACATTCCTTATCATGGCCCGTACTGGCTGTGCAAAAATGAGGTGTCCCACTGTTACACACGAGTCCTCCCTCCCTTGGGCTTGACCGTTTTGCAGAAAGAAAAGAGTTGCTGCAGTGGTACCGTCCATATGGCCGCTCCAACACTCACTCACTCAACACAACCTCCTTTTTGATTTTTCTCCCGCCTCCACCACGTAATGAATAGAAGCACGAATCACACTCTCATGAAAGATAAAGAAATATTTCTGCATAAAGAATTTCAGTATTCTCTGAGGGCTCTACCATGGCTCCTTAGGAAAAACGTCACAGGGTAACTGCCCACTTCATGACACGTGCAGTCGAACAACCAACATCTCCCTAAGCCTCCGTTCACAAATATGCCCTAGATAGGTCTATTTACACACAAGCCCCAGTAACATCCAGCCACTGCCATGAGCCAGGAGAAATATATTTTAAAAACAAATCACTCTGAGCATGCATGGTTTTTAATTCCTAGATTTAATATATTTACGCATCATTCCCAAATGACTCAGAGAGACCTATTCCTAGAGAGTGGCCTAGATGACTAAAATAGGTCTTAATTGTAATGGAAAACTAGAAAGGCAGCTAACGTTACTGGCATACAAAAATCAGGGTGCTGGGCTCGTTGCTGAAACTTCCCCAGTTTGGCATGCTGGTCAGTTCTGTTAGATCATCTCAGAGAAGTGCCAGGCCATCGTGTGTAATTAAAAACAACAACTCTCCAGCATTCAGATGCTGCAAACTGAGGTGTTAGCAGAGTCTCCTGAAGTCGTAGTAGAGGACCTTGTAAGATGAAGTGGATTGCAGGAACAAGAAAAGAGATTTAAGTGTCCTTCAGTAAACAAACAGCTGTAATTCTTAAATGTGTCTGCACTCTAAGCAGTTTCTGTCACGTTCGAGGAACGAATCCTCTTCTCTGCAGAGTCCTTGTCTCTGTCTTACTTATTGTCTCATCTTAAAAATATTTTTCTCTTCCCTCTGGATGTTGCTCTTCCTATGCTTATCTTCATATAAATAAACTGCATTACTTCCTTTATAAGGTTTTAGGGATGTCATCATGTAATCAAAGGACAGTGATTCCAAAAATTCTAACACACATTAGAAAAAAATGCAGCTTTTGTTGAAATGATGCATTTAACAAAAAGCTTAATACAAAATTAAAATTCTGCAATATTTTTCCACCTGGCTCTGTATCAAACTGGTGACTTCTTTACATTGGAATTCAACTTTGTGATGTTTATGCCAACTATGTATTATCAAATCTTGCATTAGTATGCATATTCCACCTTTTCAGATCAAGCTATATTCCAGTATTAACTGGAATTGTGAATTGCAAAGTGCCTTTCTCTTATAACATAAACTTCCTGAGCTTTGCCTTCCTTACACTCACAGCTACTGTATTAAATATGTTTGAGCATATTCCACTTTTTGTCTAGGGATAACTTTCATTATTTTAAGAAAGATGATATTTTAGAACTGAACATCATTTCTCGTTATTAAAGTAATATTTAAATTGACGTTAAATATTATAGGCCACTCTTCGCTTAACATCGTTTCGGCACAAACATCTTCTGGTGCTCTAGGGATAGAGTTTAGGCACTACGCACCCGACATGGGGGGAAGAAAGGGGTATATGTCAATAGACTCAAACTCTGTAGTTCAGCTGGATGCTCTGACCACATTTCAGGATGAGATGCAGATGCTGACGGTTTCCTCTCCCTCCCTCCCGGCAGTGATTTCCATCACGGGAAGCCAGGGCTGTGGACAAGGAGGCTCTGGTGCGCCCCAGCTTGCCCCTCAGCCCAGCCACTGGCCACAGCAGTGCTTCTTGGGCTGCCAGAGAGCTGACAGCCTGAGAGAGCTCCCTCGTTCACTTTGTACTCCAAATTAAGCTCTAAAAAAAGGAAAAAACAAGCTTTGGTTCCCTGTCTGCCACAGCAAATGTGTTTGATAGCTTCTCGCAATGACAGGAGGAACTCAAAAAGTCCTGCTTTAAAAATGTACTTTATAATATTCAGCAACGCTATCATCTCCAACAGATGAAATCTCTTTGGAAACTGGGTTTTGTGAATTCTAATGCTCGAGAGCTCAATCCATCAGAGCACATAGGCATGCGCTCACATCCAGTTCTTAGGCATGTGCTCCGGTGCTGTCCTGGATCAAGCCCTTTTATTCCTCATTTAGGACGCAATTTGAAAATATATGCCACCATGCAGTGTTATATAATTCAGCGCCATTTGAGAAGGATAAGCCAAGAGAAGGTCATTGCCAGTAAAAAGCGACTAGAAAGGAATAGAACAGCCTTTGTATTATCCTGTCCTGTCCATTTTATATTTTAGACTGAAATATACTTGTTCCTATGATATGTTCCAGCATATTCCCTTGGTCTCCTTTGATATGACTGGTACAATCCGATGCAGCAGTTCATATGGAATACATATGAAAATCAATTGATTTGTATTTATTTTTTTTATTTAAAAAAAAAAAATCAGGGAAGAAAGTATGAAAAGAATATGCTGGTAGCAGAACCTGGTAGAAACATATGGGGCAGTCATGTTGTACTTTCAATAACAGCAGAAAAGCAAGTAAATGTGAACTGGGCTATGTAAAAATTAACTCGTTCACTCTCAGAAACCAGTGAAATAGTCTACTCGGGCTCTCTTTTGGTGAAACTGTGGTTTTGCTTACTCATTCTTTGTATCTTAATATTTAAAGAAGTTTCCAAAAACCTTCCTGTACTTCTGCTCAAGGTTACACGTTTTACAAATCAACAACAACAACAAAAAAAACCCTTCAGTAAGGGATGTGAGTATAACTTGCTCCATCTGCTTGCTCAAAACCCCAAAACTAATTTAAAGATAATTCATCAACTTTTTGATCCGGGCTTAGCAGCGGCATCATTACCTCAAAGCGTAAGAAAGAGAAGGAACTTCTGCGCAATTCGCTGCTCTGGGTACTACTCAGAGTAGCAAACTGATCCCTGCAGATCAGAAATCAGCCGTAGGAACCTAAGTCGGAGCGATTTAACCGGCAGCTTGTAGGTACCACGGTTTAAAGGCATAAAGTCATATACGGTAGGAGCCAGCAGAGGGTGCTTCCTTTTTAGGGTTGGAATAGGAGTGAATCTCAGGCACAGGAGTAAAAAAACCCCGTTGCGTATTTTTTATTTACTAAAATATTGGCCCCTGCTTCAGATACACCGCATTTCTTTGTGAAAAGTGGGGATTTCAAACATAAGGTGGTTGCAGAGTCGTAAATCATACGTGCATTTTAAAATACATCCCTTTTCCCAAATCTGTGTTTGTTGGCCATAAGGTAAAGCTTACACAGTTCGCATGTGACTTTTTTGCTTTTTTAAAGGAAACAATTTCTCTCACTTAATTCCAGGTAGACTTCACCTAGGCAATGTTTTCACTGCAGCAGCTCCCACTCTGTGAAGCAGTATGAAGTGTCGCTGACATTCTTTAAACTGCTGTTTGCCTTTGAACGGTTTTTTCAGATTTCCTCAGGAATTCTCTATAATGAATGTAACATTTTACTGACTCTACATCACCACTAGGGATGCTTAGACCAGGTGACTGAGTAAACCCACTAGCAAAAAATCCCCACAGTGATTAAGTTTCCAAAATAGCCTATTGTCTAGTCCATGGTGAGCTGCATAGATAAATACAATGACCTTAGATTTCCCGGTATGTGCCACTATTACCCCAGAATTCCTTCCCTAGGGAAAATCAATATCGTTAATAAGAGAAGAAAAAAAGGGGGGGGGGGGAAGAAAGAAAGAAAAACCAGCCTAAGTTGAAATTTGTAAAAGCAGCTTTTATTTAGCAGCCTAAGCTGAAATTTGCCTCGCAGTGCTGGCCCTGTTAGCCTGATTCCCAGCCCCGAGAGCCGCACGCTGATGTGAATCGCAGCCCTCAGAAGAGCAAACCACGAGTGCTAGAAAGGATTAGAGTTCTCAGCCATCGAGCTAGCTTCAAGGTTTTTCTTTCCCCATTATTTTTATGTTTGATAGCGCGCTTAAATTAAATACTTGGAAGATTACATTTCTCTAACTACGGTGCGAGCAAACAGGTTCTGCAGTCAAGCCGTTCTTTCACCCGAGAACATTTATCTGTAAAAGGTAGCACATTTCCTTGGACGGCAGCCATTCCTGGCAGCAGATCTCAGCACTCAGTAGGAAACCCATGTCTTTGAGTTCTGAACTAGCCCATACTGGAATTAAAACACAACACTAACAGTCAGAATCAGTTGTTCTTGGTGGGTAAGTGTTTTATAACTGCATGGGGATATAAGAGCAGAGCTTCGAGTTTAAATCCTTTTTTAGAAAATGCTGTGATTAACTGCATGACTTCACTTATTGTTAAGGTAACAGATGGAAGTGCCACAGTGAAATATTTCCTTTTTATTTACAAACAATAGAAAGTCTTTCTGCTGATAGGAATTAAAACATTACAGAAGCATTGGTTCCACAAGCTTAAATTCTTTCATGCTACCACATGCATTTTTCATGGAAAGTCAACATCTTTAACATTTTTGCACTGTCTGAATTTATCATCCATAACTTTTTTGTGATTCCCGTTCAAATGAGTTTGCTTCTTTAGAAAGAATTATGTACCTACAGTATAATGAGCTAATTAACTAAAGAACAAAAGGTGCCTTCTGTTATACGTGAGACATAACTAGCTCCCAGACAGAGGCAACACATTCTTTATTTTTAAAGGCAACCCGTATTGCTGATTTTGATGTCAGACGCCCTGTATCATTTTGTACAGTGCCACAAAAGGACTGATAAAACATTAAAATGAAAATTGGCTTTAAAAAAACCCATGCGCCACATCTTACCACCAGTATTATGAATTTTGAGAGGTTTGTAAAAGATGTGCACTTTGATCAATTGCAGGGTTTCTAAGAAGAAAATCACTTTTATGCTCTTTGACTGGCAATAGCACTGAGCAATGGACAAAACTGACAGAAGGAGACAGAAGCTGCATAAACAAAATAAGGCAGGGATTTTATTAAATATTAATTCTATTAATACACAGCAAAAATCTTTGTTTATTATGGTATATTAAAAATATATTTTCTTTATTCTAAATCATTTCTCCACAGACGCAGTACAACATGTCAATGCCTGTAAAGATCTCTTAGCTTGCTAGAAATGCCTCAAGCACAAAGAGCAGTAAAATATTTTTAACACTGTAGACTTAGATCTCACCACATTTAACAAAATATATTAAAATAATGATTTATAACGTGGTCACAAGTGAATGATACAGAATACATTTACTTTTAACCAGTAATAATTGTCATCCTACCATCAAAAGGCCTCAAAAGAATTAAAAAAGCTGTGCAATGAAACTTGGCAGGTCTGCGATCTGTTGTGAGAGAGCACTACCTGTGTCCAGCGCTCACAAATAGGTATGTGGAAGCAGAACGATGCTGGAAGTACACGTCTGCATACATGCAAGAGAAAAAAAATCTCTTATTCCAAGGTTCCTATAGGAATTACAATAATAATTGCATTGTCAGTATGCAAATTGTGTGGATTAGAGTTGAGGACCCAGCAGCCACCACTCCACCACCCGTGGCTTCCCAGGTCCCTTGTACAGCTTCTGTGTGAGGCAGAGGGTTTGGGGCTCATCTTCTATGCTATGGGTCAGCTCAGCCCAAAGGACTGCAAACAGCAGCACTGCAAAAGCACAGGAAGTATTAGAGTGTAGCAGCATTCCTTTCTTTTCCAGATGTCTCCAGAAATCAGTAAAATAAGTAAGCTTTCTACTTTAGGGATGCTCACTCTAGACATGTATTCCTATGAAATCTAATTTCTATACATGCGTCATCAATCATCTAAACAGATCTTACATATTCAACAGGATACCATCCTCGTAGGATAGACTTTCTGCTATCCTTAGTAAAATCCCACAGCTTTATGGTACCTCCCGCCTATGTTGTGACAGCAAAGGAGTTGGACACCTCTTACACATAATTTCATAGTAATTTCTCTTTTAAAGGTGTTCTGCGAAAGTGATCTGAGCAGCGTGCACAGAGGCATTTGATTATCAGCTGTACGATGGGCATACACTATCAGGGTTAAAAACCTGCACATGCTGCTGTAAGAAGGCAGATAGCCACCATTTTCATTTCTGTTTGAATGGACACTAAAATGGCGAATAATACATACCATTAGAATCATTAGAAGAGTTTCCCATCATCATTAATAATCACTTGCCTTCTCTGTGGACACTCAGTCACTTGGGGCAATACGAATGCACACACAGAGAACCAGAAACTCCCTTCCCACCGGCATCTAAGTTTCACAAAAGTTCTTATCCAAAGGTCAGCTGCCAATCGGTATGTACATATATACACACATGGGTCCTTGGTGGGAATAAATTCCAAGTTAGTTGGCTACAAGAGCGTATAGTTACTACTGCTTGAGGTAAAGAAGAATAAATCTTTTTTATTAGTTCTTTTGTCCTTCCTAGAAAATGGGATGCCCATACATCCTGAGCAGCTGTATGGCCCAACAATAAATAATGGCACATAAAAGATGGAGATAAATTTTCATTACAATATCTAAAAATCATTAAAATGCCTCTGTATAGCAGTCACCAACCTCCCTTATAACTTGACCTTCAGGCCTTCGAATAGCTCTCAACATCAAGTAAAGCAGTAAAGGAGAAGGCTTTGAGGAGTAACTTCAACGCTATGAATCTGTCTTACCTGAAAATCACCAGCAACCTCTTCATTTTTATGAAATCACCTATAGAAGATCTTGTTTAGCTGAGAAATGCAATACAATAAGATCTTCATGACATTCGCTCACTAAACTGGACCTGCTCTGGTTTTGAAAGGAGAAGCTGTATAACGCTTCAGAAGTGTGAAAAAGCTGAGATGGACAGCTGAGAAGATCCCAGACTGACGAAACAGGCAAAGTGCATCTGCATGGGATCTGAGGCCATCCTTTAGGATCAATTCCCTTAAAAAATTAAGTTTTTCTGTATTAGAAAATTTCAGATTTATCGTAATTCTACAAATAATTTCTAATTACAAATCAGAAGTTGTTTCCCATTCTCAAAGAAGCTACAGAGTGGTGAAGGCCCTTTCTAGCAATGTTATATCCTACACAGATCTTTCCAGGCAGAATTCTGAAAAACGCAAAAAGCAGGGGATACAACAGAAGATGACTGTTCTGCTACCTTCCTGCTCTAGCAGCCCCAAAGTCAAAGAGCTCTGGCTTAGGACCGCTTGCAGAGAGTGATGTCTGCTCTTGGCAAAGGAAAGGAAAAGCATTGCATAAAGCTGTAGAAAAGCTAATAATCTGTCAATATCTTGGCTCTTATGCCTTCGTCATGCTCTCAATGGTTTCTGCAGCAGACTGTTTACAATAAAACTGAGAAGACATCTACTCCCTTGAAAAATTGAAATTTCCAAAAATGATTTCAGTTGGTAAAGTTGCCATTTCTATCCTGAAGAATATGTTTTCGGTGGATATTTTTCTGCTGCACAATACGTGTAAAAATACAAAATAAACAAAAATCAGTAATCTCTTACTTCTCAACAGAGTCATAAATAATCCAAATAATAATTTTCCAACTGTACTTATAAGCATGTCATAAAAAAAGGTCCATGCTTCTCTCACTTGAGTAGATTGGGAACACCTATACCATAGTCATTGAACAGAAAAATTTGATGAGAAGAGAATCAGAATCATAAACATTAATAATCCCAATTTAAAATCTGTCATTATTTGCATTGCCACACACTTCCATTTAGGGCATATGAAAGCGTACATTTTTACAAGCAAAATTATCTGAGAAATTAACATAATGGTTCATTTCTGAGGAAGATAAATAGCTGATAGGTTGTTAAATTTATTACAGATTTTAGTATACAGATTGTTTGTTAAATTAAGGGATAAGGTAAAATTCCTTGAAGCACAGTATAACTTAATAAGAATATTTTTTTTACCCATAACAATATTAAAAAGCATCCAATTACATATTGGCAGCAGCATCATATCACAGCAATTGATCACAGATTATTAATTTTAATAATCAGCAATGATTCTAACCCATTTATTGTATGCTTAGCAGTAGATCTAACAGAAGTTTAGTCCATGTTGCAACTACTTGAAAAATAAACCCAACAGTACTATAATTTGATATGACAGACAGGACTGCAAGTGTAAGATCATTAACACTTCACAGGTTATACCCTGAAGTAAATCTTACAAGAAGTTCACATAAATAAGGACAGATTTACACAATTATGTAGTTATGAGTATCACTGCATTTCTAACCATAAGTGAATTCTTCTCAATTTGCTATTCATTTGACTTTGATATGCATAAAAACAGCAATCCAACAGAAAACAAGTCAACTCGTTTTTCCTTTTTTCTTATTTGGTTTCAGGACATTTATATATCAGGTAGAGGTATATGAACCCAGACGGTTTCATCTAAGAGAATTTTTGCTTGTGAAAGAATTCAGAAAAGTTTCATTTGTTCCACTTAGGTTTGCATTTTTGCCTATTGTTTGACTGGAATGCTATAAAAGACTTATAAGGAGTTAAAGAAAAGTTAAATTTGGCAAATACAAGACTGCTCCCTGGAAAAAAAAAAAAAAAGAAAGTGCTGAGAATAATGATAACAAAAAAATTAGATAACCCCTGTGGTGGAAACATCAATATTTTGGAACCCTTTTAAAATAAAAAATGCAAAGACAAGGGAGCTCTCTACTTTGTAAGGGAGCTCTTCATTGGTATTTGAAACTGAACAACTCAAAAATGAAACCGCAGCACACCACACTCTGATCAAACACATTAGCTTCTAAAATTTCTCACCTCTGTGGAGCCACTGATGACATTGTTTGGTTTTTATCTGATTGGGAGTGAAGGGGAATTGGGAATGTATGATTTCAGGAGATTATAAATAACTCCACATTAAAGACCCATAGCCTTGAAAGATGGTTGTTTTTTTTTTTCTTTTTAGGAACGTAGCAGGTTTTAATTCTTGTAGATAAAGAATTTTTAGCGTGCAATAAACACAGTAGATCTGCCAGCTGATCTGTGTTGTTTGGTCCTAAAATACTTCCAGACAACTAAGGTAACAGTTGGTATGGAGGTCCTATGTTCCTCTGACACTTAATGCCATTGACCTGGAGAACTCCACCCTAAAATGAGAAATGCAGCTAAAGATCACTTTTAAAGGAAAAAATAAAGGAAAAAAAAAGAAGTAAGTGATCATTTGGTAACAGCAACCCTGCTGGTTAGTTACAATCAAGTTAAATCTTGGACAAGTAGACTGGACTTCGTGCTTGATTTTAAAATGTGACTAGTGGGTATACTTATATAAAAACCTATGTGTTTATATAGGTAAGAAATTGGTCTTTCTTTATGAAAGCAAGAAAAAAATATCAATACTTTGCAACATTCCTGAAAAAAAGAATTTCACAGTATTTTATACAAAATACCAGTAACCTTTTTTTTTTCAAAGAATTGCCCTTTGAGGAGCTGCTCTATCAAATGTGGAGATTAAGTCAGTCATTGGGCAAAGGCCTAATGCAGTGAAAATGTCAGAGCAGTTTTTACTGCTGAATGGCTATTGAGACCCTCCCAATGTAACTTTTGTCCTTCAGTAACCTCAGAGAGCTTAAGGACCACTACATGTTTGCTAGTATGTAGAGAGGGACTTCTAGGAGTGGATATCACCGCTCTGTTTTACAGATGAGACAAACACACACACCCTCTTCCACCTCTTTCTCACTAATAAGCCATCCTCACTGATGCACATATTCATTCACTCTGGAAAATACCTGATGACTTCGTGTTAGTGTTAAATACTAGGTAGACATGTCTCTTCTAAAATGCAGGAATCTGACATTTTGGGGAAGTTTAGAAAAAACTCAAAATTCTGAAGAGTCTTGAGCTTATGATGATAATCAAGGAATTTCATTACTTCATTAAAATTACTCAGCATTTTATAATATCAGATTCTTTAAGTTTGTTAGTTTTGCTAAAAGTTATTACTGGCGGTCAATTCATGAAAACGTTCCAGTACTTCTACCTTTATAATTGAGTTTTCCAGTTCCCAAAATTAAATCTTCAAATCTTTGAATCAACTCTGTGACAATGTAGAGAAGGTTCAACCCACAACGTTTTAATTCATCAACATTTAAAATGATTGAAATCACTGTGTTATTTCTTTTTTAAAAAGTTCACAGTGGTGTTGACTTGGTCACACTCAGAGTTTGATAACTAGTAGATTTCTTCTTGTTTTCTTCTAAACAGACGCATGCAAGTACTATCTTACATAACTATTTTAATTTTTGTGGTTATCGCCATTCTGAACTATTTGAACTTACTATTTTTTAACACAGCTCTTTCTTATGAAATATTAAAGGAACTAATTGCTCAGAACTGTTACATGTGAAACTGTGAGGTAGCACATCCTTTGCAAAGCATGTTTGGTTAGTATGCTTCTGCTTAAAAACTGCATTCTGCATGAAACTCCAAATTAGTATCCTTAATTCTAAACATAATTTGACACAAACATGAATTTTATTGATGAGAAGTTCCCACTCTCTTTTCAATATTCCTCTTCAAATCCGCCTGAACATCTACGGTAAGTTATTTGGACAATATCGCAAGATCTTTAAAAAATGTTTTCTACTGTCAAACACATTTTTATTAATCGAAAGTTATTTATTTTTTATACTCTGCTTTCAGACAGCTCACATTTAGTGCAGTTTGGTACAGTACACGAAACTACTTAAACATTGCTTTCAACTTTTTGGAGCCTTTTGTTTTACCAGACTTCTGTGTTACTTCACTATGCAATTTACTGAAGGCTAGTAATTATTAGGACATGTGGTAGGCGTTTATCACCAGTAACATCACACAACCCACTCTATGATCAAGATACAATAGGGCAAATGGTACAATTAAAGGCACATTCTTTGGTGCATAACAATAGAAGCCTTGTGACATGGCAAGATTAAGAAAAGACTCAAACATCTTTAAAACTACTCATTACCACCAGTTAAAATGTGCATGTCTGACCTTTATGGTAATCAGTAGTACTCCACTTGTGCACTATAGAGCTAAATAAGCTTTATTTTAGAGACACAGAATTCTTTGCGGTGACCTGCAGTTAACTTAGCTGATCTCAGAGCTGATGCTTACAATGAATCAACCCATCAGTGGTCATAATGATAGGCCATCATCTTTATCAACCAGTTTATGATGACAGGCAGAAAACAGTACTGTAGATTTTCCTGCCGAGTGGGGTAGTATTTAAATGTTGACTGCTACATACATCAGATTAACAAGGTTGCAAAGTTACCGAGAATCCCATTCCCTGAGGTGCGGATTCACCCTGTGGTGCTATTATACAATAAGGTATATCAAAGATAATTGCTTAGTTTATTATCCTGTTGTCTTTTATGTCAGCCCCTAATTGTGAATTCAGAAGCCTCTTGATCTCCCAGTTCCTTATGGACCTGTTATTGACCCCATTCATTTTAATTAGGATTTATTACTATTTTTATTATTAAAGTGCAGAATTTTTTAAAATAGATGTTTCCAAATAACCCACAATTCCTTCATATGGCTTCAGTAAAAGAGAGATTGATGGGATATTCATCCAGCATTGTAAATACAGGTATCCCGAGCTCCTTTTCCATCCTCTGACAAAACTTGGCATATCAAGATTCAGAATTTGTTACCCGGAGTTACTTTAATATTCAGTGAAAGAGCATGTAAACATACAAAGATTTCTGTGGTAAAACCAGATGACTATCGTTCAGTATGGTTTTATAGAACCATGCCAACAGGGAAGTGCAAGGTGTCCGTGCCACAGCTGCCATCTTCCCCACAGCCCTGAAGTACGGTGGTCAAGCTTTCTCAGTTCTTGTCCTGCACTTGCAGAGAACAATTTAAGCACATTCCCATAAAATACCACATGAAACCTACAGAACCTAGAAACAGTTAAAAAACTATGGCCTGGCTAGTACAGATAAGTAGTCATTCATAATTCCTCCTAATGTATACAATATTAATCTGTATGTACCTAGAAAATCTGACTACTTCCTATACTTCAAAGTCATTGCCTTTGCTACGAGACCTAGAAAGTGCTTCAGGATTCATTATGACATGTGGAATATATAAGCAATAAGGCATGACAGGGAGTGTGGTTATCATAAGATAATCACACCCCTGGGTCATTACAAAGCATGAGGTGCAGCCGAGCACCTCTCATTCCCCCTGGGGTGTGATTATATCATGATAAGCACACTTCATGCAGTTACCTTATTGCTTTTATAAAAAGTCTTTGTTGGGAAGAAAAACTGTATTTTTTGCTTAAAGATGATAAAGTTGGCAGTTTACAATGTTGAGCAGTACTTTCTGCTAAGCTCAATGGTTTATATGTATTAATCTACTCCTTTAGAATGTGCATCTGCCAAAGCCGATCCGAACTCATCAATCAAAGGGGGTTTCCATAATTCAGCGTGTGTTTGAATGATTCGGCTGGAAAGAATGTGTGCATCTCCCAGACAATCCCATAGCTATCAGCTGCTCACTGGACACTTATTTCTTTTCTTGAAAAAAAAAAAAGAAAAAAAAAAAAAACAACAAACTTAATTGCTTAACTAAAAGTTAAATGACGTCTTAAACACATACATTTCAAGTAAAAGGTAGGCTTCCGTAACTGCAAAAGAATTCAACCTGCAAAGCAAGAAAAAGTTTCTAACTTGCTTTTGCCCCTGGTAGATGTACTCCCACAAATTAAGGGTGACAACTTAATTTAGGGTCCTAGATAAACTACAAAATCCCACCGCTGTCATTCAGATTGTAGCCTAAGGGGTCTAATGTGATCTTTTGGATTTACAAACACCTGCCTTGGATTATGCCATATGTCTTCTTAGTGGCTCCAGGGGTGTATGGTCTGTCCAGTATTCGGCTCATTTTGTGCTTTAAGAATGCATAACTGCACACAGGATGTGAAGGTTTGCATCCATTTACAATTTATCAAGTGTGATGGCCATGTTCTGATTTCAGAGGCATTCAATGGTCTGGAAAGGGGCATATGTATGGGCTGAATTTGGCCCTGGGCCATTTATGAATATAGGTAACACTTTTCACCTAACATGAGCAAGTCACAAATTCAACCGTTTAATTTAAAAAGGTCCTTGTCACCGTATCTTCCAGATTTAAGAGGCAGGGTTAGGAACACTGTCAGTATCCTGGATGAAAAAGAAAAATTCCACTAGCCTTCTATCTTCCAATATTTGGTTTGACACGGTGCTCTAGCTACACAAATATGCAGAAAATCTTGCTGCTTCCAACAACAATTTGAACTCTACCGTTTTGTCTTTCTATTTTAATCATACAGAGGTACAAGATTTTTATATATTTATTTGATTATTTTTCTATCAAATGTTGCCAGTTTCTGTTTCAAATGGAAATTTGTTTCTTAATGGAGAATACTATTTTAAAATTTTTATCTATAATATGGATAAAATATTTTATATAAACATATGTAACGTATTATATTAAAATTATTCCCCAAAAAAGGGAAATTCTATCAAAAGATACATTTCTGATGCATTTCCTTAGAAGTCTATAGATTTACGACAAAGAATCTGTCCTTTCAAATAGCAACGATACTAATTACAAGTTAATTTCATAATAATAATAACAGAAAGCAATTGAGAAATAAGAAGTGAGGATGTAAAAAGAGAATATAAAGATAGTAATTTTTTTGCCAATTTTAGCATTTTTCAGATGACAATTTTTTATATACAATTTATATAAAAAAATTCTTATTTGAAGTGATTCATAAATAAGTTTGGAAACGGATTCCTTATCTAGCAGAGATGGGTTGAAAGTGAAAGTTGTGGTTACTCACTTCCTCACAATTAGATGGAAACAGCAGACAGAAAAACAGTAAAGGTGAAGTAAACTTTAGCTTCTTTGTTCTTAAAGCATTTATTTTAAAGATTGCAGCTAGTAATATTACTATCTGATGGTTCCTAAAAGCATTCCTAGTATTTTACAACTCTAGAGGTACCAACACACAGATAAAGACCTCTGTCAATATATCTGTGTTCAGAAAATAAAATTTTTCTCCCAAATTCTTACTCCTTCATTAATTAAATGAGAGCCTGTGTATGCAAGGAATACCAACCTGAACCAGATTAATTTGGAGCAATACTGTTTAGGGTTTTTCCAGTTTATTTGCAGCTATAGAAAAGGTGATAAGATGCTCGTGTATGCAGAGTCAACCTTAATTCTGCCACTGTCTAATTCAAAAGTGGTTTACTTATGGCTCATAATTCTTTAAATATGGAGCTATTGTATATGGTATAAAGTATCTTCGTTCCACATTACAGTTAATTATTCATAACAGTATCATGAAGGGCTTGTTGATGAATTACAGGATAGAAAGAATGGAATAGAGGAGGAAAATCAGGAAGTGGGAATTCAGAAAGAAATATAGTTTGTGTTAATGAAGTACTATATAAAATAAATGTAGTACAAGTTAAATTTATTTATTAATGCACTTCTATATATTCAATTTGTTCAGGTCCTGATCTGCAGTGAGGACCTTCCATAGAGGGATGAAAAGACTAGTGTTACATAGCATAAATGGAGGTACGTGCAAGTAACTCTCAATGGATAGGCGACTGCCAGCTTGGAAAAACTGGGCATTAGGATGCATTTGCCCAACAGATTTCCAGTACTTTCTGCATAGAAGCATCCATGGGTATTAGCATATTTAAAATCTGTTCATTCCCTGGACTGGTAACCATGACTACACTTGCCCGGATTTTCTCTCCTCCTCTGCAGTTGGAGCCCAGAACAGCAGGGGTAAGTAGGCTTAGAAGTGGCTAGTAATGGATAGCCAGGGCAGCCTTACTCCAAGGAGTCTAGGGAAGGCTTGTCAGCGAGAAAGAATTTAGCAAAAACACAGGAAATGTCTTACTAGATAATAGTTTGCTGAACAATTCCCTTCATTCACTGCAGCAATTGCTACCCGACACCAGTCAGCACCGTGTGCCTCCTCAGGAACTGGGGCAAGAAACTCGACTTTTGTCAGAAAGCAGACCATCTGTCCCCAGGAAACTGGCCTCTCTATTCCCAATCGTTGAAGATAGGTATGAAGTCTGAATCTGAAGGGTTTATATCCTTTCCAAGACTAGATTTTTCTGATGTGTGGAGTTTCAGGTTTGGGGGTTTTTTCTTCTTCCAGGATTAACTGGTATAAATCTGGATACGTTTGTTATTCACATAAATTTCCATCCCTTACTGGAATTCTTTTAAACTTACGACCTCCCTGACATAAAGGGGAAAATCAGTTCCTTAGCTTAATCTCTGTGTGAAGACATATTTCTATTTATTTGACTTGAATTCACAGCCACTTAGTCCACTGCCTTCTGCTTTGCAAGACAAGAACAGACCATCCTCATCTACCTTTGTTGTTTTATCTGATACTAAATTGTTCTTTCTTATTCTCTTCTCTAAAGTAAATAACACTAAATTCCCATTGCACAGCTTTAAGATGTACCTCTTGTTTCTCAGTGCCTTTTTCCACATCTCTAAAAGGTCAACAACGACCCCACACAGTATTTTGGATGAATTCATATCTTCACTTCATGTAATGGCACTAGAAAGTTTTCTATTCCTTCTCCCTCTTCTTAACACATAAATATTTTTTTCCCTTTTTAACAACAATCATACACTGAGCAAATAACTTCCCTGAGCTGTCCGCAAAGTTTTCAAGGTTTCTGAAATGATGTTTATTGAATTTTGTCTGCCATGCTGTTTCCTATCACCTATTTTAAATAGGTCCTCTTGAAATTCCTCACAAGCTTTACTAATTTTCTGCGAAGTTTGCTTCCTTGCTTTACACTACCCCCGAGGCAATCACATCCTGATTCTATAGCAATCTTCTGTTCATTTATAATATATTTTAAAATGTAATTTATTAATAACTATATTACATAATACAGGACCACAGGTTAATCCATGAATCCATTGCTAGCCTTTCTTATGGAAAAAATTGGGTTTTTTACTATACCAATTCTTGTCTGTCATCCAACAACTACTTAGACACTCTAACAGCCTACCTCAAGGAAGGCTTGTAAAAGCCTTTTAAAATGCAGAATCTAGAATATAAAAATTTGTTCTCCTTTTGAAATATCTTCAAGTAATTCTAACAAATCAGTGAAACAGTTTTGCTTTGTAAAGGTTGTCCTACTAGAAACTGTTTACTATTTTCCAGCGATTTTGTTACTCTTTTCTAAATTATGTCAACCAATTAAGTTCATGAGGCTTTTACTGGCCGTTAATTCTCTTTCTAAACGCAAATTTAACACTTGACGCCTTTCAAATTTTAGGCCCATAACTGTTTCCTGATGAGAATAACTGGCAATATATTGGCTAGTCACTTGGCCAGTTCATATTTGAACTCTCTCCAGTTTCAAAGGATTCCTCCAAATACAGGGCATTGCATTCTCACATGTTTTTGGGCCAACTTCAGGTCTGCAGGTTATTTACAGGCGTCACACTTTCTGTAAGGAGAGACACCTGCCTCTGCATAAGGAATAAAAGCAGTTGGAATAAAACGGCTAGATCGAGTAAATGCTTATCTAGTAAACAAATACAGGATTCATGAACTAAGACACAATTAATTAATAAACCTATAAATAAATTTGTTTTATTATTTTGGATCAAAACTGTATGGTCAGAGCCCACGGTTGCCCGCTATTGCCCCCGCGTAGAGAGTCCAGAGTCACTCTGCTTCAATAGTAATGTGTCTGAGAGCAAAATTGTCTTTTTTCTTCTCCCAGACACAGTGTTGCTGACATATAAAATATATTAAGATTGGAGCAGAATTGTAATTAGGATAAATATTTGATGTCCAAAGTGCTATCATGGTAATATAGATGGGAAAGAGAGAGATTTGTACGTACGTAGTGTATTGTTGTTGCAGTCTTCTTATAATTCTGCTGTATTTTTAAAGATTAAACAAATAAGAAAGATGGACTGAAGCTGGCAATATCAAAACAGCTTTCCTTGAGCTGGGTTGTTAAGAGAGACTTTCAGAAAATGGAAGCAGTAAAGCAAATAGTTACACCTCGGGAACAATACCGTATTGCAATCTATCGGTAATGATGGAATTAGGCTCAGCAGAAAAAAATTCATACTTTTTTACTGAGTTCTGGTCTATATGGAACATCTAGGCTGATTATAGGGGGTGATGTGGAAAATACAAAGAGGCCATGAAAGATCCTGTAATGTTAAGGCTAATTTGATGTATCTTACTTCAGTTTCAAAAACTGAGCCCTATTTTTCTAACTCAGTTGTGGTCCAGTCTGGCATTCCGTATGCAGCCAAAATTCTCCCTTAAACTAATAACAGCTTCACCTAAATGTGAAGCAAGGGTTTAGTAAACAAGGGAAGATTATTTTGTTTTCTGAATATAGATATATTAGCAAAAACGTGTATCTGTGCTTTAGCATGTCCATAATTACAAAATCTTAATAAAGATTACATATAACCAAATTCCAGAAGTGTTATTAGTGGTAATTTTAAAAGCAAAAACCTGCAAAATAAAAGGATATAGATTTCTCTTTTTACAGGGATTTACAGTACTCATCAACTTGTATAGTTCACATTAGCATCCAGTGACATTGCTTTGTCTGTATATATTTCTAGCTGTCAACAGAATGTCCTGAGGCGATCGCATCCTGATTCTATAGCTATCTTCTATTCTTTTATAATACACAAGGGTCTAATTTTCCATCAGCAAAGCATGAAATCATGTAAGAATGCCACATAACCAGCATGTGCAAACAAGTAGCACTTTTTCTACACATAAAAATGCTTCATAAAATAACAAATAAATTAAATCTTCTTGTTCAAGTAAAGTGCTTGAAAGCCGAGACCCTTTTTAGAAATTAGAGTTCTCAGTGCAGAAGTGGCCATGCCACGCTGTTCCTCTAAACATGTGCACCACCTTGCAGTGTTATTTTGTGTGGTAAAACCATTTCCCACAGGCTGATGGTGGAGCTCTCTGTTTCCTGGAAAAATAATACAGTTGCAAACATCGGGCATATTAATTAGATTAATATAAATTTTAAACAGCTAGCAAGTTAACAAAAGAAGCGTGCTTCAATTTGATGATGCCAGCTTATTGTTCCAGCCGTGGCAGTCTCGCTCTATAGCTGTGCCGGTTCCTATAAAGTACTTTTAAGAGAATTCACTGGAGCAGAATGGGTAGAGTGACCCTGTCATGTGCCACTTCCAACGTATTTCTATGGAGTAGCCAGAGGAAACACTAAGGCTCGGCAATTAGACAACTGTAAAATGTACCGAAATAAATGTGCAAAATATATGTGCAGACTCCACCTCCCTATCTGGAACATACGTCTAGTTCTGTGGCAGTGTCTGCCACCACCAATGACCTCCTCAAGCAGCTTGTGCTTGCAGTATACATCCAACCACATTCAAGACATCTGTCTTCCTTGCTAGAACCACCACAGTTTAGCCTCAATGTATTGTCTACAATTGCCAAAATCATATTCTTCCTCTGCTTCTCATATTTCTACAACTTCAGGGGATTTTTAACACCCTTCTCTACATAGTGTAGAGTTTATTTAGCACATGGCTTTCAGATGCCTGGCTGCAAAGTAACCTGTTGTAATTTAAGGCAAACATGTTTTGAATAAAGTAGCTAGTGCTTTTAATCTCCCCTGCATCTAGTACAATGGAAGCTTTCAGAATAAATGGATTTTCCAGGATGAAGAGGACCACATAGTCTCTACTCATGAAAAGAATTGACCTAGAATTTACATGTACAACTTGCAATAAATTTGCCTTTGTCAGCCCCTCACCATTATAGCACTACCTTTGAGGAACGAGCCTGCACGTGACAAAGTCAGACGACACGCAACACACTCTTGTTTATAGAAACATTTCCTAAACATTACGAAGTAAAACAGAGGCATGGTTTTATTTGCCTTGTAAATATGAAGAGATAGGAGCGAGGATAATTGTTGCCAAAGCATAACAGACGTGACCAAAGCGCTCAGTGATGACTCACTGCAAGAAAACAGCACTAAACTTGCAAGGGGAAGTCCTGACCCCCCTCCACAGCTGGGGCAGCCCTGCCCACACTGGAACTAATGAGCATGTGAGGCTGCCGGCCCGCACAGGTGCAAGGATCAGCTCTGAAATAAATCCTACGGGGCGGGAGTATTGAGAGTTGGCATCACCACCACCAGGACTAAGCGCTCATTAATCAGGGACAGGTTTTCAGCAAGTTCTCACTGTTACTGGTCCACAGAGGCCAAAGGAAAAAGACCATCTGCAACATCTGAAAATCTGTCCCTCCAATGTTCCGTCCCTTAAAAATGGAATTAAAGGAAATAATTGTGCAGCAGACAAATACCCTTCAGGAAAGAGAGGTCACCCCGTAGAACTGAATTCATCTTGGATTTGAGTAAATTCACTTCAGCGCTAGATCTTTTCTAGGCTACATACACTACCTTGTACTCTACAATGAGCGAGTAGTCCGTGCAAGCAGATGCTGGGTGAATAGTCCAGCACGCAGCCTGTGCACCATGCCTGTCCTGTCACCACGAACCGAGACACCCGGTTCCACTGTTCCTGCCAGACCTGAGGCAGAGGGATACCTCTGCTGTCACAGCCCTTCTGTCTGTACTGTAAAATGGGCACAACAGCATCTCCCTTTCTCCCTGTGGTACTACAGGAGCTGAAACATGGAAGGCTGAAAAGTTCGCTCACTGTGTATCTGTGGCCCACTTACCTGAGGTCTAGATAAAAACCTGGAAGGGAGGTAATGCGTGGTGTCTCCTCTAAGCAAGCACAGTCATGCTTTAACTTACATGCGAGGTGTATATATATATATATATATATATCTCGTCAGCAACAACAGCAAATGGAATCTTCCTTCAGGCAGATCAACAACAAGAAAATCAGAAAACTTGTGGTAGCAATAAATTAGAGAAAACAAGACAAAGGCAATAAGTTCACTTATGCAATCTTGGTTCTACCGGTTTTCTGTGGTTTATCAGCCCTTGAATGATTTTTTGTTACTTTTTAGACTGTGTCGTGGGGCATGCATAGTCAGAATATGCTCCTTTTCAGGAGCACGATTTTCATCCATCTCTGCCATACCTTCCACAACTAATAAATAAATGGCATTTTTAAAGCTACATAATCAAAGTGAACTCCTCTCACTTAGTATACATTGCAGATGATGACTCAACTGCTTGCAGATCTTCTGATTTACACCACTGCTTGTGGTGCGGTGGTGTAAAACGCCCAGCTGTGCTTTAAGGCAAGGGGCCAAATTGACCTCGCTTCATATACTTACATAACCCATATGTTACACTAAGATTCTGCATATTTTAAACTTTCGTATAAAATCTTTTCCATGAAAAGAAAAATATTGTTTCTAGCTTTCATAGTTGTGAAGAAAACCTGCAATTGCTAACAGACTGTAAACGGGTGCAACGCCTAAGGCTGGAAACAGATGGAAAACTGGGCTCAGGAAGGCGACAACTCCAGTTCTTTTGCTAAGCTGCCTTGATGTTGGTATTAAAACCTAATGATGTCGCTTTAAAACTTAACGCTATGTATTTTGGTGAACATTTAAATAGATAGGCAAGGAAGAGAGTGGGATTTAAGTCCTCATAAGTCATAAAAGGGAGCAGAAGAGATACAGGCTGGAAAAGGGGAAAAAACCTAATATCGCAAAAACGCTACTGTTTATGAAATGCATAAGGAGCAAATGAGAAATGAATTATACATAAAAACAAAAGTTAAAAGAATGGCAGGATTAGGAAATACTACAATGAGGGGAAATGGTAGCCATAAATTTACATCTCAAAATAAGAAATTTAAAATGGCTTAGATAAGCACATTATGTTGAAACATCTAATTTTAAATGTAGCTTCTTTTATGGATATTATCACATCTAAACTATCTTTTTTCTTAACGGTGTTTGTTGAAATCAGCTATTTCTGAAAAATATTTTGAGTAAATGAGCATCTGAAAGAGTAGGGTGAATAAGCTCACCCAAAAATTTCTAATAAACCGTAAAGATAACTTCAGCTATATCTGTAGAAGGAGCTGCATAGCTTGGTGAGAGTGGGTTTGTGGAGTGACACCACTGATGCTGAGGAATCAACATCAAATTGAACGTGGTTTGGTTTTTTTTATCCTGGCTGGTTGCAGTGGGGTCCCAGAGCCTCGATGCCCACTGGAAGGTGGAAAACACCAGTCCCAGCGTTGTTTGTCTCAAAGGAACAGAAGCTGCGATCCCCAAGATACTCCACAAAGTGAATGAAAGCTCAGTAAGAGAGGATTATCAGGAAATTTGCTCTTGAATTGAACTAAAACACCAAAGTAGGTGCACCTTTGATTTGGTTGTGCAATACCACGCATATCTGCACCAAAAGCTGGGTGGGAAGGAGGGGTTGCTGCATGTGCTATGTGCTTCCCCGCTGTGTTGCTACCAGCCAGCTCTTCCAATCTGCTCTTTCCCAGCTGTGAAACTACTGGAAGAACCCTAAGAAGGCTGTCTAACCACTTGGCCCAGATCATACTGGAGCGAAACTGGAGGGTGCAACTGGATGCAGACATTGCCTGCCTTGCTGCAACTTGGCTGGACATGGCCGTGTACCCCCAAAACACCAAAGGGGCATGGTTATTCTGTGTGTACCCTCTCCTTTCACTTAACGTACCACATTTTTACCCCTGCTTCAATATCTTCCTTCACTCTTTTCCTGCACTGATGTCTGCTGACACACGACTACACCTATGATAGATAGCCTTTGCACTTCCACAGGAACCACTTGGCAGCAGAGAACTAGGGTTGCTGATACTGGATCTCCTCCCACCTCTTTTCATCTCACAACTTTCTCCCTGCATTTTTCCTTGGCTGCTGGATGCACCGTCCTGGCAGCAAGCCAGTGCAATGAGCAGCAAGGGAGGGAAACAAAGCTTCCCGCTCAATTAGCGCTGAAAGCGGTCCCTGGTAGGTAGGAGAAACCACGGTAGAACATTATTAGATCCAAGTCCCCATATGTTTCTATATCTGTATCACAGATAGATACAATTTGGGAGCAGAGGGGTAAAGAATGAGGGGTAGGTATACAAGTGCAATGCAAAATGCTTGACGGGCATACAGAAGTTTGTTAGGGTTAGCTGCCTCTCACAAGACTTCCTCAGCAGCACCCAGTGTGAAGGCATATGATCTGCCCTACCCAAAGACGGCAAATGGGCTGCAATTAGAGCAATAGGACTAGAAAGGGAGAGAGAGTACAATTAGATTCCCAAAAGAACTGAAAGAT
The DNA here is from genome assembly GCF_963924245.1 of Chroicocephalus ridibundus. Taxonomy (NCBI): domain Eukaryota; kingdom Metazoa; phylum Chordata; class Aves; order Charadriiformes; family Laridae; genus Chroicocephalus; species Chroicocephalus ridibundus. The sequence continues at coordinate 192,244,955 of NC_086284.1, read as the reverse complement.
TATAGTCCCGGTTCTTCATTTCAGTAGAGCATGCTCACATCCCTACCTCTCCAGAAGCCCCACCGCACACAGCTTGTGGTTTTGCGGGAGGAGAATTAACTTCTTCTCTTGTACATTTACTCAGACTCTGTTTACTCAAACCATTCGCGCACAAAATTCTCAAGGGCAAAATATGCAGGCAGATGCAATTTCGAGAATAACTTAATTTCGGAAGTAGAGCTTGGCCAGAAAACAGATTTCAGGTGCCAGGAAAACAATGGCATGTGAGACATTTAAAAAAAAAAGAAATGGAGGCAAAAAGAAGAGCTTTCAACTTTCTAAGTATCATTAAAAAGAATGTGTTGTCCTATTTTGAAAAATTTGAAACATTTTATTTAAATTTTTATCTATTTTTACAGACGACCAAATTACATTTCAAATCAAAATTGATCAAAAGTAAAGAATGCATTAATTGAAAAAAAGGAAAAACAGGAGCTCCACCATTGCAAAATGTTTTCTTTTCCCTCCGTCAGCCTCCCTTCTCATAACAAAATTATGTAAAAATTGTTATGACAATTTGAAAGCACTTGTCTCTCTGTCTATACATCTGTCTGTGTGTTTATCTATCTATCCGCCAATGTTTTTATTTGGCTCACAAGCTTTCTCATCATTTATTCTCCTAATAAAGGTAAGTGTAAACTGAAATCCAAACTGGCTGTACATCACACCACTAGTTCGAGGATAAACTGGAAAGGTTTAGCTCAACTCCAGGGATTATCATGTCCCTTGAATATAAAAGTAGTTGAGGACAATTCACAATCTCAAACTGTTCAGGGTTTTATATCACAAAGGAGCACAACATATTTATAAACCAACAGTGACGGGTTTCGCTTGCTCTGAGTAATAATGCAATTAAGAGTGCTAATAATGCCCAAGGAGAGTCTTTTCCCTGAAACCATCTTGTCTTCAAGCTTCCTTAATGATTCTTTTGTATATTTGATTATTATTATCATTCCTGAGACAGAGTCTGACACTTTATCGATATCACCGCATTTTCAAGAAACATATCAAGAAATAGCATCGTGCTTCCTCCAAACATATTTATTAAATGTAGTGCTAAGCCAACAAGACACCAACAATATAAGCAGATGTTCATTTCTCACCAGGTCTTTGCCATTCAAACCACCCATCCGGAGCCAGCGCTGCACCAGTTTTACACTAGAACGTTTTAAAGAGACATTATGCACTTTTCCTCAGAGTGGTCTAAACCCTCATTGCACGATTTTTTATTATATGCAAATGAGCAGCATCTGATTAGGTCCTGAGGCAGCTTCACCTAGGTGTTCACAGGAATAGCAATGGGAGCCGGGGAAGAATATTTCATAACTGAAATATATTTTCCCTTGGGGGACACCACCATTTGATTTTGACATTTATTTGTCCTGTGCTGTAAAGGACAAAGCTACAATTACACTTTTTTTTTCTACTGTGCAGTGGGCACAGTGTCAGAAAAAATTAAATCAAAGGTAGCGTGTTCTCACAAAAAATAACAAGCTTTAGAACCAAATTTAAAGAACATATTCAGAGTTAAGTCATACTACATTAGAACAGCCTATTTGATTGAAAATGCATATCATAAACGTATTTTACAAAATAGCAGTAAGCATAAAAAGTAATGCATAAATAGTCCTGCACTTGCTTTTCCCTTAGTTTATTATTAATACTATTAGCACTGTTGTTAATATTTTACTTTTATTAGTATTTTTCATTGACAGCTTTACAAAGAAGATGCATCAAAAATAATTCAGTTGCTTGAGCTCATTTCTAGTTTATTTATTATGATCTTTGAATGGTACCGGTTATGACTTGCATTTCAACCATATACAAATCTATTTTTAGTATGTACATTATTATGCAACAAATAGTTTTTCATTCTTGAATTCCACTCATGCAATTCACACATCATGTAAAGGAATTTACTCACATCTTTCACAAGACATGCTTGGAAATTACCAATACTGCAAACAATTTATAAACTGCTGTCATATCTTTTACTTCAAGGGTTCCCAAACCTAGTGCTTAGAGTTTTCATAAATGGATCTGATGTTTCCAAAAAAATTATAGAATAAAAGTGTCAGAGAGTTAGTCATAAATTGGCATTTCATCCTCAAATTAGTAATATGTACTTATTTACAAACCTCATCCAAATCTTAGTCCAAACGAGAAGGGTCAAACTTGTCGTCAAGTTCTTACTTCCCACTGAATTTAAATGTAGTTGAACACGAACTGTTCCTTGGGTTAACAGGTTTCTAGTACTTCATGTAATAACAGATAGTGTCTTATGATCTTATTGAACTGCATTGGTTGGAATATATAACAACAACAACAACAACAACAAAATGGGAAAAAACGTGGTAACCCTTGATAAAAATGTGAACAGTAGCACAGTAAGCAAAAGTCGCACCAATTTTTAGGGAAATTTAAACCTATATTTGGAGGAGAGCTAGGTTGAATTAGGATACTCTGGTATCTACAGAAAGCAGACATGGTCACTTTGATTTGAATGCACATCGAACCTGGTATGAAAACAGGATGAGATAAATCAAATACGTGAAAAATGGGAAGCACTTTTTAATTTCTTTTGTTGTTGGATCTTACATCCACTGCCAATTTAAGCAGTGGCGGTGGGTCAATAGATGGGAGTGATGACCCAGCTACTAGAACATTTGCTGCCTTCCTGCACTGGGTTTAAATCAATGCAGAATTGCAGCGCATCATTTTAAACACATGAATAGCCCCACTAAAGAAATAATGCTGTTTGCATGCTTGAATTACACACTTGCATTTTCAGTGCAGAGGTCAACCAGGTCACCAAAAAGAAAATAACATATTAGTATGCAAGAACCCACCTAAGATCTGGAGTATGTGTTTTATATGAATTGCATGTACAAGAGACATTACACTCAAGTCATTCAAAGTAAATGCTCCTTATTTCTAGAAAGGATACTGTAGTGATAGCACTCAAAGTTCTCCATGCCTGCCTGTGCCCTTAGTCCAAAAAAGAGGCCACCTCTCAAGAAGTGTAAGACTGGGTGATCTTTGTATCCACTTATGGCTTAGGCTCTGACACTGACTCTGCTGACATTAAGAGGAACGCTAACAGGATCTATGGAAATGTGGTTTTTGCAAAAGTTTGATCAGGGAAGTTCCTTATGATTGTGTTGGATGGCTGTTGAATTGGTGTAGTAATAAATAACCAATTTTTGAAATGGCATCAATCAACTTTTTTTTGATGAACATTAGCCTTAATTTTGTTCTCAGCAGTGCAACAGATGCTCAGAGGGCTGGAGCACCTCTCCTACGAGGACAGGCTGAAAGAGTTGGGGTTGTTCAGCCTGGAGAGGAGAAGGCTCCGAGGAGACCTTATAGCGGTCTTCCAGTACCTAAAGGGAGCCTACAGGGAAGATGGGGAGGGACTCCTTATCAGGGAGTGTTATGATAGGACACAGGGTAACGGCCTCAAGTTGAGAAAGGGTAGATTTAGATTGGACATCAGGAAAAAAATCTTTACTGTAAAGGTAGTGAGGCACTGGCACAGGTTGCCCAGAGAGGCTGTGGGTGCCCCATCCCTGGAAGTGTTCAAGGCCAGGCTGGATGGGGCTTTGAGCAGCCTGGTCTAGTGGGAGGTGTCCCTGCCCATGGCAGGGGTGTTGGAAGTAGATGATCTTTAAGGTCCCTTCCAACCCGAACCATTCTATGATTCTGTGCTTCTATGAATAGTGTGGAAACTGCTACACCAGGGGTAGCTCTCAGTATCGCATTACTCATCATGTGATGGCTTGAAGTGCAATCATTGTCAGTTCTGGAATTGAGGAGGGGGAGTATTGTTTGTTGTAGACATGTATTTCTTCAAAAATTTGATACTGAAAGTAGAGCATTATTATAATCTATAATTTTTCCCATAACAGTTCATGCTTTCTACTGAAGGTTTCAAAATTTCACTGTTTCTTCAAAAACTGAAAGCTACAGATTTTTATGACTTTATATAGCAATTTTTTAAAAAAAAAACCCAAACACATATTTGCTCTTTAAAATGCACTGGTTTATAATAATATATTATAACATTTAGGATTTTAATACCAGTGCTTTAGTGTAATAAAACTTTTAGTGATTCCCTGGCATGTCTTGTTCAGACTTAAGTTCCTCATTTACATATCTGATGTCTCCCAAGAGACAGACAAGCTTCAAGTTAATTATCCATGTAGCTGTAAGAACTCCTGTTTCTTTGGTAAGAACTCTCTAAAAGAAAACTAACAGTTATTAAATATTACTTTGAGTTTCAAAAAGTAATCGAATTGCATTTAAAGAGGCACTAAAGAGATACTTAAATTTAATATTCTTTGCAGACTAAATAATATATAAACCATGTACAACTCTTACACAATCCACAAATAAAACAATCATTAAAAACTAACAAGAAGCCCAGTCTTCAGTAATTTCAAGCGCTACAAATACTCAGAAGTAAAAGGGCTCTTGAGCAGACCCTGCGCTACTCCCTAACGTAGTCATTTTACACGAAGGCAAAATTACACCTGTTGAAAGCAGCGACACATTCCCGGCTGCTTCTAGTGGAGCAGGATTACATTACTAATAGCTCATAAAAACGTGGAGAGGAAATAACAAGTGACAGAATACATACTTCTGAAATGAAATGCAACTGTTGTAAAGACACCAACACGTCTCTTGTATCTCGCCAAACTGTAATTACAGGGAGGAGCGACAGAGAAATAACGTATAGTGTATGTTGTCACTTGTGGCCAAAAGCGTCTTTAAAAAACAATTTGATGTATCATGGAAAAGAGGAACAGAATAAATGGCAAGCATAAAATGGACTTCAATTCTAACTGTTCTACACAGCTTCCACTCACATAGCATCCAAACGCCTTCGGTAGGGTGTTAGGCAATATACCTAATATATGTCATCTGTGGCTCATTCTCTGCCATCCTCAGCTGCAGCTGGCAACTTACAAGTACAGATATCAGGTGAAATAATTAATCTGAGTATTTTACAATAAATGAACATGTGCATCTATTTCCCAGAGTCTCATGATGACTTGCATGAGAGGCAAATTCACTGACTCCCTCCAAATTATTACATGCATCCTATAATTAAGTTACAATGACTGAATAGAATGTGGATGCTCTTCTCTACACAGAAGACAACAATCTCATTCCACAAAAGACCTTGGAGGTCATTCACGAAACAATTAGATGTCCTGCTATCTATACTAAAAAGAAAGAAGGCCCAGGGCAGAGTAGCCTTTCTTCTGTTTCCTGTAGCTTCAGTGCTCGCACATTCAAATGAAGCCAAACAATATTAAGCCACAGAGAAACACACACAGAACACACATGCCTTGTAAAAAGTTGCCATTATTTCTATCCAGCAAAATGGGGCGGGAAAAGTCATGTCTGTCGTTTGGCAGAAAGGCATTTGTTAACAAATTTCTGTTATTTTAGTTTTTCAGCACCACTGTGTACAAAGTGAAAAACACTAAATAAAACCATTGTCATTATTCTGCTATGTAAAGACAGAGGAGAATACATACTGATGTCAGCTGTGTACACATTCAGCTCTGGCGTAAAAAGCATTAATGTGAGAACACTAACGCAAGAAAGAGGTAAGACCTAACTTTTACATTTCAACCAACAGTGTTCTATCATATATAGAAAAAATATCTGATATTTTCTGGCACTTCACATTTGATCAAATGTTTGATTTATTGTGATATAGACAGTTAAAACTCAGTAATGCTCACAGACTTTGGGAATGCAAAATCTTGCAATCCTTAGGCAGACAATGCTACCACCAACTTCAAAAAAGACAGTAGAAGACGACTTCAAATAGGCAGTGTCCATTGTCACCCTGAGATGATCTCTTCTGGCTGAAATATTGCACAATGTTGACAGACAGCTGCAAAGGGGGTAATTTCCAGGTGTCCTCAGTCAAAAGGAGGGTCACTGAGATGTAGACCTTTACAGGTGTTTGCAGGACTGTATGGAACTGGTTCCTCCAGACACGTCATCTGAATTGGGGAAATCTCAGCCTGTGAAGTTTTCTTTCTATCAATTACTTCTATAGTACTGAAGTACAATGCAAAAACTTACAGAAAGCACCTTCTATGATACAAACATTTCACAACTCACTGCCCTGTAATATTTCACCCTTTCTTTCCTTCCTTTCCCATTTTTCCCCTTGGCCTTCCTATTTTAGCAGAACCAAGAAACAATTATGGGATGAGTGGGGCCAGTATCAGCAATGAGGTAGGCTTTGCAGTTTGATCTGAACAGTTGCCTAGGTGAAGTTCAAAGAACAATGCAGACCACTAAAAGGTTTGTCACTAGAAAATTTGCCACTAGAAGATCTGTTTCGGAAATAATGGCGTGTTCAAAGTACAACTTTAGATCAGAGATACACAAAATACTAACATAAAGGCATAGTCCTGAACTATGAAAGTGAGATACTTTGAAAAATCCATTAATTCCAAACCCACAAATAAAGCAAATGAATAAAAAAATGTGCTTCCAGGGTGTCTTCTATTTTCCAAATCTAATCATTTCTTCTCTCTTCACATTTTAGTCCACCTACATGGCTAAGAAGAACAGCCAAATTTAGCAGGACCTGAGTGCTGAATTAAGTAGAGAAATAGAGAGAAATTTAACAATATAGACCTACGTTAACAGATGCTTTAAAACAAAAATAGAAGAGGAAAAGCAATCACTATCCCTGAAAAGAAGATATAAAATTAAGAGCCTTTTTTTTTTTTCATCTGGGAGCCAGAAGAGGACCAAGAGTGATTACTCCCAGCCCTCCCGTTATCTAGAATACAGATTCAGGTAACTAGCAAGAGATAGCAACTAGCAACTGTCTTGCAAAGATGATGAAACTCTGCCTACTTGCTATGAGGACTGAAGCTGGATTATCCCTAATCAGAACAGTGTGTAATTGCCTTTGGATTCTTGCCATTATTTTCAGTCCATGTGGTAGTTATTTCACATGAAGAACCTGAAGCTAAGCAGAGCTCTCTCTGCTATTGATCCTATTTATGACAGTCTTGATCCTGCAGTGAAATGAGTTCAGACACAGACGGAGCACATTCTTGGACCTGCAACTAACTATGTTCTGTGGTATGAAAACTCCTGATTAATAAGCACTAGGTTCCATATCTGTTCCCTTGCGTCATTCCCAAACCATATCCCATCACATCCACCCCAGCAAAAGAAGATTAGTATCTGAATTCATACCACAGCACCACATTTTGTGTTAGCCCCCCGTTGAGTTTGCCTGGTGCAGAGTACCCAACTTCCCTGTTTCATGCTTAAGGAGCACTGGAACGTCTCACGCTGAATTTAAATTTACACGAATGTTGATGGCACAAAATCTCACACACTTCATTATAGTATGTGAGATTATTTGGGCACCATACTCAGAAGGCAAAGAATATATCCTGTCTCCTCCCTGCGGCAGAGAGAGGCGATCAGTCAAAAAGGTGCTCCGAGTCAGACAAAATGGCCGTATGGTGCTTCAGTGTTCAAATTATGTGTGTTCTTTAAAAAAATTGAATGCTGGATAATGATTTGCCACACTGCTATACTACAGGTAAGTTCAAAAGCAGTCATTGTCAGTATGCTGATTGATGTAAAGCTTTCAGTCTCTGGGGGGAAGAGTATAGCACTTCCTACTGCTTGATCCATAAAGCAGCATTTACTGCAGCCCACCTTCCTGGTCTGTGCTGCATAATACGTTGCCAGATTATGGGAGTTAGGGAATTAAAAGGAAAAGAAAAGAATGGATGAAAAAGCCCTGACCCCCTCCTCCACAGGTGAAATATTTGAGTCCCTGCCTCAGGGTATTGGAAGTAGAGACTAATTGCCATCCAGATACCCACTACTTACTTTCACCTAAATATTTCCCACTTCTGACTGACCAACCAACCTAAAATTTAATTGAAAAAGTTTTCATTTAACGTTTGCATCCTGTGACGACGAGCTGGGACTGGAAGCATTCACTATCAGAGCTACAGTATAAAAAAGGAGAATAGCACCGTGTGAAGGAGCCCAAGTAAAAGGCAAGAAATGAGAAGGGGGGGGGAGAGAAAGCTCTTAAGAATACACACTTCAAGTTTCTTTTTACTAAGAACCAACAACTTGCACTTCAAGTGATACTTCATGTGCCAGGGACTGTGCCAGTTGTTTGATTCTGTATTTGCTACTTAGTGATCACTATCTGGATTTTTGTAGGCATTTTCTCATGGCTGTTGAACAGAAACCTGCAACACTACCCACAGACAGGAAGGGGAAAGTATTATTGATCTGAGTCTGCTTTGATGTGCTGCTTTCTGGGAGTGAAAACCAATCTGTTACAATCAGACACTGCACAGCCTGAATTATATTGAGGTTCCCATCAATATATAGAATATGTGGGAGCAAATAAACAGTAGCCACAAAAGAAAGACTTGACCAGATTATTAACCAACTCTGGGTGTTGAAAAAGGAAATTCATGTGGGATCCAGACAGGTCTCATTCTTAAAGACCTTTTGGGGACAAAAATACAAGAAAGGAAATGTTTGATATTGGAGACCATGCAGAGAAGGCAGAGAAGAGGATTTGTGCTTTACGAAGCATTAAAGTGACTTCTGTAATGATACTCTGTTTGGAGTAGAAATGCCCCATTTAAAAAAAAATGAACGAAAGGAGCTGAGATTCAGAACTTGCAAACCTTTTTGGCAGCCTTACAGATATTTTCTATGTTAGAGTTGTACCTAAAAGGGGGAGCACAGAACACCAAAACCCAATATCCTTGCTCAGAAGTGTTTACAATCTGAGAGAAGGAACGTGAGCACAAGCAGTCATCAGAAAGACTCAAAGGTGATCAGTAGAGACAAGGGGAACAAGATCTGAAAGACAAAAGAGTAAATGGATTGATAGCAGCAGATAACATTCTCCCTACCTCCTTAGAGCTTGCCACCATCTGCCTATCAGCCTCCGGGCAGGGCAGGCAGGCAAAGGGGAATATTGGTTATGAACAGGGACAGATGCCAAAATGAGATTGGCCAAAGGCAGGAACAAGGGACAGAATGAAATTTGTTCAGAAACAAAGTCCTTGCAATGATTAAAAGTTTAACAGCAAAATTGAAACACAGATGTGTGATTTACAGATTTAAAATATGTTTGGATCTGATTAAGCAATGTTTTGCATCTTGTTTTCTTTCTTAAACATAGAAATCATCTGCAAATCAAAACAGTAACGATTTTTGCAGAGATGTAAATTCACAAAGTTCAAGTGTTAGGCTTGTGCAGAAACAACTTCCAGCTGCCTTTCCACGTAGAGATTTCTGATAGGTATCTCACTCTAAATGCAGAGATGGTAGTGCTTTGCCTACCCAAAACTACTCCATGACAGCAACCAAATGTGGCAAGACAGCTGAATTCATCACTAGAACAGGTAAAATGGCCAAATAGATGATAATGACAACAGCTGAATAGAAGCAGAATTACATAGGCCTAAAGGAAATGTGAAAATATTGGAGGATGGAGTCAAAGGGAGCTTAGAGAATTTTACAGCATGGCAAGTACATGTGCTAGAATGACAAAGTCATATAAGGAAGATCCTTTAATTTTGCTTAACTCATCTGATGCATCTTCTCAATGTGCAAAGGTAGAAAACAGAGACAAGTGAAACAAAACACTAAAGGCAACTTCAGTACCCTAAATACTGACAACGCATTAGAATATCTGGGACATACACATAGGGTGCACATATGACACAGGACCCACAGAAGACTCACAACCTTGTGAAGTCAAGCAGAATACCTTAGAGTGTATCAAATGGCACTTGACACTTACCATGAGGCACCTGAAATGAGTAAAAAAAAAAATATTTCCACTCTAAAAGTCCAGGCGAACACTCCCCTAAACACAACCACCAGCACAAGAGCTCTTTAATCTTTTTATCCCACTTATTTAACTCTATCAAAATACCTTTCGGTGGAGTTCTTAAAGAAAAAGACAGGTTTCATGGAGAAGTGAGGGCCACTGGACTGATGCCTTTGGACATAGGTTATTTCTCTTGCAAATGTAAATGCTCATGACCGAATGAGTTAGAGGCAGAACAGTATCCTGCATAATAAAAGGAGAGGACTCTGAAGCAGGGTCTTAACTTTAATTATTTGGAGAGGTTTATGAGATTCTTCTATTCTTGGAGTTTCAATTTCTCTTTGGAAGAGTAAATAAAATTAACTCAATTTCCAGCTGCGGATAGATTGTGGGCAGATAGATAATTACCCTGCCATACCCGTGGGTAGCCAACTTCCCCCACTGTTCAGTAGCATTTGAATTGTTTGCCTTATCTCTCACTGGTTTTGACTTTGTTGAGAAGAATGGAAGTGACATTTATCTCTTAACACAAACATATATTAGTAAGCCATTTTTAGAGATGCAGGTTAAGTGAGGGACCATAAGGCGCACATATGGGCAGACATATTATAGCAATTTTAGTAACAACAAAGACCAGAAGGGAATTGTTACATTTGGAGAGAATGTGATTGAAAGTTAAAGGATAAATTCAGGTATGTGTCACTATTCTCTCAATGCTAAAAGAAAGCAGGAAAATAATGACCTGTAATTCCAACAGGGAGCAAAGAATCAGACCTTCTACAGACAATAGGGGTGTTTCACCCCATACTCCGCTTTTGATTTCCACATGGAGCCATACACTGAATAAATTCCTGGCACAGTTCTGTCAAATTTCCTACCACTGTAGCCAGTTATTAAATATCTAGGTTTGACAAGAGAAGTGACAAATGAGTATTAGGTGAAAAGCAAGTATTTTGGTAGTTTCTTGGCAGAGCTGCTATTTAACCAGTAAGAGATGGATTTATCCAGACGGCAATGACTTAACAGTAAAACTACACCACTTAAAGTAAGTGTTACAAAAAGCAGGCACGTGACCCCAGTCAGGAGATCCGGAATGTGTTACCCTGGCACCAACATGCTCTAGAGTCAACAGACAGAGTGAAGCTACTTTGAAGAGAGATCAAAAAAACCCAAGATGGCTAGAGTTGGCCAGGAACAGGTCTGTGTCTGAACTTCGGCCCCTCACAAAAGCTCAGGTACGGCTCTACCCTCAGGCTCCCACCCCAGAGCTATCTCCTAAGGCCTGATGCATAACTAAGCATGGCTTTTGCAAAATATTCTATTGACCAGAGCACTCAGAGAAGAGATACCTGTGTTCCAGTTTCTCCTCAGATTAAGGAGACTTGTTGCCCAAAATGCCATACCCAACAAGAGTGCCTTACCATAAAACTAGAGCTAACTGCAACAGTAGAAGAGGCTAGTGAGAAGGTGCTCTCTAACCTTTCTTTCCAGGCTGGGCCACTGTGCAGTCAAAAGGGCAAAAATCTTGAAGTCAAATGACAATACAAAATTGAGAGTCTAACTTTGAGGTCTGTGGATAGATGGAGATAGGCCGAGTCCACCTATGGATAAATAGGTAGAGTCCACTCCCTAGCCATTTTTAGGATTTTTAAAAATTCATTTATGGAACATACAGTGGATAAAGATAGAAACATTTTGGAAGCCTCCTTTTACCCAATTAATGACCATTCTTGTAGCTTTCAATATTCTGCAAGATGAAAATGTCAGAAAGAAATAGGTATATGATTAGAAAATTAGCCAAACTGGCATTTATTTAATATTTTGAGACTTAAGTGGTGATAGAAACTAACACTCGCCATGTTAATGCCTAGAGTTTTGGACAAATTATTCCAAAAAAATAATTTGATTGCGTTACAAATTCATAGTATTCTGTAACTAAAAGTTTTTAAATTGTATAAAATTACATAAAATTACAGTGTGCTATCAGTACATTATTTTGTTGTTGTGATTTTCAATTGATAAACAATGGGAAGGCAACAAAAACGCCTTCAGTCTCAATTCCAGACAAGAATGTGGAGGTAGTTGAGAGGAATGAACAGAATAGGAAAACACTGCAACGTCAGAGAGATGGTTTTGACGGAAAGATTTCCAGCACCAATAGTGCCGTTATAAGTAAAATGTGGAACACTTTGCACAGAATCATAACTTGTGCAGCCATAATAATCCTTGACATGCATTATTTTTGAGCCACTGCTGCCCCTGTGCAATGTGTTCAGACAACAAACTTCCCAACCCAATCGGAAGATGTCACAAACATTACCTCTCCACTCCGTAACACACGACAGTGAGTCAGGGCAGGCCTCCGGGAGACATTAAACAAGTGGTGGAGTACAACACCAAGGCAAGAGAAGCCCTCAGAGGTTTAAACTCTCCCACTTCTGTCACTGTAACTTGGTCTGACTCAGAGCCAGCAAATGCTGCAGCTGCTGCTCTTCCTCACGCTATCCGTAAATAAATGTGCCCTGTGCATTTAGCAGGCTCTTGTCAAAAAAAACCAAACAAACCAGTAAAAAACATATAGGAAAACAAAAAAACCCAGCAGCAACAAAAAGAAAAAAAAAAACAAACAGCAAAAAAGCATTCTTTTTTTTCAGATGAGAAAAAACTATCCATTCCTTGTATTCTTTCTTAACCACAGATTTTACTTCACCAAGCTTCTTTTTTCACTGTCTTGCAATATTGTACAACATCTTAGTTGAAAAGCAAGTGAAATCGATATTGCCATGTGGCATATATGGACCACAAAATTTCTCTGCGTGTGTTCTCTGGTACTCAGTTTACATGCGCAATAAGGATGATAGAATTTCCACAGCTTTTTCACCTTTCATTCCCATTACAGATTCTTTAAGGGTCTCTGAGGGACTGGTTTTAAGCAAGCTATTTATGGCCCATAGAAAATACAAATCCACTAATCTGGTTTTAAAAATGCCCACTCACTTTGGTACATAAAGTTGTGTGAAAAGTAGTATTTTCCGGAAGATACATGATACTATTGCAAATGATCACGGGGAATTTGAAAACACGAGTTCAAAATATCTGTTGTATACAACCCCTGCATAGATGGAGCCAAATATTGTTCCCTGCTCCCTATTTGAAGTTGCAATTAACATAAACAAAAGTTAAATATTTTCCAATTACTCCATATCCCTTTTATCCTTAAAGGGTCAGAGTTCGCAAGCACCTGATTTGGCTCCAGAGAGACCCAGTCTCCGCCAGCACACAACTATAGCATCAAGTATGGGCACTGCAATATGTTGAAGGGCTGAGGATGTCAAGGGATGAGATTTAAGTGTGCAGTGAATCTGAATTTGCAGACTGAGTCCACCTCTAGCGTAGGCTCAGTTTCAAATATGTATGTATTGTAAAAGTGGTTCCAGAGTATTATACTTCCTATACACACTGGTAACATTTATGATGCATTGGTTTTGCTTTAGCTGTCTTGTGGAGACTTCGATAGTGCTCTTCAACAGATGGGAGCTGGGAGACCAGGAGTCACCATCTTGATCATAGTTGCAAGGTGTGGAGTGCCATAATCAGAGGCTAGAAAGTACTGGACTGAGTAAAGTCCTGAATATGTTTTACCACTGAGCATTAGTGAGCATTACACAATATTACTTATCTCTAGCACTGTATTTCCTGCATTTATAGTAAGAAACTCTACAAACATTGTGGTAAACAAAATGACATACAAGTCCAACACGGACTTCGCTGTTTGCATACACAAGGATGCCCTAACAAATGAAATCTTTTATGCTTTATTAAACCTGAACAACGACAACAACAAATCTTCAAACAAATGTCCTTCTGCAGGCTAAATTCTGCAATAGTTAAATGCCCAATAGGTTCGTCACTGCTGCTTAATATGAGGATGAAGATATAATGACCAAATGCCTTGCACTTCTGCCAGTCTCACTATAACTTAAAGGAATAATAAACCAGTTGTGTATATTCAAAAAAAATCCTGCCCTCACAGGCCCAAACCCTCCAAGCCAACTTTTCTGACCTGCTGCCTTTAATGATAGTTACAGATCAGGGCCAAATTGTGGACTCAAAAGTGCAAGCATTTATAGTTTAGGGCAATGCCATTCCTTGCTTCTCAGAGTGCGATTTAGCCAGAAAAGGTTTTATTCAAAACAAATCTGATAAAAGGGAGAATGACAGGAGTGAGACGTAGCTCCTCCTCCTTCCACAAAGGATGCTTCCTCGCTAGCAGAATCCTCCTCTCCTTCTCCTTCTCCTTCTCTCAGTTTGACAATTGCAGAGTGCCAAGATGTGGAAATCATCCTTCCACTGGTGACATCTGTCTCCCCAAAGAGCTCCGGAGGCAGTTATTGTGATAGCTTTGGAGTCTGTCAAATGATTAGGTGAATATCGAACAGTCTGGGACTTCATTCTCTTAATGCTAGTTCCTGTGACTCGCATTTGATTGGCTGGAATTAATGCAATGTATCGTTTTTGTTTTGGTTTTTTTTTTTTGTGCTAAGAAGGGGAAGAAAAAGGCTAAAATAAATTTATGCATAGGCTTGCAGTTTGGAAATGCCTTCTCTTTCGGTTTTTGTATGGTATATCTGTAACTATCAGCCAGCATTGTCCATTTATGCATCTACTGGAAATATTGAGTTTTCACAGTGAAAAGGCTGATGTTTATGAACATGTTAGAAAGCTTTCTGTGCCACTTCTTTGCAAACAGAGACTTCAGAACAGTCTCATTAATGAACCGTAAAGGAAAAAGATTTTTTAAAATAACAGCTCTCCTAAGAAATGACATTTAAAAGGAGTACTGATTAATATCAGAAACAAGGCAAAAGAGTTAAAGAAGTTTTAAGTATTATCCTTTTCAGCATGGCTATCAATAGGAAGCTGACAATAGTATTATTGCTATTTACATATTGGTAACACGCTGGTATGAATTTGCATAACGTATTGTGGTTCTATGCTCTAGGGAGTTGCATTGTAACATATTGGTGCTTAATGAACTCTGAAAAAATTGATTTTCCACAGAGTAAATTAAGGAATGCATTATAGCTGTTAAAGCAATCTTAAGGGAAATCTGAGGCTTCCACTGCAGCACCATGCTTAGTAAGTAATAAATTACATGTTATACTTATTTGCCTTAATTCATGCTAATTTTGTCCAATTAATGTATCACAGTAATTCAGAAGCCTGTCACAGGAGAGCTAATTATTTATTGGATTTTTGTGTTCAGCTCCCTAGGAGTCTACTAGCAAACAAACTTGCGACTGTCTTTCTGTTAGGTCCACAATGACATTCTTATGTCTTACTGTGGAAAGAAAAAGAATGTTATTATTTTCTGGTTTCAGTTATAAAAATGGATCGTTATTCATGTAAGTTAGTTTTTTGTTTACAAACTGGTGTCACGTCGTGACAGACTGCCATACTGTTAGGATGAGATCCAATATTTTTCCTCTTCCCGTAAATGCCTGAACATGACATAATTCTTATTAAAGACCATGGCAGTACTTTTCATAACCTGAAAGCTTCTGCTGAGTGTGTGTAAAGTTCAAGAAAAAAAAAAACAACTTCTCATTCTTTCCTCTGAAATCTATGTTTTTCAAAATCCATTGGCTTGAAAAATCAAGCACAACGTGCCCATAGCAATTGATACTCCTTTGCAAAAATAGATTTTTAACTGTGGCAGAATGTTAATTCACAGCAAGAGATGAATTATTTATGAGATTAATTTGTGCAATTCATACCTATAAATAATATGGCAGTTGCTAAATAATTTGCACAGAGTGATAAGATGCAGACATCACAGTTAAACAATAAGAGAGTCACCGGCTGTGAAATACCCGCTATCTGCTAGCATTCTGTCATGCGCACGCGTTTACAGAAAATTATTTGTTGGGGGTGGAAAGTATGAGATGTGATACTTGGCTTCTTCTCATGGGTAGCGGGAGAATACTTGTCAGTTGATTACTGTCTTCCACCCTACGTGAAAAGAAGTGATATTTCTTTAAATGTATAATGCAAAGTGACGTTACCAGCAGGCTACATAAAATCATGTGATGTAACTTGCCATAATATGATGCACATGACCGACTGTGTCACAAATTTAGAGAGATTTATTTTAGAAGAACTGGTGAGAAAAAAAATATTACCCCTACTCCTTTTCAGTCAGTTGCCGTTGATCTGTGTTTGCCTATAGCCAAATGAATACCTGGTAGTTCAGTAAACGTCTCTGAGCAATATACCATCTTACACTTACTGTAGCTATTATTATCACTTAAAAAGCATCTGTCAAGTACTTCATAGTTTTCTACCATCGTTTTTCAATCTCTTCATTCCTAGCAAGCACACAAAAGCTTGACAAAGAATTAATTATCCAGTCCTTGTTTCTTGGAAAACAGTTGTTCAGTTGTTTATGGCATTTAGAACATGAAAATGTTTTCTTCGTTTTCTTCCTTGACTTCTCCGCTCCAGAAAATGTAAAGCCTACACTTAATGTTAAGCATGTCTTAAATCCCATCAAAGTCAGCAGGCGTAATGACTGAGTTTTCCCCTTAACTAGGAGCTTTATTTTCAGGCTGCATTACCTGGATATTCGGGAGAGGGGGATGAGATATGGGCACCCCTTCCAAGGATGGGAGTATTTGTGCGTGTGCCATGCAAACATGATGGCTGTTTTATGAATGGTTCATAGAAAGGGGTGAACTGTGCAAAAGAGTAACAATCAACAAAGAAAACCCCAGGATCAGGAAGAAAAGACCTTGTGATAATGTCAGAAAATTCTTCCTGGCAGCAAATGCATCAGTTTTGAAAGCCCACTTGCCTGAAAATAGTCATAACTTTTTCCATCTCTCGCTCCTTTTTTCTTATGAGTAGTCTGCATCATTGCCTATATGGAGAAGTTTAAACAGCCTCCTCTCATGAGCCAAAACCCACACAACCTGACACTGAAAATCATCTAAAACACTAATCGTATGGAAGAGGTGACAGAGGGTTTGCATTGTAAAGATGTCACACTATGGATATACAGAATAGGAAAAAGCCTAAAATGTTAAAACAAGATTTGGAATCCCTAGTTGGAATGAATGTTTTAAAGTGCCCATGTTTACTCTCTTGTTAAGCTAATATGTTTGCTTCTGCTAGACGTAGCAGAAACTGAGAAGCTAACTTTTGTGTTACTTTAGCCTAATATAGAAACTTTAAAAAAAACCACAACATCAAAACACCCTTGGAGAGGGAAGGCTGGCGATGAGGAACTAGATGTTCATTAGAGACTCCATTTGTAACAGACCCTTGACTACCTTTGCTCCTTCCTTTTCCAAGCCACCCTCCTGTAGAGCCCAGCTGCACAAGGGAGGTAGGGAGGACGGGTATTGTACTCTTCCTCTGTTTCTTTCTGGTTGTATCAACTAATAAATGCCTTCCTTTAAAATCCTGTGCTTTCCATGGAGGTAGCTGCTTTTCTGCTAAGTATTTCATTGGGTTCTCTTCTGGTCATTCAGAATATGACAAAAGACATCAAGTTTCAAACACCTTCTCATGCCACAGAAATGTATGGAACTCCTGAGTCACACAGCAGTAAGTGGCAAGACTTTTATGGACTTCAACAACCCAAGAGTTCATCCACAGTCTCTTGCTACACTAAACACCTGTAGATGGTAATTTCTGGAACTATTACTTTCCCAATGCCAATGTATTTTGTCATTCCTCCTGACACCTGACATGTTCTGACACATCGTTCCTTTCCAACTTACAAAGGCAACTCCTTTCTCCACACCTGGCTTGTCTTTGTCTCACTTCTTTCCCCTCCCATGCCCTCCTGCCACTTCCCTGGCAAAGATCCATCTGCAAAGGGTTTCACATCTCCCTTTTCAGACTGAAAAGATTTTAGTGGGTTTCCATCACCCAGCAAATGCAGAAAAGCTTTTTATGAAGACAGGAATATGCATTTAAGAGCACATTCACAACGCAGATTATTTGTGTAATCAGTGCCTGTACTGCCATACAAAATCCGTCCAATGCCAATTGGCTGCCTTTGTCAGACCATGAAAGATATTAAAAAAAAAGGGAGGAGGAGGAGGAGGGTGTGATTTTGGGGAAGACCCACAGTGAAAGCAGCATCTTCCTTCTTCTCTCAAAGGAAGCAGAGAAAGATTTTACAGATTATAGAGATTCCCAAACCAATCCTGGTCTCAGTGGTTTCAGAAAACAGTGTTTTTCAAAAAACCTGTAACCTTCTTAGCCACAGCTGGATGCAGCACCAGCACAAATGTCTTTCTGGCAGTTCACAGTATCATGGACAAGTGTAGGTATCATTAGAGAGAGAGAGAAAAATGTGGATACACTCATAAAACAGCAAGCTTATACAAATAGCATTCATTTACTCACTGAGTTCAGAAACAGATTATTTAAAGAAATGGAGGGCAATGACAGCAAGACTTTTAAATGATAACTAAGCAGCACCTTGGCCTCAATTACAACACTAAATTAAAGCAGAAATCATATAAAGAAAAAGGTGACCCAACTCAGGATTAATTATAGAATGACAGAACCGCGGAGGTTGGAAGGGAGCTCCAGAAACAATCTAGTCCAACCTTGTGCCCAAAGCAGGTCCATTGTTGGATCAGGCCGCCCTAGTGGTGAATGACTAGCTAACTGGGGCACAATGGAAATTAGAGACAGCTAGACAAGGAAGGAGGTCAGTAGTTTGTCATAGGCTGAATTGTAGCAATAGGGAAGAAAAGGGAAAGGAAACTCAAAAGTGGCTATAAAAATAAGTCAGACTGTGGCCACAAATAGAAGTTGCAGGTGACTACACACCCTGCATCTTGTTCCCATGTTGCCTTACAGCACAGGGCACTGAATGAGTTGTGCTAATGGACACCACTGCAGATCTTCACTTTCCTGCCCGCCAGTGTTTGATCAAGACTAAGAATACCCACAGCCCTGCTTCCAGGACACGCTCGTGGCCAGGTTCCTCATCCTGAGCACCATGAGCCGCTTATAAGTTCCCGTCGTGTGCATGTGACCCTTATATTCCTGTTTCAGGTCTCCCAAACACTATCAAAATGAATTATAACTATTTTTCCGTTTTTCAAAACATGACTCTATCCAGAGTTTGAAGACAAAGTTATTTGTATCTTTAGATCAAAGCTGGTTAGCAGAAATAACAAGAGTTCTGCTTGCCTATCAGTATCTCATACTATTTATGGATTTCCTTTTTTCCATCTAGGGATTCTGGTATATATTTACGTGCTTTTGCAAGAGAGAAGAAAGAGAACACAGCCATTGCTTCTACACTGCTTGCTGCTACACCTGCAGTTGTCGACTTCCTACAAAACCCTATTTCTTGCAAATGATGGTTGCATATGTAAATACAGGACCTGCAGTAATCAACTTCAGAACTACAGTTCAATAAAATCACTTACGAATAGCCCCATTACACAAGTGATGCCACCTGATGTGCAATTGACCCCATGGTCTATTGGAGGGCTGCACCTCTCCTGCTGTTCAGACAAAACTCCCTTTTTTCAGCACACTACTGCAGTTCGCTGCTCTGTTTAGTAAGTGGTTATATTGTTCTGCTGGAATTAAGGAGAGGGACTGCTTTGAGGTCTTCAGGTGAAATGCATTATAGAAATGCAAATAAACCACTAGCATATTATTTGATGCAGAGGCTGCTGTATAGCTCTACGTAGCCATTACATTTACTTTCCATGCCTATCAGTATGCACTCAGAGATTGATAGATGATGGTTTTATAATTCTTAAATACTTTTTTGATATCCTAAACCTATAGAGCCTTCAGACATTTTGTTCAGGAGATTTGGAATACTTTGCTACTTGAAATAAAAAGAGCTTCAATTGGCAGGGTTTTAAATCCAAACATTTAAGGCATTGATTTTACTTAGTTTTTCTAAAGTAACTCCTTTAGGAAATTGAGTGCTACATTGCTAATTTTAACTTTATTCATTTTAAAGTGCTCCAGGATACTAGCACAAAGGGCACTGTAAAAATTGCATTGTGCTGTATTAGGTTTGAATAGGATGAGCTATGGAACTGTTTGAGACTTTGAATTTCCAGAATTTAGTTATTACAATGCTCATAACACTAAAGGTTTCTTAGGTATGCATTTTATGTTTGGGGTTTTTTTCTTAATAATCATAATTTCTAAGAAACATCCACTATACAAAGTCTGTCACTAAAGCTTTATAATATTTTCTATTGCAATACAGCAGTACAAAAAGATTTTATAGAACAGTTATTCACACCTATATAAATATCATTTAAAATGCAAGTGTTCATTGCCTAAATTAGAGTGGAAATTCATTTTTCATGCAATGAATCTTTAAAATATTTCCAGTGTTTATTAACGTGCAATGGGATTTTTCTGTTGCAATATGATAAATATGCTCACCTTGTATAAATCCAAGTACAGCGTGCAAAAATCTGCCTGAATATTACACAGTAAGAGTAAGTGGTTGAGTATTCAGAGTAACCAATGCAAAATGAAATAAATTGTATGTATTTTGAATTTTAGAACATATTTACTGTAAGAGATTTGGAGATTTACAGCCTACTACAGCACAATTAAATATACAATAAAAATGCAACAAAGTTTGTACATATTTTCCTTTGATTATTATAAAAATTTATTTAGAACTATATAATTGATTTCAGTAAAAACTGGTTCATAATACTTTAACTTTTAAAACTATAATATCGTTTCATAGGTATATTTTTCCCATACATATTCCTTCAAAAAGATAGATTGTATGGTGGCAAAATGTGAAAGATATTTCAAAGGTTCTGATTTTTCCTCTGTTTTCCAGTGATTTGTCTCAATCTCGCCTTCCCTGCAAGTGATAAATATCTAACACAAGCAGGTACAGAATTACTTTAAAAGCAATAAGCAAAACTTGAAAAATACTATGAGTTGAGGGGGAAAAATAATCAAAACTATTCAAAAAGGTAAACGTTGCCTTTGGAAGAATAAATGGAACATTCCTGAACTGCTTTTTCAAGACCAGTGGAAAATATTCCTCACATACACAGTGGGTTTTTTTTCCCCTGCCTCTCAACAAGGGATAATTTGTGAAGGGATACCTTAGTGTAGAAAAAACAAGGTGGATGAACTTTAAGCAACATTTTAATAGATATACCACCAAACTTCAGCAGGTCACTGGGGAGACAAATCGATGGAATGTGTGTTATCACTAACATCAAAAAGAATAGATCTATCACAGGAAAAAAAACCCAAACTATTTAAAAATTTAAAGCATTATCTATAGCATTTTTAGTCAAAGGCTTTTTTGAACAATTGTGTTTGCTACCACACTCCCACAAACCCTGCCCTCATGGGCAAAGTACTACATGGGCTTTTTAGATTCCATATGTAACTAGGTGTGATTTGTACTTCAGTTCTGCCTAAAATATATATGCATTAGTGATTATAAATCATCTTAGTTTTAAAGGATGAGAGTAATAGTTAATAGTGCACTCGAACTTTTTCCAAAGCAAAAAACACGGTAGCAAAGTCAGGCAACGACACACATTTTTTCTTTTATGTTCTCTATATTAAAATACATCTTTACTACAATAAAACGTGCACTACATAGCATTTATCTTATGCTATTTGTCTGAGCCAGATCCAAAAGAAAGTGAAACCCATGCTTATCTTCTCATTGGTCTCTGCACATCTTGGAGCACGCCTTTTGGATGTTTCCAGTCTGTCCTTCTTTCTTGTTCTATAGATCCGCCTGTTTCCTTCCTGAGACCAACAAAATTTGTGGTTTTATCGTCACCCACTTGTTCATTGCCAAGGTACAGCAGGCACTTCAGTGATGTACAGAAAGTGCAGTGTCTGTGCTAAAGAGACCCTTTGACTTGCACACTAAGGGCCTCTGAAGACCTTCAGCCTGTGAAGCGTTTATGGCAAAACACAGCCTGAAGTGCCAGGAATAATGCAGATGAGAGCAAACAGTAGCAGGGAGACAACGGGAACCGGGAGCGTCACCCAAAGTCATGAGCGGGTATGTACCACTCACATCCTGCTGCTCTACAGAGGCAGGGAGACCAGACTTTCTGAGAGAAATAAAACCTGCAAATTTGTTACAATTCTGTAATAACCAGTAGGAGTAATTAAGATCTGTGGTGTGTTCTACAGCTTTAACTGTAAAATAGCCTGATTAATCTAACTGAATTTAATCTAATAAACTACTTACTTTTCCAGTAGTGAAATCTGCAGTGGGTTAGAAAAGAAGAAAACTGTTCCTCACTTCTTATAAGCTGTACAATGGCTGCTCTTTAGAAAATAGAAATTTAGATACAAGTTGGAAATGTTTCTCATCCCTGGGGAGAACAATTTTCATTAAAATATTCTGGTTTTCCAATGAAAAGTCAAAACTTTGTCTATCGAGGAGAAAATAAAGTTATTTAAACAATGCCTTGCTTTTTCCATTGAAAGAGTTTTGAGTAAGTATATTTGGTTTTATTTATATGAGTTGCCTTTCTTGAACAAAACATTTGTACAAAACAATCAATGTTTACAATAAAATAATTTATGTTGGCTGAATTTAGCATTTTTTAATGTATGAATTAGGCTTGAAGTTTCATCCATCATGGTTATTTAGAACTGGATTACAACACATACCTTTTTTCCCCTTGGGATGGGGATACTAGGTAAAACACTGTAAAAAATGCATTGAAATACATTTGTGGTCAGAATTAGTCAGAAAATTTTTCCCATGGAAAATTTCAAATATGAAGCAAAAGGTAAGAAATGGAAATATTTTTATTTGGAAATCCTGCCATACTGTCTGCCAAGAGTTGCGCTCCAAGTCTCCTTCACCAGGGGGGATTGCATGATCAAGATATTACACATCCAATAATAGCCTTTCTTAGCTAATCTGACTAAAGAAAATCCCCAGGAGATGTAATGTAGCAGGGCAATCCAGCTACCCATTTATTAGTAGAGAGACAGGGAAGATGACCTACCACTCTTCTATTCTCCAAGCTAAAACAAAGAGAGTGGCAGCATTCCAGCTTTCTGGCACGTGGTTCTTACGCTGTGTTTTAATACAAAAAACAGATTGCTTCCATGAATAAAGAAACGGGTTTAGGTCACAAATCCAGCTGGCCATTGAAATATAACTTCTCACACTCCTCTGATCCAAGACCATCTTTATAGCGGAGTGGCAGTCACCTCTGAGCCACAATTCCTCTAAAACAGGTGAGATAAATAGGTACCCAAAAGCACCTATTTCTCTCCATGGACTCCCAAAAATGTTGGAGTAACTCATTCAGGTATAGATCTCCAATACTAGGTAAGATCAATCCCAACTCTGGTCTTTAGTCACACACTGTTCTAGTGGAAGGAGAGAAAAGAAAGGAAAGAAAGCCTTCCCTTGGCTTAGGAAGTCACATTTTCTATCTCTTCTGAGCTCTCTTTGTCCACACCTTGATGCTATTTCACAGAGTGATTGTTGGATCTTTTTCAGGAGTTTCACACCATTTTCTGAAGAGTGATGGAACAGAAATTTTCAGTCCCATTTCTTCTCTGTACTTTTATGCAGCTCCCACAAAATTTCAGCAGTTAAAGCTACACTTATGTTTTGTAAGAGAAAACAACACAACAGGCTTGTTCTGAACAGGGTTTTGGTTCAATTTCCATGTTCAGCTCAGTGAAGTAAATAATAAAATTATATATGTACCTTTTGGTTTATTCCTGCAGTTCTAATTAATTTAACAGAAATCACGTGTGACTTTCAAGAAATGTCAGCTTGTGGTCTGTATTCACATCTCAGGTACAGCACTTTAAATTTACATTAACTCCTTTGAAGTCAATGGATTCAGTCCAGTGTAAATGGCAACAAAGTCTGCTCTGTGACCCTAAAACTCTCCTAGTAGAAGGACTTCGTCTGTAATCATACTTTGTGGCACATTACAGTGTAGCCATACAAATTTGCTGCAGAAACACACTTTTGAACTTTGCATTCTTTTCTTTAAACTGCTATCCTAGTGAAAGAATTTAGGGATATTTTGCCATCATAATAGGTAAAAAAGAGATGAATGAATCAAACTTCACGAGCATAAGCCAGCAAGTATGTTTTAAATCTTTTCAACACCACTAATCAGCTATTCTTACATCTATGTAATTAAAAGAATAGAAAACTGCTGCAAAGGTCTGGAGAGGTGATTCAGTTCATCCTTTACCCAGAAAGGAGGTGTCAGCATTTAGGAGATTAACTAGGATACACAATATAGCTTTCTTTTTGCCTGCCAGAACACAAAGGTATTCAGAAAGTCCCATTTTCAATGTTTTCAGAAGTCCGGTCCAGGAGCCTAGATATATAAAAGCAAATGAAATATTAGTTATCTCAATGTTTGTATGTTCAAATTCCAGTTGGTACGTAAGGCCTGATCTAACATCCACTGAAAACAATGTGGGTTACTTTACCATTAACTTTCATGAACTTTGGAGTAAGCCCCTACGTAGGCCCCCACGTAGAATAATTACAGGCACAACTGTAAACATACAATGTTTCATACAAATTTGACTACATAAAGCTCATTTATTTGAAAGTTTGATCCATACATGAACACAAATCAGCATAAATTTTAGAAGAAAATTTCTCCAGCTAAATTATAAAGCAGCATTCTTAAGATCAGAATATATTCATTAATATCATCACTAGTGAGTATAAGGCCGTTTCCCTCTCTTCTCACAGACTTTTGTTGCATATAACTTCATACACCTGAATAACTAGCAGTTTCTTCATGCAGCTCTAATAACAGCTCTTAACAAGGCTACGAGGAAAATTCACATGAAAAATTTAGATATCTACAGAGGACCTTTAAAGAACACTAAAGCTTTGTTTTACTTGTTTCTTGAACAACAACCTTTTACCATTCTGAGTATTTGCTGTACAATGGAGATGTTAATAGTTACCCTCAGACTGTACCTTATCTTTTACTGTAAACCTCTTAGGCAGTGCATTCACATTTCATGTCCTTTCACAGTGCGGTTCACTTGGAGACAAAAGCAAGAGGAATTTGTTTCAGTTGAGCTATTCTCTTTTAACAGACACTTTCCAGCTCACTTGCAGAAGCTGCCAAAAGGGAAATCAAGGATTGAGATTAGCATTTTTCTTTCCAAGATTTGAAAGGTCATGGGGATTTTTAAAATTTATTTGTCATTGATTGAAGTGTCATTAAAGTATTTGCTAATTGATGGGCTGTCAACTATGGGACAGTCCTACACCTCTAATCCTCTAATTGTACAGTCTTCCAAGACGTCATCATCAGATCCTAAATTTGTCCTGTTGGAAACTGCTTCCAAATTTTACACTTTTCCAACCACTGCTAGTGAATTTGGTTTTCTACAAGAACAATAAAAGACTAATTACGTTAGTTATGTATTAGTCTTAGGCTGGGCATTCTAGACACAGTGATGAACTTTTATTTGTGTACCTGCTGCTCAAATCCAATGTTATTGTAGATGCATATGACTCGGAAATGTTTTGTCCAAATATTTTAAAATGTACTACTAAAAATAACAATGGCAACATTTTTTTCTAAGCTTTTGTACTTTCATATGTATGTTGCTTATACATAATAAAGAATGAAGTCTCATCCAGTCAGAATTTAACCAACTTAAAAGCATACATGCAATTTTTACTATTTATGTTATGCTACACAGAACTTAATGACTAAATTATATATTACCTAAAGACCTTAAATATAATTACCACCTTGCAATACAAAATATTTTAAGCAGAAGTGGACCCAGTCACTGATTCAAAGCCTCATTATGAGGGAACGTATTTAATCAAGAACTTGTGATGAACGTTTTGGCTATCACTTTCCACTGCAGAAATGCTGGAAAGCATGTAATAATTCTTCCATGTATCTTTCTACTCTGTTTGCAGCCCCTGCACATAATCTTATCACAGAGGGACTGCGGGTGTTCATGGAATCCAAAAATTCAACTATTTTTCTTGTCTCTAAATGGAGAAGTGAAGGTTCTCTCCAACATAGGTCTTAGTACCAGGTAAGCACAGAGGAGAAAAAAAAAAACATATCAACTCCCAAAAGTGGTGCAACAGCTGTTTTCACATTATATTCTCCAAACCTCCAACAGAGTAACTGTCACTAGGCCCTCTTGGTAGCAAGGGCTGGTTCCCTGGCTAAAAACTGTACCAAGGTCATAACTTACAAAAGCACTTCGATATTTCCTGGGCTAAAACGTACTACATAATTGTACAAAATTTTCAAAATTATTAAGCAGAAAGAGAAGCCAAGCTAGAAGATTACTTAAAGGTGAAGGAGACGACCCTGATGTGCCTCTGTCATGTTTTGTCAAAAGAGACTGTAATAACCATTCATTCTGCCCATTATGTGGTTACCAAACCTTTCTTTCAAGAGTGAACTATTATGACCTAATTCTGGATACATTTTACTGTGAATATGTAGATTAAAAAAAATAAAAAATTGTACATACCATAATGGTGACAGTGTTTGAAAAAGTAATGTATTCTTTTAAAAAGATTGCAAGAAATTAATACAGTATGCTTCCATAATTTGTTTAAGGTTTGGGACCAGATCATACAAGATGAATTTCAGCAGTGGAAAATATTATCATTTGGCATTTTTACATCTCTTCCAAACTGGGATGTTTTTTCCTCCGGCAGAGGTCTGCACTGAGCACTGCTGTCAACATTCCCACCAAGAAAAATGCTACCAAAACTGGTTCAAATCGTCTAAGACCTACACAAGGGACAAGGCCACCTGTGGGGGTCTTTACCTTAATACTGGCATTGGGCCTAAGCCTTGATTTAAGTTCCCAGGCAACAGATCCATTAAAGCTATATTACTAAGGTTCACACTGCCCCTGAAAGCTTTATTAAATGATTATTTCACAGCATGGAGGGAAATCTATTGAAAATTAATATGCGGCATCAGCCAGTCATGGCTCACAGCTGAGATATACTCTTTATGTCAAAAAAATAGAATTTCCCAAATAAGAAAATGTAAGTGAAATTCCTCTCATTAACTTAACTTGTCTAATCCAACTTCTAGGGCTATAGTCAATGGGGAGAAATGGCCATTTCTAGAGTTGATTTCATCTTTCTTCTGTCTTAGGAGACCAGTCTCGGGTAGGATGCATTGCCCTCTGAAAGTGCCCCTCCGCTTCTGCAGACCATAGAAGGAGCCCAGCTGCCTCACCGGAGTTTATGAACCTAAGTTTATGTGAAAGGAGTAAGATTTGATGTATCCATTCAATCTATGGGATTCTGACAGACTCAAAGAAGCATCTTGAAAATATACAGGAGTTAGTGTATCAGGTTATCCTTTTTGTAGAAATTTGAAACAACTTTTGCCAAATAAAATCCTGCGCACACATATTTCCTCATAAGAATTCTTCAGAAACAGTTAATTAGCTAAACTTCTACAGTGTTGCTACAGTCAGAATATACATATTTTCTTCTATAAAAACACAATTACATGTTTTATGAAGGTGATTTTTAATGAACAGTTAAGACCTCTAAATAATTTAAAGATACAATTAAATCTTAACAAAATTTGTCATTTTACATTATTGCATTGCTAAAAAATGTAATAATTTGGTTCATACAGTCCTAAAGTTATGAACAATTAAGTAAATGGGCAAGTTCTCTTGCTGACTTCAATTTATTTGGAAGGTGAGGGATGCCAGGCAGGCAGCTCCTACCCCTGTGAGCACCAGGTGGCAGTCCGGCGTTGACTGGCAGGTCGTCATTTTCTCCTGCACTCCCCAGACCAAAACGTTCCCTTGTTACAGTACTTGTCTGACTGCTCCTGTTCTGAGAGTCTTCTACACTTCTCTATATCTGCTAAATAACATACGTTCACCCTGGGGATTTAAGGGCAAAAATACTTTTTGCAGAGAATAAGATTCATGTTTTTCATAAACTCATGCATACCACCTTACTGATACTAAAATGCCAGGGAATTTCCCTTACATAAAGCCTATCTCCAAATAATTAAGCTATGAATTTTGCTGGTAGGCCAGACCACACTAACACACTCCAAAAGTTTAAATAACGTAAAAATCCAAGTACATGAAATATGAGGCATATAAGTCTTTTGTCTACTAGATCACAATGTTTTTCACAGCGCACGTAACACAGATCGGTTCAAATCTCTGTTACTCAAAACGGAGAAAAGAAAATCTTCACAGTTCCAAATTAACAATGGAAAAAATACTAGATAAGAGATAAGCATACATTACAAAGTTTATAAGACAGGTTGAACTAGTGTAAAATCAGATCTTTGTTAGGAAATTTGAGGGTCCAAAGGGTCACATTTTGGATATGTAAGCTATGTAGAACAGCTTACAGTCTGGAAAGTTGAAATATTTTATAGCTTTTCTTGCTAACCTCTAGAAGAAAAATAAATTTTATTGCACATAAAAGAAAAAACGATACTAAGACATACACCGAATTTGTCAAACATCCATGGAAACTATCTTACTTTATTTGTTACCCATCATTGTGCCATTTTGCCTTGTCTGGTAACCCATTTAGTGGTTACAAATTTAGTGGTTACCAAAGGAGGTAAACAACAACAAAAAATGGAAGGGATGGTAAAAAACTTCCACATAGTGATAAAACTTTTTTTTCTAATATCAGA
This sequence comes from Chroicocephalus ridibundus, assembly GCF_963924245.1. Lineage (NCBI taxonomy): Eukaryota > Metazoa > Chordata > Aves > Charadriiformes > Laridae > Chroicocephalus > Chroicocephalus ridibundus. Next base: position 192,216,341 of record NC_086284.1, on the reverse strand, counting down.
AAAATAAGTTTCATTAAGAAATACAAATGTTTCACTGAAAATGCCTTCTAATTCCTATTTATACAAACCTACAAGTCATTCTTATTCAGTGGAGCTTTTCTGCTAAGCCAAGCAGTGGCTGTTTTCGCCTTGTAAAATTGTGCTCCCATGAATAGACAACACAAGTTTCCAAAGAGGACCAATAATAACAATGTAGGTAATTTACAATGCTGATTAGGTTTTTTTATTTGTCCACTTCGGTAAACTCTTTTATGGCGTACATTGGTATTGCCTGATTGTCTGCTACTGAAAATGGATTTGAACTGCGTGGTGCTCCCCATCTTCTGCTTTATGTAACCACCAAGGGAATTTCCTGCATCTCCTACAGAGGATACCTAAAGTATTTCTGAAGTTATGAAGGCCGCATTTTAATAAGAAATTTTGTTACTGAATATTGCTAAAAACATAAAAATGCATGAATTCAGAACCTGTGACAGTATACAAGAAAGTAAAGCTCTGAAAAAATGCCATAAAAATTTAGAGCTAGTAAAAATTGTGGGGTATTCTCTCAAGGAAATTTAACAGGTTTGGAGAGGTGTGACCATGTTTATCGAACTATTAATTCTGTTGGATTTGCAAAGGTTAAATTCAATGAACAACTATTATTTTAATAAGTATTTGCCAGTAAACAGCTCAAGCACTGTTCAAATTACTTGGAAAAAAGCAGGAAGCCTGCGTTCATCATCTTGAACTGAAATCTGAAGTTTACTAGTCTTCTGTCATATGTACTTTCATTTGGTAGCAGTAGATATGTCAAGAGTTTTAGCCTATGTTCCTCGTACACTCTTTCTAAATTATCCTCCACATAATTCTTGCGAGATTCTACCCACAGTTGTCATACAACATACATTTATAGGAATTACACATAATTTGTCTTACAAAGTAACAAATTGTTTCTTCCACAGAACTTTCATGTGCTTATACTTACTTTACTGATGTTTAAAAATTACAGACTGAGGACAATTTTACTGACAATTAGTATGTTCTCTCTTTAAAATATGCCTGTGGAATCTTCCACGTGCAGAGTAGTATGTGTTCCGGTATCTGCTGTAGTATGCAAATACGGCTGGAGGGCCCAAAAATGGGGGCAGATTGGCCTCTAATGAAGGGGCAGGAATACAATTCAGGAGGGATTTCAGCTATAATTATTGCTCAAAGGGAAGTGGGGACAGCCTTTAAAGGTCATACCTGCTCCTAAAAGCACTTACAAAATAGTATATGGTCAAAAGTAATAGAATTAACACTGACTGGATTTCAGGTGTAACTGGTGTGGGATGAAGATCACACCTATGGCCCTGACCACTGCTTAGCTGAGAGGCAATATTTGCTATGCTACAGTAGCTGCAATGCGTTCAGTTTCTGTGTCCACGCTTAAACTTAGTAGGGTGCAATGCTGGTATAAAGATTTGTTCAGTCCTGCACTCTGGGCTGAAAGTTGCACTTTCATAAAGACACAGCACAAAATTTCACCGCGGTTATCAGTAAATTGTTCAAAGCAGAAGTCCTCAACCAGTCACTCAAGCACAGCTTCCTTCACAAATTTTATAGTAATCACTCCAGTAGACAATATTTTTAAAACCAAAATATACATCCGTAAACTATTGACATTTTCATTTTTAGGAGTGTCTGGGACAGTCATACTCCCAGAGTGCTGCAAACACATGATGACGTCATAGAGTTAGCATCACTAGCTGGGTCTGATAAGGATGTAGACTTCGTAGGTTTTGCCTTCCCTGTTTTGAGATAAATACAAAAAGATCTTTACCAGAGTTCTGAAATGGCTCTCTGTACACATTTAGGTGTCATGTTTCACCTATATATTTTGAGGGATTTCCAGCTTCCACCGGAATAATTAGAGTTTATCATCTTAAAAGTATAAACATCTGAGAAGCAGGTATCATTAAAAAAATCCATTATTTGATATCAATGTATTCAAACATTATTTCATAAAGTTAAAATAAATTAAAAAATGAAATATCTGGACAAGGAAAAGAAACCAAAGCCAGATATTATAGAAAAAAATCACTAGTGATGACCAAAAGAATAGGAATTTGACAAACTGTACACTAGCTAACATCAATGAGCCACAGGTAAAATAGAGTAATCCTGCACTTCTTAGAAGTCTTTTTCCACCCCCCCCCCACCCTGAAGTGTTACCGTGTCTGAGTAATAATAGCATGGTTTTATTCCACAGAGCCAGTCCTTTTGAGCATTCTGAGCTGGATCTGCTGACTTCAGTAAGGAGAGAAAAAAAAAAAATTTAATGCTTTTTATTGCAGCTAGACATGCAAAACCAGCACAGCCGAGAAAGGTGGATTCTGCTCCTTCTTGTTCATCTTCAATAGAATTTTTTAAAATGCCAATGAAAAAAAATGCCTGGTTGTCATAGGTCATTAAATGTAGAAGTTCCCAGGCATGAACTGTGCTAAAGAAGCAGGATTCTCTGCCTGCATATAGGCTTGCAGGACAGGTGCCTCATAAACGACGTGGAAGAAATACATATCTCCTCTGAATCAAACGTAGAAGGAGACACATATCATGAACTGAAAACCAGCTCGCATTCCCAAAGTCATTTAAGTGTAATCAGAGACTGGCCTTTTCCAGCCAGAATCCCGCTGGCTCTGAAGCAGCCGAGGCAACCCTATAATCCTAGACCAGGCTTTGGTGTCCAGGCTGCCCCACACCACCGCTGTACCAGCCTGTGTCCATATCATCCACAGCGCCGAACACAGACCCCTCTTAGTATCGAAGAGAGACAACTGTTGGCAGAATGCTTTTTCCCTCTTGGGTCATCTTTAGCCCAACTCTGAGCTCCAGTTAGAAGGATGTATATTTGTTATTAACTATTTTCTGCTATACTTGCCTTTCAATTTTTATCTATGATACAAATTGAGACAATGACTGTTAATATGGCTCTGGAGGAAGCAGTGCATGGAATAGGCATCTATTGAGACTTTTTCAACCATCAAAAAGAAATATTTTTTAAACCACACATACACCATGCAACACATGATTTGTTGTGTCTTTTGTAACATGAACTACTTGCTTGTCATTTTAAAAACTAGCTTTAATTGATTTTCAGATTTCAAGCATCACTACAAGGACCTATTTTTATTTTATTGCACTGGATTCTACTTTATTGTTTCGTTTTATGTTCGTCTGTTGAGATCTCTTTATATGAGGTATTTTCTTCTTAGCCGTATTTTATTGAAATGTCAACCAGTACTAGGGATCTTTCCATGGTTTCTTGAAATTTAGAAATAGCTTGGCTCTTACATGATACTATAATAATGTTGCCAAACCTCTGATAAGTTGTTCGCATCAGATATTTAGCCCCAATACCTAATGCTTGAGAATCTACATTGATTCTCTTCACGTTCCGCCTCTGCATTCCAAGATTTATGAATATTAAGTTGTGCTTGCCCCAAAGCAAAAGTATACTCACTAAGATATTTGCTGAGATCAGGAGTCTCTCTGCCCCATTTTTAAAACAAAGGCATTAATAAGGAAGCACTATAAAATGTATGACACTGAAAAAATACGGAGAATTCAGTATTTTTAATAAAGTGAGAAAAAAATGCTCTAGTTCAAAGCCCCCTATCTGAGCTACCCTAAATAATGCAAAAGAGTAGCAATTCATGACACTTGTACAGACTTATGTCTGCTGAGAAGCGTGAATAAACCCTGATTTCTAAAACTATGACCATTGGTTTTAAAAACAGTGGTCACTTAGGGTAAAAACATATCATTCTCTATAATTTTAACCCTTACAAATACGTGGGTAGGTACTATATACAGCATGGATAGAGATCAGTTTGACCCAGCAGCAATGGTTGCATCGCACGTAATACTTTGTGTACCAAGAACAAAAGTCATAGACCCATGCAGAGGGTACATGTGTACATCTTTCCATGCCGAAACATCTTTCACAAGGACTAACTGAGCTTTATCATTGTAAATGCATACATAAACATGTGTACTTTTAAGATTCCTGAAATGTCATCCTTCTTTTGTTTTAATAATTACATTTCTTAAATTCTATTCCAAATGCTCTCCGCTTCTTTTGTTATTTGGTCCATTTTTATGCATGCGTGTAAATAAAGAAATTATTTAAAACAAGCTGAAACTAGTACAAATGACAAGGAAGAAAATCACAGAAGAAATAAGAACGAGGTGGTTTATTGGTTTACCAACAGGTGGAATAAACGTGCTCTGGCAAAAACATCCCATTGAGATAAGTGCGGAAGCAAACTAATACTAATCATTTATGCAGGCATATATTAAGATACTCAAGGCTCAGTTTCTAAACTGTGACTACATAATATTACTTCTGCCCCTCTGTTTGTAATTACATTGCTTTCAGTTTTATAGATTAAACAGTTCCCCAGCTGGTCTTTAGAAAATAATAAATCGGTTAATTTTAAGAGCAACCACATATGGTTAAGATAATTCAAGAGATACAACTGAGTAATGTAATTCATCTTTTTTTACATAAATCTTTATATTAAACTAAAAATAGAGCTCTACTGTGTTTATTACAGTAAATATTCTTACTGAAATCAACAGTATATGAGGTATTCCCAGCAGGTCCTGTGCAAGCCATTATTGAAATATCTCATTGCAATTATTTTTCAGCAATTTCCTCCCACTGTTATTCTATATATTACAATATATTGAGCACAGAATAAGATGCTGGTATCTCTCAGTATAGCTTCTATTGGATTATGAATTAAGGCGGATATAAATTGGATTGTAAATTAAGAACCACAAAAAGTCAAGGCACCCCTTGGATATAGCAAGTCCATTCTGTGCAGCAGAGACCTCACCTCCCCACCAGCATCAGTGCTGACACTCGAGACACTTCAGGATAACGCTCTTATTCGCCACACCGGCAGAAATAAGAAATTCCCTGGCTTCAAGAAGAAGTGCTAGAGAAATTTATTCTTCTCTTTACTGGCAATTGCTATGTAGGACATTATATGGATTCCCGGATAGCATTAATGGTTCTGTTTTCTGCATGCCTCAGGCCACAGGGCTGTGATTACTTTTAATCAGTTTCAAGACTCCCCACCCTCAGCTGTGCTTTGGTTATCTTCAGACTGGATCAGTACATTGTAGCCTACCTACCGTAACACTTGGAAGTTTCCCCGAGGCTTTCAGGCTATGCAGAATGCTGCCAAAATGAAAGTTTAGGTCCCTTTCCTTCCCCTTCCTCTCCCTGCAGGAACTTTGTTGGCAGTTCCCTGTTTCCCATCAGTAGTCCCAAGTATTACACAGCAACCAGAAATCCTGCCCCTTCTTTTGTAAAGCAATGCCACAAAACAAAAAAGAAAGGAAAATAAAAATGAAAAATAGAATAGAATAGAATAGAATAGAATAGAATAGAATAGAATAGAATAGAATAGAATAGAATAGAATAGAATAGAATAGAATAGAATAGAATAGAATAGAAAAAAAAAACATTTTCCTGAAAGCTTGCGATGTTTCTTATTTATATTAGTCTTAAATTCCTTCTGAATATCCATGCAAATACATGTAAATTCACTTTACACATATTCCTAATAAAAAAACAAGTCTCAAAATCATCAGTCTGTGTGATCAGAAATAAACTTTACCAGTCTTCAACCCTTAAAACTCAGTTTAATGGGTGCAGTGAGGAGACAATCCTTGCCATTTGCCCATATACACAGTGAAGCAGATTCTGCCACTCACACTCACATTTTTTCCTCGCTCATTGGCTTGCTTTATTTTAATGAAATTTATAATTTAAGTGTAATTGACATCTGCCAATATAACAAGAACACTTTCTGTTTCAAAAGATCTATAACAGTCATTGCACAGGGATGCTGAAACTTAACACAGGTGCTTAAAGAGAGTTTAATATTGTTGACAATAGTAAAATAATTTTCACTATCATATGCTAACTATCAGTAGCAGAACAAACACCAGATTTTCTATTCATCATGGTAAAATCCTGTCAGTGTAGGGGGTGGGGAGCAACTGGGAAGATGTAGTGACAGTACCCTGTGCATAGGCAATTCTTATTATTCAGAAAAAGAAAGAAGAGAAAGTTGGAGGAAACGGTTTCATAAAAATCCCTGGTGAATAATATATTAATTATCAAAAAGGGCTCAGCCAAACACTCAGACAATTTATATAGCACATCAGAGAAAATATGCCAGCTATTCAAAAAACCGAGGCAGATGAGATTAGGCTTGTGCAGGTTGTCTCACTGACGTGCAGCGTTCTAGACAAGCAAGTGAACATGCTACTAGACAAGCAAGTGAACATATTACACAAGGACCTACGCAAACTACAAAACGATCAAAGCCTGGTTCAATATCATAATGTAAAATTGTAATGGGAAGGCAGACAGGATGATAAAAAGAAGCAGATCTCTTTGAAATGTGAGTCAAGAGGAAAAAAAAGTGACAGGCTCATAACATTTTCAGATGAGGATTTAAGATTATGGCACCTTCCGCAAGAACAACATAGGAAGTGAACACCAAAACATGCAGCTGTTAAAACAACAAGATTAGCATAATTTTTACAGGCTATATAACTCCACTGTCAGAGAACTTGGCTAATTCCAGAAAGGAAGATATCCAAGGACAGAGGGATGGAAGGTCTAATTAAATGGAGAGCAATGCTGCTGAATACAGTCTAGAGAGGTTTTCTGCCTTTGGTATGGAAACCGCAGCCTCCTACAGAATAACAGGACTGGGCTCTGCTGATTTCCCAGCAGCAATTCCAAAAGCAAGAAGCTGCAAAAGCTCTTTCTCTTTTGGTAGTTTTTGTGACAGGCAGCCATAAACTCAAGTTTAACTGAAAGGAGAGTTTTGCAGTTGCAAAACCAAGAGCTGCCGAAACCACACGCTTTTAAAAGCTGCCACTTGCAGCACAGGCTGTGGGAAGCCTAATGCAAGATTAAGACGCCAGCTGCAGGAAACCATGTGTTTTTATTTAATGTTGACTACAAAACTTCTCTTTACTCATTGTTGAAATACAGGTTGCAGGAAGAACAGTTTTGTCCTTCAACTGGAAAAGTACCCAAGTTCCAGTTAACTCCTGCTGGTGAGACTGGCTGCCCAGCCATGCTGTGATGAAAAGAAAAAGGGCAGAAGCTCTGTACAAATAGACAAGAGACTGTCATGAACAGCCATGAAAAAGACAGGCCAAAAACACTTCACAGTGTGATAAAGGGGAAAGAAAAATAAATAAAGACAGACAAATAAGATAGAGGCACAGCCAAGTTACACTGGAAAAAGCAAAACCAAAATCAGTGTTAAACCGCCTGTGGGCACAACGCGCTTTTCATATGATGGGGAAAGGTGTACATGGCTGCCCCACGAGTCATGTAATTTCTCTAGTTTCAAAATAGCACTAATATTCTTTTTAAAATCAACAGTGAAATCAAAGGAGAATTTCTCAGTTTTTGATGGATTTAGTTTGGCTACCTCTTACAGTACTTCTATAATGTAAATCTCCATCTTGAGACATAAGAAAACACCAGGTAGCAGGGTAAAATGCTTCTAGAAGTATCAGACCATTTGATCCTGACAAGTTAAGACAGTCTAATATATAAACACAAAGCTATAGAACATAAACAGCAAAACAAAGTTGCAGGTCCAGTACTAGGATCTACTAATTTCATGGTAACCAACTACCACCTGGTATTAAACAGAAAACAAAGTGAATAATCACTTTATGATCGAGCTTATGGAGACAGACCTGCAGACAGATGGAGGAATATAAGCTGCTTCTGCACACAGTCTTTTGCGTCTGCAAGCACACAATTCAAATACTTCAGGATGAGCATTGGTTACTTTTCAAGACGAAACAGTATCTCTCTGATAATCTCTTTGAATGCCTCTTTCTTGCCTTGCTAGTGAACACTGGCTCAAGCCCAAAGTAGCTACAAGAAGAAATCAAAACAACATAGAAAGCAAATATTTACATGCATGTGTACCAAGGAAACCAAAGTGGGAGAAGATAAGAAGCAGTAGGTTTTCTCTGGGTGCCAGTTGGTAGGACACACGCTGTAAGTCCCTTGAGGAGACAGGTCGCCTGGCCCACAGGAGCTCCAGCATCCACAACTCTGATTTGAAGCAGGGAGCAAACCTCCAAACAACTTTTTCAACGAGAGGATCGAATTCAGCAATTCATACAGTACCAAAAACTGAAAAATGGAGGAAAAAAACCCCAAACAATTGGATGTTTATTCAAAAATTAAGTGTCTTTTGTTCCAGGGAGAACAGCAATTTACTCCTGCTGTGATTTGCGTTGTATGAAGGGTGATGATCTGCTGGTGTGTGCAGGGAGGGGAGGAAAGAAAAACTGTTCAAGTTTTTAAATTATATGTTTATCAACAAGTGCTTGGCTGTGGCCCAATAGTCTCTTTGTTTACTCATTATGAGCTTAATACAGTCCTAAGCAAAGCAGTTCCTACAGAAGAAAGTTTCATTTTTAATGGATAAAACTTTTGTATTTATGTGTTGATTTGGCAGGTCAAGGTGGAAGGCTTTTTGGAGGCTTGTGAGATCTTCTTTTTTCCCTATTTTGAGCTTAAAAACGACAAACGTTCAAAATTCTTCATTTCTGTGGAAAACCTTCTTAGAAAGGTTTTTCTCGCAGTTTAGCTAGTATTGTGAATGATTCCCCTGCACAGCTCCACAAGCTACCCCCGTACGAGGAACAGAAGAACAAGTTAGGAAAATGATGAGAGAAGTGCCTAGGGAAGACAGCACTGCACTGTACATTACAAAGATCAGAGGGAGCCCAGAAGCAGAACTAGGAAAAAACTCTGTTCACAACATGCATCGCAGTGCAGAAATTCCCAGAAAACTCAAATACCATCATTGTCATTTTTGAAATCAAGAAAGCTGGGGAAAAAAAAGTTGCAGAAGGGACCTGATAAAAGTACAAGCTAACAAGTCGCTTCTATGGAAAGGCTTTATTGAGACATTTGACCTTAAACAACAGATGCAGTAGATTTTTAAGTCCAGTCAAAAGACTATCAGTCCTTGAATCCAAACCACCTCCATAACTGGTGAAGAAAGCTATTAAAAATGCATATTTTATTTCTTTCTGAGGAAGGAATTCACTGAAACAACCAGCCAAACAAAAAAGCTTTCAGCCTAAGCAAACAAACAGAAATTGTGTTAGGAAGAGTTTGGAGCAGCACATTCTTCCCAAAATATTTATCATGACTGAGTAGTAAGTAAGCATTAAGTGAAAGAATTAAAGCACAGAATGTGACAGGAAACAACCCTTAAGTTTTTACATACACAACAATACAAATCTGTCCGTTTCATTTGCTGTCACCTCTCGTTGACTGGCAACCTCAGTTAACAGAAGTGATAGAACATGTTTTTTCTTGGTATGTTTACCAGGCCGATGACTAAGAGAGAACATCAAGAATAGAAACCAAGTGACTGGTTTCTTAGAAATAGAAATGAAATTTAGAAAAATGGTGTTAGTGCTTTTAATAACTGGAAGAAAACACAGAACAAATAAGAAACCTACCTGGCAACAGGCAGAAATTAGAAATCTTCAGGATCCCTTAGTGTAGTAAATGACTTGGAAGATCATTCAGAAAAGCTGCAACACAGATATCCATGCTGAAGCTGATCCTGCTGTAGATAAATTCCTGATCAATAAACTGAGATCCAGTATGCAGAGGCTTATTTAAATTATTTTAGTAATACTTATGGCACTGCTCTGAGAAGTATGCTGTCGGTGCAAAATTTGCTCATCAGTATAACAAGGAGAAGGAGGAGGCCCCATCTAGCACAAGCATTGCAAATGAAATAAAGATAAGCCTTTGTGTGCATGCCTGGCATATCATTTAAGTCAAACAGTATTTTGTATTGTCTTTTAAATGTCAGCTATTGCAATAAGCTCTTCATATGAGAATTTTTGTTTTCTTGACTTTTTTCTAAGTTATTTTTGCTACTGTGTTTTAAGGAAGCATTTAGCCTCTGTGGTTCCAAAGAAAAGCTTGAACACAGAAATTGTGTTTTCAGGCATCCGATTGCTGGTCTGTCACCCAGACTCTAGATAGTTGTAGATCACACAGGAGCAGATCAGTGATTCTAATACACAGCAGTTCATAAACATTAGTACATATGGATTTGTATTTCTATAGAAAACAAATCACTCTAATTTGTGATATTCTGACATTTTGTTTATTTGAAGAACGAAAAATAACCCCAAATCAAACATGAATTATGGTATGGCTAAATTGGGAATTACAAGGTCTACAGGAGGGATGATGAAGTCTATGACTGCCTCATTTGGGAAGTGCACATCAACATAAATTTTGCTCTTTCCTGGATGGCTAGACTTGCGACATTACTACCGTCCAGAGAAGTCCAACTTCTACATGCTTACATGTGATATTCCCCAGATGCAGTCTCTTCCACTAATCTTCTAAGTGTTGCATGGGATTCCTTCTGTGTGCAAAAGCTACAGGGCAAACTGCGATCAATGTGTAATTTGACTTGATGCCCTTTGAGTTTCCCAGTACTCTGAAACAGGCAAAATCACTTAGAGTAGCTGATTCAATTTGTCAGGCAGCACTGCGCGTAACATGTGTATCGGCCCTAATTCAGCTGTAGCAGAATAGGGTGCCTTGTCACTCCATCAGCACACTGGGTTATTCACAGGAGCAGGGCAGAGTGGGATGTGAGCCATAAGCACTCCAAGCAAGAATATTTAGTTAGAGAGGAGCTCACGTGCATGTAACCACTATTAACAGTCACATAGCAATACATTTTATACAGATAAATTCAGTGATTGTAGATATTGAAAGGAAACTTCGCAGGACAGGGGCTTTCCCACATACCTCACCAAAGCTCTCTGAAGGAATAAAGAAAATCTTCCTTTGGTTGTTTTTCAGCATGGTTTCCAGGTTTCCAGGCTAGCACCTCTCAGGAGATTTTGTGGGGTTTGTTTTGGTTTTCGTTTTGGTTTGGGGTATTTTTGCTCCCAAACTGCCTGACACCATCTGTCCCAGCACTCTGAGGTGCATTTCTGAGAAGGGAAAGGAAGAGGGAGATGCAGATTCCTCCATTTAATATTGGTTTAAACGGTAAAGTTCTTCATACAAATCAGTGAAGGCAGAAGTTCCCGTGCCGTAGCAGACCGCTACACTGCCATCAGACCTTTATGCGCACTGTTTGAAATCAGCTTAACAATAGAAAATTATAATAGAACAAACAATGCATGTCTGTTGTTTAGCCTATTAATGTCAGGAAATAGTCATTTACACTAATTGTATCTACATATGAGCAATCAGTTCCGTTGTTTATGGTTTAAAAGTTCACTAAAGAAGACTACGTATTGATACGATACTCTTAATTCCAGGATTTACCTGAGGGCTATGGTAATATTCATACAGGTAGGCAGACAGTGGGCCTATGCAAATGCAGATGCACATTTGTAATTCCCTTTCATAAATAATAGTTTTATAAAATATACAAATGTGGTGTTTCAGTTACGTCCCAGAATCCTATCTTATCTTCTATTCGAAACATGCTAGAACACCTTTGGCCTCTATTGAAAATACAAAAAGATCTAACCTGAGAAAAAAGTGAGATATCCTACATTTGTTTAAACCGCATACTACACTGAAGAATCTTTTATCAAAGATGCAGGAGCACTTACCTTTCCTGATACATTATTTCTTGAAATATCAGGATCCTAGAGAATTCCCCTTAAGCTGCCAGACAGCACGTGCTTTCCCTGATTGTCTCATCTATTGTTTATCTGAGCTCAGAATTAGGCCCAAATAATTCAGACCACAAGGCTTCAACTAGCATATTAACCCAACTGCATACCGTGTTTCATACATAAGCAGTCAAAAATCAAGCATCTGAAATACAGTCAGCACAGAAGACATCACACATTGCGCCCTTCCCATTTTAATTTTAACAAAAAGGCTTCAAAAAGTCTTTACACTTTTGTGCAAATTGCCTGCCCTTTGTGCACCAGCATCCTCGCTGGGGTGCTGATAGCCTGCTCAGGGTACCTACAGTCAACAGGATCTTGCTTTTCACTACCCTGATTAAGTAGGTAATGTTCACTTCCCGGGAATCCCCCGCGGATCAGCAGCGTTCCTATGTGCCCGGCCGTAACACCAGTAATGACTGGATTCTGAGAGAATTTGAAAACCTTCCTCAACACACTTATTTCTGTTTTTCAACCTATATTCAAAGCAATACTTTGGCAACGTTACGTGATTTTTGACAGGGTTACAGTAAATTCGTCATGCTAAACTGAAATGTTTCTGGCAGATGTCTACGCTGCAAAAATCAAGCTATGTGTACAGTAAAATGTGACAACCACAGTGCTACTTCTAGTTGTAAAAATTATACATATAATACTTTATTAATGCTAACCGGCAGCACAATTAAGCAGTATATTATTTTTTTTTATTAGAAAATTTTTATTGAAAAAAGCTGCTTCAGTGTTTTATATGGAATTACAATTTTTAAAAATCAGTCTTGAGTTTCTTTTTCAACCCTTCAGACTTTTTTTCTTACCCACTATCAAATTATTTTTTCAGTCCTTTCTAGTTTTCTTCCTGAAGGCTATCCTGGAACAACTGATTTAGAAAGCTATTTGGTGGGAACAAAAACCCTGCATCATTAAAGGCGAATACCGTAACTTTTCCGAAAGCAAACATTACAAAACAGGAGACAAAGAAGTAGGATTTATTTTGAAAGCAATTTAAACTATTCATACTTATGGAAATCAAGCTTAAATCATGCAAAACAACTTGTTCCATGAGTAGCAGAATTAATTTTCATTCAGGTGATTTCAGTCTCAGTTTGATTCTCTTCCATTTAATAAAATGTGAAGTTCAGCTGTAGGTTTTTCCACAATTAAACATTTTTAGTAAGTCTCCCTTCTGTGGATTCTCTGGCTGCTTATAAGAGCTGAGAAAGTGCCCCCTCGGTGGGGTAAGGATAGGCCCATACTCCCATTTGTTAGGGTTTGGGGGTTTTTTAATTGCTCTTGTTTTCCACTTGGTATAAATGGGACCAGCAGGCTTAAAAGTTACTAGTAGGGAATAAGAAAATGGACAAACATGCATGCAAGCGTATACATCACAGTGGATTATTAAGCCCTTTTCTCTCTGGGAACCAGGCTAAGAAAAGGGGAAAATTCGTTTCTGTCATTGGAGAAATCCCCATATGCCTCAAAATATAGTCTAACAAACTGCTTATGATTTTTCATAGGGGTCAATTTTCATTTTACCATTTGACTCCCTCAAGAACACCAGAGAAGCAAAGAAGTAGCCTGAGGGAAATAAATAAATAAATAAACCTAATGGTATCGTTTGTGAGTTAAATTTCTTCTGGAGTAGAGGAATGCAAAACTATTGCTGAATCAACGTAACACAGCATCGTAGTAACCTCTAACTAAGGAGCAGGGAAGTGAAATATGCAGTAAAGTCTCTACACACGCCTGACCTTTCCACCTGCTCTATAATTTCCTGCATTGCAACATGTGGAAGAATAGCGTACAAAAAAAAAAGGCCAGTACCCATTTCTTTTCCCCAGCCCAGAGGAACTGGACCTTCTAGTTCTGTATTTTTGGTCTTTTAAAATTTCAGGGTAGATTTGTAATGGTTATGATGAGCCTACTGAAAGCTCATAACACACAAATCCCAGTGGTCCTTGGTTTAATACAACAGAATGCATTGTGTCTTGTAAATTTTCCATAAACTTGGAAAATAAGGTGAACTTTCATCCTTTATTTCAGTGTGAGTGGACTATTTATCTTAACACTGCTGCTCATCTTCCTTTCACAGCCCATTTTATTAACTTTTTTATATTAAGTAAATTCACTTTTTATCTATGATGTTTGTTCTACAGGTAATTCATCTAATTTAAAGTATTTTCTTAGGGACTTCAATTTAGCTTTGCCCTTGAAATTAACATTTAATGTGTTTTACATTTTTGCAATAGAAATTAATCTTTATTTGAATTATTAGCCCAGAACTATAACCTACATTCACCATATTTGAATGTTGGTATGGGAAACATCTGTGACCGCCACGTTATCCCAGACAGCTACCATGAGAGAGGACATACATCTTTGTGCTGTGGAGATCCAGCGCTAGCAGAAAAAAAGCACCATTTCAAGTCCATTTCAATAGATTAAACACATACACTGGCACTTCTCATGCTCCCCCCGGTAAGGGTAAGGAAAGAAAGGAAGAGAGAAAAAAACCCCACCCAATCAAACCCCAACCCACAGACATGTTGTAGAACCTGTTGGGGGAAGACAGTCAAGGAGCAATCCACCTTGAAGACCTGTCCCTGCTTTGTCTGATGCCTTCATCTTTCTTGCAGCGCACAGGTCAGAAAACGTCACTTCCTCATTAGATAATCTCTCTGAACACAGGTGATAAACAGCCCAGAATGCTGCTACTTTTCTTATACATCTAGAATATATAAAGATATTATGCCAATGAAAGTTTTATGGAAAAACATTTCCTTCTACACTTTTTTAATGTTTGGCAAAAGTAAGAATTCTACAAACCCCATTCAAATGATTAAAATAATCTATTACTGCTGCTAGACAACAAATCCATGAGGTATTACTGCACCATCTCATTTAACCTCTCTAATATGAAAGGAAATAAAATTCCATCCAGTTCAACATTTATTGATTATATATATTTTTTTCTATATATATGTATATATGTATATACGCACACAGCCTTTTAAAGGCAAGCGAATCTTTCCAAAAAACATTCGGTCGAGAGCTAAAACTATCAAGAGGTGCGTAATAAAATGCTGCATTTGGCAGTTTGTTCTGCTCATTAATGTCTTCACAGTTACATTCGGGTAGGAAATTGGACACCAATTTTTGTTTGGCTTTAGATTTTAGCTCTTTCTGGGACAACACGAAAAGCTTCATAACACAGTAGTTTTTCCCTGTGAAGATACCAGGTCATATGATGAAGTCATATCTCAGCCTTCTGATGGATAAACTGTGTAGAATAAGCTCTGCAATTCTCTCCTTTTAAAGCAATTTTATGTCTCTAAGTCATTTCTCTGGCTCTGTTTTGGACTGTTTCTGATTTTCAAAACATGAAGGTCAGAAAGCAGCGTTCTGAAACTGGTTTCCTAAGTACACGCTCCTCCCTGCTTCCACGCACTGCATTACCCATTTAAAAATTGAAAGGTCACAGTGAAAGGCCACAGCATTTCAACTGAAAACTATCATTCAGTACCTTCTTTATCGTGATCCTCAAGTCTTTTCAAAGTATTTAAAATGAATTATTTTTTTACGAAGTAAATTCTAAATATTTCCTTTCCCTTTCATAGAACGAAAAAACATTTTCTCAGAATACGTCCATCCTACCAGGTCCAGATTGCTCTAAATAAGCACCTTATAACAAGGTATGTACTTAATTTACTGTTCCAGCACTATTGATTCATCTAAAAATTCTGCTAGAAATGCTTCCAGATCATTGATGAAAATGTTGAACAGTGGCAGGCACAGTAGCAATTCCCATAGTACCTCTAAAATCACCCTTTTAACAATGATTTCATTTGACAACTACTGTTTGAGACCTATCAGTTACTCAGTTTCAGTCTACATCATCTGCACATATTAAAGTATAATCTTGCAAATCAGGATGTCATATAAGTCCTAAGTAAAATGTGTGAAGAACTCAAGGATATTATGGCTATACAATTATTTTTATCAGCCAAACTTTTGTTCTCATTAGTGAATAATAATCGAGAAGTATTTGCCATAAAACTATATTGACATGCACTAGTACTTATTCCATAATTTAATTCGTCATTATATCCAGATCAAGCTTCCAATGAATTTCCCCGAGAATAAAATGGGTTTTCCCCAAATTCTAATTATCATTTTTTAACACGAAGAGTAGTAAGGTAGCATCAATCTTTTCAATCAATCATTTCAAAGAAATGCAGTTTGCTTATGTTAAAATGCACTCTTGCCTAAGGTCTTCACAGAATGGTAGGGTTGGAAGGGTCTTAATACTGTATTGTAAGGCTATGACAAAGTTGCAGATAAGTTTAATAAGGAAAACACCACTCTTCAGTAGCAGGGGTTCTGTGCATAGATAAATATGTATTAGGCATCAAAGAAGCAACAAGAACCAATAGAACTGGACAAAAAGCTTTAGTGAAAACACAGAGGACGCTGGATTAGAAAACACAGTGCCAAGCAGAAGTTGCAAGAAACTGAAAGCTGAGGTGGAGCAAAAATACGGAAGTAACAAATGAAGATAAGCTTTAATGACATGGTAGATACATTTTCTTTTTTTGGTTGCTAAGACAACACTTGCAGGTCTCCACCTTGGAATTTTAAAATGCGTTCTACAAATCTCATGAAAATCTTTCAAGTGTTTATGCAGGAGACAATAATGTTGATTAATTGGATTGTTTCCTTTACAGAAGTTAAGGTGCAACTGAAATACCACCAACTTTCTTGCCACAGAAATCCAGGCATGAATAGATTTCTTACCTCAATAGACCATCCGACAACTACGTTTCTCATTAGCAGAGAAAGTCCCTTTGCATGTTGTTCCCTCAGCCTTGTGCTACTTTGAAATGAGAAGCATAGCTCATACAGTCTGTAAAGCCTGAAATGAGTGTCTTCCTGAAGAAGACAGGTTGAAGAAACCGGACTGGATTTCTTTGGACTAGGTAAGAGAAAACTCGGCAGGAGTACACAAACTATATGAAAGGTTAATCTATGAAAGGTTATGACAAGAGAATGGTGATTGTTCTACACATCCACTGGGAATAGAACATGGATACATCAGTCTTACTTGCAGAAATGAAAATAAGATTAAATGTGATGTTAGAAAAAAGCTTTCTATCTGTAAGACTCCTGTAGCACTAATGCCGACTATCTCAAGAGTGTCCAAAATTCCCTTCATCAGAGGTTTTCAAGAACATGTTTTTAGACACTACTTAAGGTTAGACTGCTGAGCTAGAAGTTCTCTAGAAGTTCGTTCCAACCATGTACTTCCGTGTTTCCACAATATTTGTGTGCATATTTTAGAATTAATACCTTTCAGCATTGGCCTTATTTATACAAATGATTCTGCAAAGTAATTTCCAGCAAAAGTTGGAAGTTAGTATTACACAGAAACACAGTGTATTTTTGTCCTTTCCAAACACTTGTGATACAAATCAGCATGATACAGCCTTTTTTCATTTACATGTACCTATACTACAAAAATATTACAGTTCTGCTTTCAGATGCTATAAAAATTAATATCAGCTTTAAAAAAATGTGAAAAATGTAAAAATATCATTTTAACACAAAAACCCCCCACATTTTCACCACAGGTTTTTGTAACAAGAATTGCATATGCAATACATGGAACAATTTAAAAATCATTTTGATGAATTATGAATCACCTGTAAAAAAATAAATAAGTGAAGACATTCTCAATTTTGGTAAATATTTATAGAGCCAAACAATATGAAGTATATGTAACAATCAAATTTCTAGTGAAAATGTGTGCAAGTAGGTTTATTTTGAAAGGAAAATTCCTACTCCCAGTGTCATACCCAATTAAATTCTCCAGGTAATGACCCCATTTGCATAGAGAGCTGAACCCACAAGTGGGAATTTTAATGGGCACACCACCTGAGTACATTAATTGAGAGTGACACTACTTGAACTAGTTTTGTGCTTACCCCACTGAAAATTCTACTCATATTATTTTTAATGTCAAGCTACAAGTCAAATTTCAAGATGATGGATTTGTTCTTTTTTAAGCATTGAATTTGAATAAAAGAAAGCTTTAATTCTGTTATGCATTGCATAGCTTTAACTAATCGTTAGTTCTGATTCTCACCATTGCTTCATTTTTTCAGTGATTGGAATTTAATTTTATTCATTAATTTGTGAATAATTAGATAGAAAATAATGCCTTCAGCAGCTAAATTGCTTTTGGATTGCTGTTTAATGTACTTTTACCAGAATATGTGTTACAGTTAAGCTGGCATAATAGTTTACTAAAATGTAATTGTGTAAATATGGCTAATTATTCTTTCTGAAGAAGCAAGACTGCATAGAAGATTTCAGTCATGGATACCTTAATTTTCTTAAACTTAACCCCGTGAAAGCTTGATAGTTGCAAAGCAGATTAGTGATGCAGAGACAGCAGTTGCCAATAGTAGCGGAATCCTTGCACCGTGTTTCCCTTTATCCTTCAAAGACTGCTTGTAATGACCTTGAAGTTATTGTGGATTCTAAACCACTGCTGTTAGTCTACATTAAATATGTAATCAAGGTGTCTCCTCCTCACATGAAGAAACAGACAAATGGAGTTGCATTTCCTAGGGAGAAAAGCGAACCCATTCGTTTAATACATTTTTTTCCTCCAGCGTGTTCTTATTAGTCTTCAGTAACTGAAAGTAACACAGAATCTAAAAGCTACCATATATATGCCACTGTAAAAGGTATTAGTTTTAAAATAACGTACTGGTCTTATTATTGTGAGAACTATTTTGAAGATTGCCAGTTTGCAAGACTCTGCAGAGTCCATCTCAACAGAACTCTCAGTTCTTTACTTCAACGAGCAAGACACAATCAACGTATTTGAACTTCATATATCCAGATATAAAACACTGTTGAGCTACAGTTACTTAGATACATTCCAAAGTTCCAAAGATATCACTTTTACAAGACTATTTGTCTAGGAGTTGCATATAGCAGTGAACATAGAAAAGACGAGGAAATAATTTATAACTTAACATACACCTTGGTCTTGTCCCAGACCTCCATAATAAAAGCCCTTTCTGTTCTCTTTGAATAGCAAAGATTAAAAAAAAAAAAAAACAAAACCAAACAAACCACTTTGTGATAAAGCTAAAAAAGCAAAGTAGGCACTGTGGAAAAAGACTGTAATATGAAACACATACAAGTTGGAGTACAGCGTATTCACAGTGTGGTCACTTTCTGCAACTTGGAGATGAGACAAATTGCAGAAGCCTACCCGACTGATTGAAGAGGAATTGTATAGTGCTTGGGCACCAATTACATACCCTACTGAGATGACATAAAGAGCCTCAATTATAGTGGAGTATTCCATCAGTTAAAATAGCATATGCAGATCAGAATAAAAATTAGTAAGATACTATTGAAGGTATAAAAGGTATTATACAATCTTTCATTTAACATTCAGTTTTTATGAGTATCGAATGGTAATGTACTAACAGTTGCTGTGATGTACATACAAAAAGGAGGCAAACAGAAATGTATGTGGTGTTTTACTAAATTCGGTTTTAAGTGAGGTGAACTAAAAACCATATAGAGATTAAGATCACCAAATCAAACTCAACATCTGTCTGTTTTGCAGAATGGTAACTCAGAGAAATTTCTCTCTTTTGAACTATAGTAGAAATAACCCATCATATCAAAGACTTCTAAAGAGAAAGGCCATCCTTTTATGTCACTAGCACCAAATCACTGGTAAATAGCATAAACTAGTGCTTATGAAGAGGCTGAATTTTGTGCAAGCAATCAACTTCACATTTGAGTATACTGAGGACAGTGAACAAGTGCATCACGGAAATGGGTGCAGGATATAATTTTTATTGACCTTCTTTCAATATCCTGATGCTACAATTGAGCTAAGGTCCCCCTGCTCTCTTTGGAAGTGATAAGAACTGGCAGAAGGGCCAGAAGGTAGGAAAAAAGTAAGATTAATGCCTGTAGGATTCTACAGCTACTACTATCACCAACACTTTCTGAACTCTTCCAACACATGATGTACACACTCACATATAGACAGAAAGAGGGACAGAGAGGGTACCAGAGAGATATTTCTCTGATCTTTAATTTAATTTTGGAGCCAAGAGCAAGATTTCAGATAGACGATTCATTCTTTGATTCATTCTATGGTATATCTGTTGCCTTTTAGAAAGTCATAAGACTGCTGACAAAAGGAGCTTTACTGTGGAAATATATCAATACAATTGGCATTGCTCTCCAAAAGCATACATCAAATACTGCCATCATTACAACAATTTTTAAAATTTTAAAAACTGTGTGAACAACTCAGAAAAGCTTCTAATTTAGAAGATCATAAAAACAATGATTCACGAAACTCAACAAACGGTTCTTAACATGAGCACTATGGCCGAAATAGAGTCATTATTCAATCCAAATGTTCATGATCCTCCTTCACAGAAGCCATTTTTTTCTAGAAATAATTTGTATTATGGATACGGGCTACAGCACCTGTAATAAGTCTAAAATGCTGATATTTGTCTATGCTTTTATCAGTTCTCACACAAACAGTTATTTTGGCATGCTGTCTCAATGGCAAGACCTCACTGTACACACTCAAGCACAATTTCTGTCAGTTTTAACATCTTACCTCTGTAATGTCCAGAGGAGACATATCGGAATTTTTTTAGACCCTCTAAAGGCCCAAATATACACAGACATGGTATAACATTCAATAAATATAAAACAGACATAGAAAAAAAATAGAAAAATTAACGCAAAAGACTAGATATGCAGTTTCTGCAGCTTTAAAGTAGCATCAGCATGTTCACACTCAGCTTAAGACAACAAGAAAAAAAATATCTTTGCTTAAATCACAGTTGAAACAGTCTATTCTATCCGTGTTTAAACTGATTTTAAAAACATACCTTACTTTAAAATAGTGGTACTGTGTGTAAGCCTCCATTTCTTAGGCCGCGTAGGCCCTTAGACCTTAGCATGTCTACTGCAATACTATGAATCGCCTGCACTCTGTTCAGCTTGTTTTGGGTAAACTGAAGACTATTGCTGCAGATGTATTAAAATAATTTTCATTTTGTTCAAATTTAATCATTACTGGAATTCCACCTCAGTAATACAATTTCACTAAGGAATGAATTTGCCCTTTTAATGATGAACTTCTTTTTACTGTTGGAGATTCATGCTAGCACAGCTTCCAGTGCCTGAGTTGGTTTAGCTCCACCTGGGAGACGACTCTCCTTTACAGGCTCACCTTCTGTGCAAAGCACCCAAAAGCCAAAGCCTCCAGGAAGTCTTATAACAGAAAAAAAATCACAAATAAGACAAGAAATTATCAGTCAGAAGAGTAACAGGGTAAGACTAGAAGAAGAAGATATCCCAAAGTTTCAAAATAAAGATCTTTATTTCAAAATAGTGTTTGAGAATAGCACATCCAGTTGATAATAAAATACAAACAGCAAGTTACCATTTTTTCAAATGGGACAGTTTGCAGAGCTGAACTGTACTGAAACACTGTACAAGTTCACAAGAACTATTATAAAACAGACAGTTAAGTTCTGATGTTTTAATTTTATTTAAACTATATTTTCACATTTGTCTCCTTCTAATTCTGCTTGTTTTAATTACACAAGGTGCTTACAAGATTGTCTATAGAGAGAAAATTAAAAAACAGAATTTAAGAATATAAATATAGAAAGGAATTCCTTAAACTACATACTAATATTCTCTGCTACAAAGATACATTTTACAAAAGTGCTAATATCTCTATGACAAACAGTAGCAGATTACATTTAAATGTCAAACAAATCACACAATGTTTTACTCTTCAATTGTCGGTAATACTTTGATACTAATTGCTATGAGGGTTAATAAACACTGTTTTCACTTTCTAGTATTTCACAAGTGAAATAATATATCTGCACGTCTGTGTGTGTGCATGTGTGTGAGAGAGTCTGCACACATACGCATGTACGCATGAACAGAGTTCTTGTAATTATTATTTGTATTTTAACAGTACTGGAAGTAAATGCTTAATAGTAAATACAGTTCCCAGGTTTTCATAATTTCAGTAAATCAAGAAAACCTCTGAGTTTCTGTAAGTAGAAACAAGGGTTTGCGCAGAGCAAACCCTTGAGTATAAATAAACTTTTACGCAGCTAAAGGACTCCCTAGGTTGGTATTTTCTTTTATTTTTAAATTATCTCGTCCTGTGGTAAAAGTGATTTTTACTAACATCCAGTATTTGCTAAAAGCTTGATATGCTAATGTGCAATTTTCCAAACACAAAACTGGAACTCCTCCAGCAGGGCAGGACAGGAGACTGAAAGTCCTCTTGTCCATCCCTAAAAGCACAACCAGACAAGAAACAGCCACAAGTCCCATCTCTGTGGCCAGAACACGAGGAAGAACAGTTCATGGTGCTGCCTAGCCCCAGAGAGCACGTCCCCACCACCACGGTCTCAACCATAGACCAACGATGGGCGAAGCACTGTCTAGAGTTTTTCCAAGGTGCATCTAGTCCCAGTGCTCACTGTGATGCCCCCAATTTCCCCAGAGGCATTATTCCTTACAAAGGCAAAATGCCTCCAGGCGCTGCCACTCAACCAAGGCACCTCTTCCCCTTTCCCAATGTGGTTCAGATTTTTAGGAGTCATAATTGAGCCCCATGGGCCTGATTCTGAGCTCAGGGAATTTATCAATTTAACTATATGATTCCTTATTAGCCTGCCTATTACCATAATATCTTTGTGCTCTCTAGCTGGAGCTAAACCAATGGAAAATTCTGACATTAATGGAAACGTGCTTAGTTTATGCAACACAGATCTGAATCTGGACCAATACATTGAAAAAAACCAAACCCATAAGAAACGATTGTTCTAGTAACTATCAAAACCAGATAAGAAACCCTCTGAGTAAATCTGTGCTGCATCAGAATATACCACAATACTGCAGACGTTAAGGCAAAACGTAACACCTCCCAGCTCCCTAGTATAGTTGAGGATTTGGCTATGTTACCTTCAGTGATAACTTGCAGTAGTAGGCACTACTAGTCAGTGTTCACAGGGAGAAGCTTTGGTTAATATCAGACCATTTGTTGACTTAGCTTCACATTCCTGTGATCTTTAGCTTGTCACATTTGCATAAATTGAATTCACTACAGCGGAAAGAGACACTTATGGTCAATTCACTCAATAGAAATGTACTATTGGCTATCGATGACTCTTGTAACAAGGCCTAAATTTACGAGATCCAACAATCTACAAATGGGAAATCTGGAGCGTAGATAGGAAAGTTTAAGTGTGTGAGATCGAGATGTGTAGGTGGTTTACACAGAAAAGTTAATGAGCTACAGACATGGAGGAGAGAAACTAGCAGATGTTAAAGAAAATGGGTACCTTTACTCCCTAAATCTGGGAATGCCATAAACTTCTTTATGTGTCAGACCAAAGTCATTTCACAATTACAGAAAAACTTAATGGTGTAACAGGGAAAAAGTTGCCCACCAGATCCTAACTGTATTTTTCAAACATTTTAAATCACATTCCTTTTATTTTTAAAGGATATCATACATTTTTAAAATGTCCTTTTTTTACGCAGTTATTTAAAAATAACACTTAAAACGTATCTGAGAATAAACATTTTTGCATTTGCTTTTTGCATTCAATGACAGAATTCCTTCATGAAGTCAGTTTTAATTTCATGTTTATACCCTGTTTAAATTCTGCCATCCTCTGCGGATCTTTCTCACACAGTGAAGAAATAAATACTAAGTTATGTGATACTGGCTGTAAAACCACAAACACTGACAAGGCCACTAATGTAAAGATTTAGATTCTTGAATTAATTTCTGATAATTTTCCTTTTATAGCCAATTTTTTAAGATTTGTCTATTGGTTAGTTTGTTAGTCTAAGGATATATTTCATGTCTACATAGATTTCCAAAGTCTCTTTCGAAAAAGAAGCATTTCAAGTAGTATTAGTAATGAAGTAAAATGTAAGTTCTCTATTCTGGCTTGATTGATAACAACAAAATCTTGGTACTGTAGTCCATGGCAAAACTTACATTGACTTTAGTTTGCCTAATATTCCCATAGTATCAATACTGACAATGGAAAATACCAGGAATCTCTCCCAAACCAACGAGATATTCAGAAAAAAAGAAATACTGCCAATGTGACCACTGTAGCAAAACCAAGAGTAGACTCCTGACGCTGACTTTGAATTAAGTTTAAAATAATAGACCAAAGTTGCTTTTACCCCAAAGAGATTGAAATGAAGACATTTTGCTTTTCAGAATGCCTGTAAAGGCATGTTATGCATGGAGGCATTTGAGTGTTTAAACATTAAAGCTGGCAAAGGCAAATACTTAAGGTTTTGCCCTGTAGTCTCTTCTCTGACCAAAACCCGGCACTCAATTCGAATGGCAATTTTGCCCTCATACGGCCTGTGGTACCAGACCTATAATTCGGTTTCAATAAAGTCTTCCATTTGCAAAGCCAAAAGGAAGCTGGAATGTAGCTTGAGTTTCACGTACAAAACTATACAATTTGTGTTAGAATACATATTTGAGGATTGCTTTTAAAAAAACATATTTATATATAGGGAATTAACAGTGCAATACCAGTTGGTTGTGTGAAAATCTTACCTTGTCTTTCTTCAAATGTATTTAAAGAAAAGCTCTCCAGTTTTATAGAGAATAAAATAAAAAGGGATAAATGTTTCATGATGGGAAGCAGATCCCACAGCATTCCATGCAGATCTCCAAGCAATCTGAAGATTCACAGCAAGCGTCCATTATGCCACAGTCCATGTCACACGGGCAGTTACAGTCATCCCCCATCTCGTCCCCACAGCAACAGCAGCAGGCCTCCGATGTGCAGATGCCACAGGATGCTTGTCCCAGAACAATGTTACAGAGGGTAAGAAATTCACAGAACAAGCAAGCCAGGATACAGTGAACACAGCAATCTTCATACGTACCAGTTCAGTAGCATGCCATGTACGAACAAACAAAACAAAAAAACAAAAAAAAGGAAAGAAAAAAGAAGAAAGCATTAGTATGTTATTTTAAATCCAATTATATCACAATACAAAATAAATAGCCAAAAGCCAGTGGTTCAGAATAGACATAAGCTAACACCATAAGGAACATTTTCCACATTCAAGGTCACTTTTGCAGCCTAACTTGTCTCCAATTTAGTATTGGTTTTGGTGCAAGTTTCCTTTCCCCACTTCACTTCATGCAAATCTCAAGTACTAAACATCCACTTAGATCCATTTCTCCAGTCATTTATATGTAAAATATCTATATCTTTTATCTTCAGTCATAATTTCTTCCAGCAGGCCCATAAAGTGATTTAAATTAAAAAAAAAATAAATAAGAAAATCAGCTTATGAAGGAAACAAAACCTATTTCCAGCCTCTCCCAGTGCATCTTGCTCTTCTGAATCCGTTTTGTTGGCTTGCTAGTTATGAAGAAAAATAAGGGAGCTGCCACAACATTTCTGCTTTCTTTATAGTTTTATGCACACCTTAAAACCAGCATAACAGCACATTATATGTATTTCTGCACTTTCAACAATATATAAAAGATTCAGTCAAAATACAGATTTTCCTATTGCTTTTCTACACGAATCTCTTGGTAATCCTTTTAATGTACTACTTTAATCTTCAATAGAGTTCATACCTACTCCTGAACATCAATATCCATCTCATAAGTACTACTAAATTACATGAGGTAATTGAGGTGTCCCACAAACTCCGCAAAAAATATGGCACCCAAAGAGAAAATACATGCAGTAACTTCAAACAATTAATATAGCCATGAGACTTGACAGGAAAACACGAAGACTGGAACTAAACATGACTCAGTGAAAAGGAGACTGCAGGAGCGAGGGATGTACTCAGTCGTTTTCAGTCTCCTCCCATAGTAAGCACGTAAAATGCATAAAGCATATTTAATTTGTAAGAGGCAGTGAACAGTCATCCAGAAACAAAAGGAAAACTTAAAAATACAAGAAATGTTCAGGATAGAGAATTATTGCTCTTTCCTAGCCTCAGCTTTCATTCTTCTTTTTACTGATTTCAAGCCTTGAACTCCTTTAGCCACAGACAGTTGAAGATTGGGAAAATGTTCTGGGGACAATACTCTGCACCATCTCACCCTTTCCCTGTCCCTTCAGTCTATCACAGGTAGGAAATACAGGATATTGAGCTACATGGGCATTTGTTCTCACCACCTACAGATGCTACGTTCTTACAGTTCACAGGCTAGAGACTATTATCACAGGGGAAAGCTTGCAATTACTCGCAACAGTGATACAATTGCCAGGCCTCCTAAAAATATTCATAATGTCAAAAATCATAGAATCATAGAATGTGTTGGGTTGGAAGGGACATTTAAAGGTCATCTAGTCCAACGTCCCTGCAGTAAGCAGGGACATCTTTCACTAGATCAGATGCAGTAACTATGGCAAATACCTTGATTGATTCAAAGTACCTCTAACGTTGCAGGAACTTTGACAGCAGGATAGTGCAGATGACTTTACACAAGTAACCATGAATACTTACAGCAATGCAGTGACAGAGGCTCAGACTTGCAAAATCTGTCCCAAGAAGCAAGGTAGCTGATCTCTTAGGCCATACTAAACCTCACATTGCTGAGGATTGATTTCTCCTACTTACTACACTACTTAGATCCAAACTTAGCTTGGGAATACCTGTACTGCAATATGGCCACAGTCGTAATATAAATAATGAACACTTATGCCCAAAGGAAAAAATGGAAATATCAGGAAAAGCAAGAAGGAAAAAAAAACCCAACCTCAAAAACTCCCTACTACTGTGCAGGAAGTAAACTGAGAGGAAATCACAGGTAAGATTGAGCTGTTTTTAAAGGATGTTATTGCTTGCACTAAAAGGCTGCTTTTCCTGAAGAAATACTGTCGCTAAATAAATGACCTTCATAGAAAACCCAGAAGATATGTGAAATAAAGCTGGGGAGTATCAGTTCACTGAAGAGGACCAAAGCCAGACCGATAGCGATTAATTAGCTGGTTGTCATGGAGATGCTGTTAAATTTGTTCAGGTACAATCTCCTTTCAGATTTTCTTTTAATATGAAGAAAGAAGATAAAGAAGCCAAGAGTTCTAAGAAGCCTTCATATTTGAGGAACTGAGATTTTTACTATTTTGCATCTTTAAAACACGGCTGAAAGAAGATAATACCACAACAAATTTTGTTCTACAAATGTATTTTTAAACGAAACACCATAATAAATCTTCATGTGTATCAGCATTGAAAATAAGATGCCCAAACAAATCTTGCCTGCTTCATGCAAGGATATGTACAATTGCAGGGAGAGAAATAAACATTCACATAAATTATAATATACATATTTATTGATGGCCAAGAGACAGAGTTCATAGGTTAAACAAAAGGGACTACACTCAGATAGCACCTTCTGGACCCACAAAAGAATTTTTCCCTCGTAATCTAAAAAAACACTAAATCAGTACTTCCAAGAAGAGTCTGTGTTGATTTAAAAAAAGGTATTTCGAAGATAAATGCTATCAAAAATGGTCCAACACACAGGAAGAAATTTTGGCCATTAGTGCTATAGTGGACACTCTGTGGAGGGTCTTTCTTTCCAATTCTTCTTCACTGATTGAAACACTAAAAGGATTTTTTTACCTACTGTTTATTTTTGTTTGCCTCTCCCCAGATGGCAAAACTAATTTTCCATTCAGAAAATCTTTATATAACAGTTTTACTTAACCTACACAAACACTTAACACAAAGCGGAGATACCCTTTACTGCTCTCTTCATTCTTGCAATGACTCATTCGTACAATGAACATAAACTTTAATCCACATTTCAAGGACAAACCTGAAATAATCATGCTTTTATATTCTTCATGTTATTGACTTTTAATAGCTATCCAGGTAGCAATTATTTAACACATGACAAAGCATGCTGTTACCTAGTCCTACCTAACTTGCTGAATTCAGAACCATGACTCTAAAGGTCTGCAATACATTTGAATAAAATGGGTGGAAGAATAATTTCTTCCATGTATGACTCCTTAGCTTCTTATCTACAGATGTAATTATAAGGAAAAGGAAAAGGTACAGTCACAGTTGTTTTTTGTAATAATAACAAATCTACATGCTACCCAAAACTCACACATCCTTCTCTAATACCCATATTCCTACAGCAACCTGTCAGTTTCATAGAAAAAATTATATATAGCTAAAACCCACTTCCTTTGGTTGCTGTTGCAGGGTGGTGGAATCCAGCCATGAAGAAGAAGCTATATAAAGTTCCCTCCAAAAGAGATGACTTCAGATTTTTCATTACCATGTTGGACACCACTAAAAAATACTTCACTGCTTGCACAAGATTCTCTAATAATTCTTTCCTGCTTCCAAAACCAAAGAGACTATTTTAAATTACAAATTATTTTAAATTTCAATACTATTTTAACATGTTGAGAATAAAGATTATACTTAACTTCCACTCTTTGACCTTACCACATCAAAATCCTAATAGTTTTTGCAGGTGAGTGAATTAATCCAACTGGAACTAAACTTGATTTATACATTTGGGAAGAATTTGGAAAAAAAAAGTAAATCTGATGATCTTAATGTCTGACAATATGTTTTCTGGAAACTTTGAATATATTTTAGTCTTTTCTGATAAAGAAATAATACAGTGATACCAGTTATGACACTGTATTAATGTAAAGATGTGATAGCTTAAAATGATCTGTTTCTTTAAGTTCTTTTTTGTTGTTGTTGTTTGAGAATTGGAGGTTTTCTCTTTCTTCTTTTCCCATTAGATATACTAATGCAATTTAAGGATTTGGTGTGTGCCTTTATCCAGGGCCAAACTCCATCTGCCTTGATGTTCATGATGCAGTACTGTTGATAAATAGTGAATTCCCATGTTTCTTGGGGTTTAAGTTTCCATTACATACTTTCACAGAGAAAGAAGCAATTAGTCTATGTCTCACTACGTAAGCCCACCATTAATGAAGATAAGCTTTTCCTCAGGACTTCCACACTACACCACACCAGTCTCAAATTTCCATTGCTTTTCAGTTCTTCTATTACACTTTTCTCTAATTAATGTAGAAATGCAGCACAACAGGCCGGCACTATCCAAAAGTAAGGATGTGAGGTGTCAAACACTGTACAGAGGTATGCTTTATTTTTAAAAAAACAACCAACCAGCCAAACCAGTACTTCTGCCCTAGTTCCTTTATCACATGCATTTATGATTTCATCAAAACACCATATCACATTGTGATGAATTACGATAGGCTTGCTCTGTAGGCAGTGATAATATATTTTATTAGACCAACTCACATCTGGGGAAAAAAGATGAGCTTTCAGATACTCAAATTTATCTTCAATTATCCTTTCATTTTGCCTGGGATGAAAGTTAGACCTGAAGTTAAAAAGGTCACCCCATGCAGCACTTTTAAATACCGATGTAAGTAAAGCTGTTTCCTTAGTCCTTTGGCACATCCCCAAAAGTTACAGATTTGTTAGGGAACTTCATCAAAACTGTTAAACAATGCCAAGGCAAATAGAAACCCAACCAACTCATCCAAGTTTTTGCGGCTTATATCACACATGCACATCCAGCTACTTTGTGCTGATTTAACCGAAGAGTGTATACAGTACCTGTAACGTCTACTTTAACTGGATTATAAGTGTTACCTCAGACAATATCCAGATAAGAAATAGCCTAAAATCCCTTAAAACAGTTTGCACGCTGTTATTCAAAGCCCAGAGGGCCCCACTCTCTACATTATCCCAGTTGTAACAGCTATGCTCGTTTAAGGAAAAGAAACAACATCAACAATAAACCAACTTTAATTTCTGTCCATGACTTTAAACATTTGGACTTGCACACCACTTTCGGTTTCTAAAATCTTTGCATACAGATATTACCTTGATATCCAATTCCTTTTAAGCACCGAAATACATATTCCTTTTACTTCAACTTCCCTTTTATCACCTGCTCGTCATTTTTATGAAAAGATGCAGCTCTGCCTGAGAACTAGACTTTTAAGAGAACCATTGGCCATCGAAACTCTACAAGGGATGCAGAAGTTAAACTGAAAAATGTACAGAGAAACATGCGTGCAGGCTGATCTGTGCTGCTTTTGTAATGTTTGACACTAACCTGTCACAGACTGACCCAATAAGCTTTCATACCAAGCAGGCAGGTCACATATGATAAAAGGTTTTCATGTCTGCAACGGTAAATAAGCTCACTTACAGGATGGCGACCTTGGTCGCCTTCTTACTAACTATATTCACTGAGTTCAGACAACTCAAAACAAATCTCCAGGCACTCTGCTGTCTCACAGCGAGAATCAAAAAGGGCAAAACCGCAATCAAAGTGGCAGCCGAGGTCCTCAGCAGGGGTTTACTCCGGGCCCCTGCAGAGCCCTGAACAGAAGCCCCAGCAGGTGCTACAGGCATCCTGCCGGCTGGCGGCGGCGGGGATGAAGATGTGGCGCCGACGGTGGAGAAAACCCACAAGCCAAGCGGCACTGCAGGCAAAGAGACAAAGAGAAACCACCTGGCACAAGTTTCTTAAAGGTGTGTGTTACACAGAGGTGGGGCAGCAGCAAGCACCACTCCATCACACCACCACTCCCGCAACACACAGCTTGGTGTGCAGCCCCTGCTACCCATCCCTTTCCAGAAAACTCCCTGCACTGAAGAAAATGCTCAAGGAAAAATAAGAAATGCAGAAAGAACAAACTGACCTGTCGCATGGAGTATAGTTATCCCTAGATAACAGAGCTACTTTTATTTAGATAGGGGAAAATACAGTTACAAATCAGAGAATCATAGAACCATAGAATCATAGAATGGTTTGGGTTGGAAAGGACCTTAAAGATCACCCTGTTCCAACCCCCTGCCATGGGCAGGGACACCTCCCACTAGACCAGGCTGCTCAAAGCCCCATCCAGCCTGGCCTTGAACACTTCCAGGGATGGGGCATCCACTGCTTCCCTGGGCAACCTGTGCCAGTGCCTCGCCACCCTCACAGTGAAGAATTTCTTCCTAATATCTAATCTAAATCTTCCATCTTTCAGTTTAAAACCGTTACTCCTTGTCCTACCGCTCCACTCCCTGATAAAGAGCCCCTCCCCATCTTGCCTGTAGGCCCCCTTTAGGTACTGGAAGGCCGCTATATCATAAGAGATATTTCAGCATTTCAAAATAGAAAACAATCATCTCTATTGATCAAGAAAATTAAAATGTTGCCTGAACAGGCAAATTACACTGCAAAATGCATAGAAACTTCCATCAAAGCTTGTATTCTAAACTTTCGATACAGATATAACCTCAGGAGTAAAATGATCCAGTTCAAACATACAGATACACTAAGAAACATGCCAATTTACAATATCTAAGGCTTCCTTAGAATACGAAGCTTTCATTGCCATCACTCATGACTGCAAATACTGAGACTAGTTAGGCACTAGCTAGACCATAACCTTATAAAATGGATACTGTGGGAAGACATTCTTTCTTTACAGGCCCTGTTTTCCAGTCACTCCTGTCACACAACATGTAAATCACCTCCCAAGACTTCTATACAAACAAAAATACAAACCATGCTTAAAACAAACCACTCTTCTTAAAAAAAAAAAAAACACCTTCTTAAAAATCACAGGTTTGACCATATGTTAATATTATTTCCCCACTGCCTGATTGGCAACTGCGTTTTGATACAACCTTGTCTAACAGAAAACCCTCTGTTTAGCACTTCATGCTCAGGCAGAAATCCACTTTGAATCAATTTCTAAAAGGTAACAAGGGAAATTTTGGCCCAAGTAGAGAGATTTGCAGGATACTAACTAAGTAGCTGCCTAAATGCTACTTAATGCTACGGGATAGATTTCAGAAGTGTATGTATGTTTAAAAAAAGAGAGAGAGAGATGGCCAGCAGATATTTCTGCAACGTTAGGCTCTTCATGGTGTAATGCGCACTCATACTGAATTTCAGTAAATAATACTAATCCAATAACAGAACAGTATATAAAAGCAAAATTACTGCTGCTCTTGTGGCACTCAAGAGGAAAAAATAAATAAATAAATAAAATCTTATTCAAAATTGTATGTCCAAAAGGAAAGTAAAGGTGACTGAAAACTATTTTTCGGTTTATACAAAGTTACATAAACCAACCTAAGATGCTCCTACTTCAGAGGTCTGCTACCTTGCTAAGAGAACTACTCATTACTTTCCATGTGTACGAACCTAGTTGTTCTTAAGACCCTGGCTTAACACAAAGGCTGTTTCATGGTCTTCCTTTGTCTTCAGCTAAGTCATCAGTATCACTTGGGATACTCTAATAAATTAACGTAGTCAGCAGCATGAGTTAAATAGTAGCCACCAGCCCCATGCTTGTATTCAACATCTAGAACAGATGAAGTTGCATTATATTAAAAAGAAGGGGGAAAAAAGTCTCGTTCAAATGCACCCTGAAATGTTGAATTTTAAACACTGGATTTTAAAAAAACCCCACACGTTGGGTGAGATTGTTCACCACATCTCTAAGCTCAGTGGCACAAGATACACAGCGCAGAAGGTTGAGGAAGGTTGCTTCAGGCCTTGCTCCTGGAAAAGCACGAGTGGCAACTTAAATCTGGCAGCAAGGCTACATTGCCTGTCCTTCCCCAGAGCCTTGCCCCCATGCTGTAGGCTTTCTTTATCTACCTCCCTCCTGCATCTAGCCTTATTGTACTTCCTAAGACCTGTCTTGAAAAAAATCCTTGAAAAGAAGGTGCCTTCTTTGGTTTAGAGAGCCTGGGAAGGAATGAAGTGAAGATCTCACCATACGTATAAGAGGTGGCTCATGATCTGCTCACTATAATTTAACAAGCTACCATCTCCAGATGAATACAGCAATTATGCATGCTCTCAGCCTTTTGAATATGTAAAGTACCACCCTAAACTCAAATTATCACAAGTGACTGGAGTTGTGGGAGCTACCCTGACAAATGTAGTAACTTGTGAGGTCACAGCAACTTGACCAGAAGTGAGAGCTCCATTTTCAAAACGGAATTAAAATCTGTATTCCTTCTCTCCATCATTAACTTTTTATAAACGATTGCTTTGATTACAAAAATGCATGACATCAAGCTTCACAAGGTTTTGGTAGGAAAACTTGGTTTGGTTTTTACAAAATAATTAATGCCTAATTAATTTTGCCCCCTCCACCCTCTTAATTAAATTCCTCTTCCCAGTTTCTGGGAAATGGGAAATTTCCCAGTTTCTTCTTCCCACTGCCCAGTTTCCTCTTCCCTTTCCTCCTCCTGAAACACATATGTATGTATTCAGTTTTAATTCATTTCCTAATATCTAGATTTACTGTTCAGCTGCCACATTGCTGTCTCCTTCAGACCTCTTTCCCTCTTTAGGTTGCTTTGGACAGGTACCACTTCCAAACACAGCAGCTAGACTCCCTTCTTTTTACTCATTTACAATTGCTTTTTCAGCTTTCCAAGGTGTTTCTCTACGCTCCGCGTAAGAGGTGCAAGAGAGTGACAATTCTCTTTGCTAGTGGTCTACTGACCAGAGTTTTGACACTTCTGATGTCAGTAATTTAAAGTATTATTAAAATTTCTTTGAACAAAAAACGATCTTTATTCCCAATATGCACTGAAACCTATCCATCCCCTTTTAAAAATCTTTAGAACTGAAACAGGGTTTAAAAACTGCTTTTTAAGAGAGGCACTCCTACTATTTCATAATTCCTTTGGTTTTTTGTAGTATAAGTTACAGAGCTGACTAAGATTTCTTCAGGGACAATATGGATTAATAATAGATGCAGAGGAAGAGGAGAGCTGGTGAGTGCACTCACACCCTCCTAAGCCTCACTGGATGTGAAAGTGTTTCTAAACAGCATATTCTGGAATGCTGACATGACTCCATACACCACAGGCTCATTCAAAAAGGCAGATTTTAAAGCTTTTCTACTACTGCTACCAAAATGTCTGTTACATTTGAAGCACTTCCAATGCAACTTCAATTACAAAAGTTCACAAGATGTGATCTACAGCACAAGTGGAGTTTGCAGCTGGAACAATTAATAAAAGGGTTATTAACTATGGTGCAGGGATTTTTGTGGGTTGGAGGACTGGGGGGCTTTGTAGCTTGCATTAGGGCTGTCTAGTACTTTGGAGACCAACAGGAGCCGTAGTGACCTTCTTCATGGGAGGATATGACATCATTTACCCAGGAACACTAGACTTCATTTGGCTTTCTGGGATATATACTGAAGTCTGCAGTATATGATGCAGCATGCTGCATTTGCTAACCTTTTAAATAAGGATAAGCCCAAATACGCTCCTGCACAGGACAGGGGGCAAGCCTTGATTCTACCCCACTTCAAGCACTACCAGGTTGTTCTGTCAACAGATAAGATGTTCTAGAGCAAAATAACTACCAGATATGGACTTATTTTGCATTACAAATAGGTGTAGTGCTCCAGAAATATTCACATCTTGTCTTTTAAGAAGAACAAGAAAAAAGCAGGTTTTGGGAGGGAATAAGAAAAAGTCAAAAATATTTTCTCTTTCCTAAAGTCTAACCTCAGCTGGATGACCATAATTTTCACTTTTCTTCCTTCTGAGGGCATAATCTATTTCTTTTCTCCAGATACTTTGTTTCACTTAACAAAACCGGTTATTCTTCTGATTGGCAATAGAGCACAGCACTCAAGGTGGAACACAAGGCAGATGAAGTAAAAATGCATGGCATATATTTTCAGTGTTCTTTTTAAAAAGCAAAAACCTATGAATCAGATTATACATTCCAAGGTCATATATAAGGAATAGCAAAATTAAAGTGAACTGGAGTATCTGAAAGCGTTCAGGTTTACCTGTATTTCTTTCTACTAAAATTATCTGGACACTATAGTAAATTGAAGTAGCTGAGTTAATTCGGGTGATTGATTATTCAATGCTTACAGTACAAAAATTAATATAATTTATCTCTTTCTGCTTAAGATTACATAAGAAACTGCATACAAGTTATATTATTGTACTGTATGGACGTGCACAAAGATAAAAGCACATCTTCAAGCAAACTCAAACCCAGCAGCTCTTCAGCAGTAACCAATGGCTTGAGGTTAACATGGTACAAATTAAAGCAAAGCCAAGCAGTTAAGCAACATTGCAAATAATTTCCAATTGTTTCCTATCTTTTCCATCTTCCTGTAAACCTTTTCAATAGTTTCTACAGAGGTCTCATTGGAT
Source organism: Chroicocephalus ridibundus (assembly GCF_963924245.1). Lineage (NCBI taxonomy): Eukaryota > Metazoa > Chordata > Aves > Charadriiformes > Laridae > Chroicocephalus > Chroicocephalus ridibundus. Next base: position 192,181,244 of record NC_086284.1, on the reverse strand, counting down.
CAGAAGACACAACTGCTCACAAAAATATCTTTTTGCCCACAAAAATATGATTCCCAATACGAAGAATCTGTAGATGTTATGTTCAAATTAATTTGTGTATACCAGTTTGAAAGAGTGTCTATGCGATCCTCAGTCACAGGACTTTCTAGTGTACTCTTCCGGTTTTCTATAGTGAGATGTATTCATCAAGTACATATATTGCTGGTTTAAATGCAACTAAACTCCTTTGAACAAATAACCTGTCTAATTAGACCAAGTTTTTTAAGTGTAGTCTTCCAGAAGTAGTCATAAGGGATTAACATTTCCTAAATTCATGAACATAATTATTTTTAAGTTATGGATAAACATTTTTTCCTTAAATAGGGATCTCTTCTTTGTGTTATTTTAGATATTTCAACTGACCACTGCCAGAGTCTCCAATTATGCATCTTATCAAAAAAATGATGGATGATAGAACAAATTACTTGTCTATTGATACTTCCTGCAAGGTAACACCTTGATAAGAAAATTACTTATAGCCTACAGTTCCCCCATGCAGCCCTACAAGGTAAATCACTGAAACGCTGAAGAAATTGTCAGAAGGTTTGTACAAATACCCTAGATATACTTTAATCATCGCACAATAAAACTTGTGCTTCACTCAGATTAGTTAACGGAAAACTTAGAGCAGGATATATTAACAGTGTGAGTCAAGCTATTCAGAGCATATAGCCAAGTTCCCACATTCAAAATGAGAACATTGCAAGGTTAGAGGTATAACTTGAATATATTTAATTTTGGCTATTAGGTGACTCAAGAAATTACATTGGCAGTGAGGATTACCCTGCATTTCTGTACTTTGAAAGTACGTTAGTTAGACAGTGTGACAACACAATGTAATTATCTTCTAATCAGACATACTTTTAAAAATATCAACATTTATGACTGAATATAGAAAATTGTATATTGGCAGTTTCAGGCAACTAACACAAGCATGTGCTGGATATCAAAATCAGACATTAGAATTTACAGCTATGTCTGAAGGTATCTTATTAATTTTCTCCTCAATCATTCAGTAACTTGACATAATCATTGCCAAGGTTATTAAAAACAAACAAAACCCGCACTAACGGTATTTATTCCAATATAATTTTAGAAGGAAAAAAAAAAAGGAATTGCTTGTATAAATAATTTTATAAGGGCATGAGCAGGTCAGGCACTGTCTCTTTAGAACTCTGTAATTTCTTTTTTAGAGGCTGAATTTGCTAAATTCAGAGGCCTGCACTTTGTACTAGTCATGAGAACAGATCCAGGTCTCTTGACTTACAGTTTTTTGATATAGAAGATACTGATAGAGATTGATATAGATTGATATTGGGCCGGAGGGTGAACTGGATTTCACATAAAAGAAAGAGATAAGGGGAATATAACAAGTACGAAGTTGTGATTTTGGAAAGAGATGTTAGAGGACTGAAAGTGCAATAGAAAAATAACAGTAGGTTCTTGAAGACAAATATGAAAATAAACCACAGCAAGGAGGCGCAGCCCACGGCACAGTCCGAGAGAAGCCGTTCAGGATATTACTACACAGATTCTCTCAGTAGGTTTGATTGAAGTAGTTGAAGTCAAGAGAAGTCACCCCACTGACATCAGTAGGCTTCATTCAGGCCACTACGTGCAGATCTTCTGATCCCTCTTCCTTTCATCTAGGCTGAGAATCCTCCCCATTTCACTGAAGAGTACCATTTCCCATTTCTCTAAGAATCTGTGTCTGTACCCACCCTCCAGAGTTTTTTTAACCAGTCGTATCTATGCTTGCCTCAAACTGATAAAAATTTATAGAGCCTCTGCGCCCTTCTGTAATGGGCAGGAGCAAAGCCCGTTGAGTACATTAGTGCTAATGGGAAGGCAGTGGATTGAGGAGAGGCTTGAGAACTTTGGGACCATTAGAGTAATTGCAAGCAGTGAAAACATACACACACAGCTAAAACATAAGGGAAATTATTTACTTTCGTTTATTTAAGCTGTGCATAGGGATTATGAAGCTTTTTCATGCAAATTATTTACAGCCCAAATATAGCATAAGGCATGTTAAACACTGAAGCAGAGATCCAAATTTTATTACCTAGTGTTCAGACTTCATGACTAGTCAGAATATCTCCTAAGAGAACATTTTAACAGCAAACTCGACCTTCATGGAGCCTGCCATTACTGGATTTAAGTATTTACTATGCTTTGAAATAGTGCTTTACCGGTTTTTCTGGTGTGTATGTGACAATGTTGACAGGCGTTTCTATCAGTTCAGGATGCTAACTGGAGAGACTAAAACATTATCAGACTATGTTGGCCAAATGTTTGAAAGCAAGAAATCTCCCGTTGCTTCAATTTCCTTCAAATACTTAATATTTTCCTTTGGGGAAGTAACTTGTGTTTTATCATAATGATTTCTATTTGCTTCTGGAGCATGAGTCATGCTCTTCAATTATTTTCAGTTGATTGTGTAATTATAGTGAGAATGGGGTTTGGTTAGTCTTTATTCAGTTTGGGGTTTTTTAATAAGAATTTCTGCTTACCTTCAGGTGAAGTACCTGGCTTTTGAGAAAACACAGAGCTTATTTTACTCTTCTTGCTGCTGTTGCTGTTGACGGACAAGGTGGACTGAATTTTTCTGTGCATTTTTTCTGAAACAGGAGCTGAAAGTTTTCTGTTGTCTGCAGGCACGTGCTTGACCCCGTTGTGAATTCCACTTCCATTACTCAGACCCGCATGGCCATTTTGGATTTTGCCACTTTCTTCCTCACCCCTTTCCAGTGCTGACGTATTCGGCTGAGGCAAACGTTGAGGTTGTGCTTAAAATGAAAGAAGGAAAGAGTTAATTTCAACTGTAAATTGATAACTGAACATTTTGGGCTAGACTGGGAAAGCAACTTTCATTGCTTGTATTGATCAAAGAATAGACTGAAAAGGTAACATGCCCCCATCAAAAAAAGAATGCAAAAAATATCTCTAGATTAAAAATAATTATTAGGTATTCAGAAAGCACCTCACGTCTGTATGAGGCTTAGATTCCCTCTTCATCACTGCATGGAAAGGTTCACAATGCTCTGTGAATTAGACAGAAAGAATAAGGCAAGAAATTTAAAGAAGGAAAAAATCAGGAATGGGAGAAAAAGTAGCAAAACTGAGATAAACTTGGGTTAAGGGAGCCAAATGAAGAATGGGGGGAAAGGCAAAAGGAGAGAAAAAGGTATGGGAGAGAAGATACAGACTGCAGTAACAGAAGTGAAGCTGCAGGTTGGCCAACCTGCCAGTCTTCAGAAAATAACCTGAGTGACAAGGTAGGGCTCCCCCCCCCTGACATTGAACAGACCGGTATATTAGAGAAGAATAAGAGTATGCAGGTAACTAACAACAGTTTGAGCATAAATTCATAAAGATTGTGTATTGCTGGAAAGAACAAAACCAATCAAAATCTGATTTTGTGGAGAAGCTGATCCACTAATGAGAAGGAATGTGCATTCAAACACCATGAGCCAGAGTCTCCCTGACCATATTCCTCAATTCAGAATCACGATTTGAAAAATGACTGTAACGGGCCAGTTGGGGCTTTAATGGCAACACACTGATATGGTCAAAGAAAAAAAAATACCAAACCTGTCAAGGCAGGAATCTGCAGGGGCCTGGTTAAGACTCCAAGAGTACATTCTAATGAGAGCACGGAACTTGACCATTCTTTGCTGAGCTACTGTATCATAAAGGAGCATATTTTTAATAACATGGAAGATACATTACCTATGTATTTAAAGTCTGTATCTAAACAAAGGAAAATATGCCGGATTTTTTTTATGTAAAGGTTTGTAAGAAAAAAAAGTAGTATCCAATTAAAGATCCTTATTCAGAAAAAAAATGCAGACTTTGTTCAAAAACTAATTAAACTATACACATCGTAACACAACAAGATTTCATAATCAAAAAGCATCAGCCCAATCACCTCTCCTAATCAGAACACTACTGTATCATGGCTTGGACATAAAGAGGTTTTCAGACAGTCCAATCTTCAACAATTTATAAATCTAATATCAAGGAAAAAGCCCAGATGCTACTGAACACTCAACATAAGAGAGATTAAACAGTGCCAGCAGTAAAGAAAAACAGGGCTGCAGCATTCTCTTTTTAGAGAATGAACTTTCACATCCATTTTCCAATGATTTCACAGCATTGCTTCATATGTAGATTACACTGTGTCCAAGATAACAATATGTATAGATAATTATAGTTGGCTTCCTCTAAAAGAAACATTGCCACTGATCAACTCAGGTACAAGTGACCGAACTTTCGGACAAATGCTACTGGGACACACAGACCCACGGTCTCTAAAAAGGCTCTCGGTTCTGAATTTGCCTATCAAACCCTCCGTGCTTCCTTTTTATCAAGGGCACTGATATTCTCAGATTGCTTCCTCCAACTATCATAAACTTGTCCCGATTAAACTTCAGATAAATCTTAAACTTTAACTCCTGGTCACGTTCACAGGCAAAAAGAGATATTTTTCATAACAGTTAAAATATGAACTGGTTCATTTTTTCTTGCCATTTGATTTTTTTAGTCACTGCGACTAAGATTTTAGGAAGATGCCCTAGACTACCCACATCTATGTAGGTCAGAGTAACCCTGATTGAACCTACTTTACAAAACTGATAATTTTGTGTTGCAGGAAAGGGCGGGGTGGGGGAAACATTTATGCTTTAGTCTCCCCAGAGATGTTGCAGGGTAGACAAAGATTACTCCTTTCCATTACCAGCAGTGGCTGCTAACAAACCTCCAAGGCAACAGAGCAGGAGTACGAATGCTATCTGGCACCTGAGCATCTAACTGTTGCCCAAAAAGTTTTTGATGGCAATACAGAAACTCCTTCACCTTTCAATTTTGCACAAGTGCTCCCAAAACCTATGCATATGCATAAGCAAGACACTTTCTGCACTGTGGAATTCCATTTGTAGCATATATTCTGCTAACATTTCCAGACTATCATAAAAGCCCCAAACCAAGTTTTTAGGGAGTTTTCTCCTACCTGAAACAGGGTTCTTTAAATCATACTACCAGAAACCCTTTGTGTTGGAATATGTGCAAAACAAATTTTGTTTAAAAATTAATCAAATCCTTCTATTTTAAAAATTGTCAGTATAGATGTAACTACAGTCAAAAATAAAATCCTTATCAACAATAGGAATCAAAATTTTTACTCTCTAAAGTTCAGTGCTCATACTTATAGCTTTCCATAGCTTTATTTTGATTATCCTGCTCAAATGTAAATTGTACTATTAAATTGTGTTTTTCACATTCCATTTAACAATATTTCTCCACACTGCACTGCTGCCTACAATTCCCAAATGTGGAGTGGTGCAGTTGCACCAATAACCTAGAATTACTGGGGAGGGGTTAACTGTCCTCAATAAATAACAGCAACAGACTATACTGAAAATTCTGTATGTCTGGACACACAAGTTTCTAAAACTGACAGTTATGACCTTTTCCAAGACAGCTAAATTTGTGGTGGCAGCTCACAATTGTTTGCATATTTTTGGTGCTTTGCTTCAATACAGTAACTTGGCAAATTATCCAAAATTCCACCTTCAAAGTTAGGGTTGTTTCTGTCAAGCTGTGGGTGAATGGGATGTCTTGGGGAATCTTAACAGTCATTTGTGTTTGCTTTCATTACTATTTTTACTAAATTATTTGGGGGGGGAGGCGGTGGGTTTTGTTAAAGGGGTTTTCTGGTTTTGTTTTTTTTTTAATAATCATGTTCCCAAAGTACTCTTACTTCAGTCTTTTAGCATTTACATACAACTTTTTAGCTGACTGGCTTTACAGTATTCACATGTGATACGCAGGTCAAATCAAAATGGAATAAAACCCCAAATGGATTAGTTATCTCAATTTAAATTTATTTTAACTTTATTGATAATTTTGCACTAGGGAGACTTGAATCTTATGGTTAAAACACACTTGAAACCAATTAGGAACCATATGACCGCATTCTAGCATAAAGAACAAAAGCAATTGACAGTTCCAAGATTAAGCTGCAACCACTCACTTTAAAACAGAAATATTTTTACCTTATTTTTTAAAGGTTGTGTATATCTTAAAAAAAAAAAGGTGTAATATGGGGAACGACACAATGCTTCTTAAAACACAGTGATACCCAGGGACTCTCACTCTCTCTTTAATGATCCACTGCTCTCATTCAGCTGTCTTTCTTTTTTCAAATCTTTACATATGTGACAGCTCTCAAAAGTAGACCATAGACCATCTGGCATTTTCAGAGGTGTAACTTGTGCAAATTCAGCTCTACTGGGAACACAATGCTATCTTCTGCCTGCGTTATAAAAGATACAATAGAATGTAGAACTTATGAGTTGTTTTGAATTATTCATTTTTTGCCTGTATATTCAAGAAATTTTACAAACTCTGCATTTTGTACTACATAATCACATGCGTTAAAGGTACAAAGAAACTTTTTGACACCTCTTTTCTACAGAAAGATGGCATTTTGTTTGATATGTGAACATTCAGCGCCTGTTATATCATTCTAAACAGGCCGTGTGCTGCTACAAAAGATCCCATTTTACACCCTATGTATGAGCAAAAATTTTATTCTTGATATTCAGTAACTAATGCAATACACATCAAAATTTCAAATATGAGTTGGATGAACATTCAGCATCTTCAAATCAGGATGGCACTGGTCACTTACTATACGTTAAAGATTTTTTTTTTTAAAAAAATCATTCCTCGCACAACATAGAAACATTGTCATTTCAAACATCCACAATGAATAGTTTCAAATGTCCTAAGAAATACTGTGCTTTTTAGGTTAATGTGTTTTTAATCTTTAGCAAAAGCAGTAGATTTAAGTCAATATTTTATACAGTGCTAACACTAGTGGATTTTCAATAAGAATGATAAATATTGGATTAATGATTCAATAGACTGAATCTTTTTTGATAGAAAACTAGCAGATAATGTAGCTAGTAATAACTATACATGAATCTGCTGCCTGTGGAAAAGCAATAAAAAGCCAATATATTGCTATAGCGTATAATCTATTAGCGTGTTTCACTGCTTCCTTGTCATTGGTTTCCTTGCAAAGTGGGCCTTAATACAATAACTTCTGCTGTTATTTAACTGACTTTACATAATAATTTAATTGTGAGGTTACTATCTGGTGAATAAATATTCCAGTACTAAGCATTTACTATGGTTTTGATGTTTTTGAAGTAACTATGTGCCTTCTCATTCAGAATGTAAAATCCTTAGCACAGCTTAAAGAAATATGCACGTCTACATACATACTGACAATACATTGTTTACACCTTGCAAAATAACAGCTATTCTTAGGAGAAAAATCCTGATGGATGCATTTAACAGAAAAATATATGTCAACACAGGGAAACTCCCAACCGAAAGAGGACAGTCTAAGCTATCATTAGGGATTTTAGACAAAACACAAAAACAAACATACACGGAATACAGACTCCTCAGAGTCAAAGTGAATCAAAAGAAAACATCAGGAGGGAGAGAAGAATTGAGACAGCTAATTAGTAGCCTAATCACATCAAAAGCAATTCCGAGGCAGCTGATAGAGATGCCCGTGGAGTTTGCTAGGCTGGCCAATGCCACCGATGGAAAAACTACCCTCCGGTTTGCAGCCTGGGTCATCTGACTGCGTACCCAGAGAGGTCAGAATGGTGGTTTTCTTTGTTTACGACACAACAGTTTATGACATCAGATCAGGCACAATATTTTTGCAGGTGGACTAGGGAGGAATAAAATGGAGGACTCCCGGGTGTAAAAAAATGTAACCTTTGGTATTCTCAAATATTGAGAAAATACAAAGTATCATTTCATTAGAAAATACCCTCAACACTTCTCTGCCTCCCAAAACAGCTGCAACCACCATGAGAGGATGAACTCCTTTGAGGAAATACAGAGGTCCTGCTTGGGTCCGTTAATGCTGAAAGCCAAGATCTACATGCTAGTTTGAGCTGGGGAAACTGTTTGATCTCAGTGGTAGCTGCTCCTACTCCCTCTTCATGGATCACACGGAAGAGACCACATGCAAGGGAGGTAAGAATCGGGCCTCTGGATTTTATCAGCGCTTCTTCGTAACACGAAGCTTGAGGGGAAAAATAAAGCAGATGAGAGATAGTCATGGATTGCACAGTAAAACCAGGGGCTGCCTGGATTCCAGAGTAAAATTAAGGTGATTCCAAATTGCTTCTGGAAAAGACATAAATTCCTGAGACATAAAAGGCAACATTTCCAACTGACTAGCAAAAAATCTTACCTTTTCAAAACTATTACAAATTGTATGCATTCATACGCTCGATAAGCATAAAACTTTAGTCGAGCTGGGAGAACTCAAATATCTCCATCTCTCTCCCTCCCCACTTTTCTAACTAAAATCCTGACTAGTCTCTACATGGATCTTCAAACCACATCAATAGTTTTCTCTGCCTAGCTATCCAGAATATTAACATTCAGATTACAAGATGTACCTCTGAGTCAACCTGTGAAGTGGCTTTTGTCAGCAATTATTTTTGAATATTTTCTAGGACATAAATAGCATATACTGCAGCTTCCATATCACAGAAGGCATACATTAACTAAATAACAAGGTACCATCAAGGTACAATCTATCTTTTAAAATCAATTTTTTACACTGAATTTTTTATACCATGCTGACTTTACAAGGAAAACAAAGTACCAACTAACAGCATCAACCACCTTTTTAGAATTGCTTCTTCTAAGACATGAGGACGTCTTCAAAATGAATACAATATATTATTATGAAACAGGATGGCCTTTGTAATGAAAATACTGTAGTAAAATTGCTGGTACGAGTTTTACAGGACCCACACTGAGAACACTTTGTTAAAATACGTCTGAGAACGCATCCAGGGAACACCAGGTGTAACAGAAATGGGGCTGGCAGGGGACAAAGGGAAAAGACATTTTATCCCGTCGGCTCTCAGTCGGTGAAGGGCTGACAAGAATGGCAAACGCACGTCTGTGTGTGTGTTTATGGGTTGAGAAGGCGACACAAGTGCATGAGAAGGTGCCAAGAGTACTCTTAAATCTGTGCAAAGACACCTGCAGTGCCTTCCTTTGGAAGCACTGCAGGACCTTACACGCTGTTTGAAGGGTTGCAGGAATTGTATAAAGATGTCTTTGACGTACCCAGAAAGAAGCAGTTACCACAGGGAAGCATGAAAAGGGCTGGTAGCCAGAGGTTTACAAAGTTGATAGGTATTCCCACGGAAAATGTAGAGTGAATTTCTCTATTTTCAAATCCTCTTTCCTGATATGATTTTTCAAAATGAAAAAACGCATGCTGATTTTTTTAATGACAGCAACAGTACATTTTTAATCATTGCTGAAATGAGTAAATCCTTAACATTTTTTATTACCTGTCTTTTAACAATGAAATCAAAATCCAAATATCCTTTTGTCTTCTAATTACCATTAGATTATCAGTAAATTCGCCTTCTTTATCATACACAAATCTTACAATCATTAGCAATGTTTTTCATGAGACTGAAAATAACGGCATCTATGACAAACTTTGAAGACTATTTGAATATTCTTGCTAGATCACAATACATGTGATATACAAATAAAGATGACTCACATAACGCAATGATTGTTAAGCCACATCTACATCAATGACACATAGTTCCTACTGTAGCATACAGTTTTTCATTTCTTGAGAACAAGTAGCAATAGCTCAGCATGAAAAATCCAAGAGAAGAGCCAAACACAAGACAGGACATTGTTGGTAATAGGCACTCAGACACCTGGGGAATAAACTCCTATATAAAGCTGTGTTCAAAAGTGGGAAATTTTACTCCAAGCTCTCCTCTTGCAACATTTGCCTATCCATTTTTCTCCCCGTACATGCTGCTAGAGGACTGGAAAAGAACTGCAGTCTATTTGCTCTAATGTTTCATAGCATTACGACTACTTAGAGCAGTGGCAACCATTGCACAGACATGTGCAGTGGCAGGTTAACTTGTCGTCACCATTCCAACATTTCATGGTGTTTCATACATTTATCAATTACTTCTGAAGGTGATTTTTTTTTTATTTAAGGTGAAATGCCTATTTATTTCTTTATTTTCTACATAGGCAACTTATTAAGAGGCATAATGATCTTTTTGATTTTTTTTGCTGTTGTTGTCGTTGTTATTGTTAAATCTTTATAATGCACCATGGCTTGTAGAAATTGGGTAAGAGAACAAAATAATACAAAAATTAAAAATCAGATAATTAGGCTTTTTGTTAATTTCTACATTAATTTCTATAGTGCTGAAAGTTATTTATTTCTGAAACACAAATAATCAGTAATTTAGTAAACGTGAACACAGTCCCCAAAATCATAAAGGATACAAAGGGGTGCCAACCTAATACTATCCCACCTCACCAAGGAACTGAATGCTTTGCTTCTGGAGCTTTAATTTTAAAAGGAAGGTTAATTAACCACTAGACTCAAAAAGTAATTCAAGCTGTTGGCATGACAATTACAGCAGTTATGCAATTAGTACCTGTTACAACATACGGTTATACCACTGCATAAAGACACACTGGTGTCCCATGGAACTCAAGGCACTAAGTCAAATATTTGGAACAGTTTTGATGCCCCTCACCATTGTGTTACTTGTTCCCGAATCAAATAATAAACATCAAAGAGAAGCTACAAACAACAGGATATCGCTTGCTGGGTATTGCCTCATAAGCAGCACAGCAGGATGTACCAGACAGGAGAGATAACCTCAATGTCATTAACAGCCATAACCTGGGCAAGTGCACAAACAGGTCCTCTGGGCTCCACCACCTCCCGCTCCCTTCCTCAAAAGCCACGGACAAACTAAACTTCACTGCAAGAAAAAACATGGGATGGTGAGACAAATAGCTTCTCAGCCCAGCACTAGCCATTCGCCTTTGAGTGAGAAAATACTCAAAGGTGAAGTTTATTCTCCACTGAGTTTTCAGGCGATGAGATTACAGTGTTCAGTTAAACTTACACAAATACACACAAAACCTGGCTGTACTTGGTTTAAAAAAGAACATGAAGGCAAATGCTTGAAATGAGCAATTCCCTTAATGTTCACTGCTCCCTTGATTTCTAGCCCTCCACTCAAGTAAGTGACAGAATTTCGGAAGACCCGAAAAAGTGCTCCACCCGATGTGTGAATCTGGCATCCTCCTCTTAATGCCCTGTCTTTTGCCATCTCTATAATTCTAAGTAATACCCAATGCTGCTATTAACAAAACTAAAAAGATGCAGAAAGAAAAAATAGGAGTAAAACCAGGACAGCAACAAAGAGGGGGTAATGTAGAAAGGTAGCAGGATAACACGCAGACTATCAGCACAAAAATAGGAATGCGTACATTGATATCTGAGCTTCTGACCCCTTTGCTGCACTTATTTTCTCTCTGCTATTCTTTCCAACAACCTAGGGCTGATGCTGAGTTTGTCATCAGCTGATACCAAGTACCACAAAACCAAAGGAAGAAACGAGAAAGCACAGCTGCAAGGAAAATGGAACAGGAGAAGCAAATGGGCAGTAACCACGAGGAACAGGCTAAAACTTGGGATTTTACATTATTAAAACAATAGTAGGGCAAAAACATCAAAAGAAAAAAGAGCAGATAGCAACCACCCAGAAGAAGACAGCACTGGAGGGGAAGGAGACAGAAAGGGAAAAAATACATAGTGAGCTGAGCCACTTCAGTCTGTGAGGGCAGAGAAGAGTAGGGAAGAAGAAACAAAAAAATTCACAAGTAAAATCCCACTAGAGCTGAAGTATTTGCTACAACTTCTACAAGTAAGAAAAGAATTAAATGATAAATCACTAGATGATAAGCAATGAAATAAAACGAAGATAAAAACATCATACTTAAACAGTGATCTAGAGTTGAAGCAAGAGTTCCCCTTCTGCTCGAGGTCAGAGAGGCTACTGGAGCCCAGGCCAAAAATCAGCCACATTCAGCAATAGCAGCATGATGGAAAATGGAAATTCTGTGTCAGAAAGCAGGGCGAGGACTTGAGGTCCACAACAATAACTCTTCATGACCCAGCCTGTCATTACTACAGACTGGAGAGTTGATAGATTGATTTTTCAGCAGGAAAAAAAAAGATGTGGGAACGTAGCAAAGAGTGCAGAACGTGTCTATGTGTTTCCCAATCCTGAAAAAGCAAAGTGTGAGGAGAAGGAGAAGCCATATGCATCTGCACGGACAACATTAAACACACTGAGTTAGTCTCTGCTACAGACGTCCTTCAGCTATGGGAATTCCCTCATGGCAAGCAGGGTCTAGGAGATGGCCGCAGGACCCCATCACCGATCCCACCTGGCTGCTATGCCCATAGAATCATAGAAAGGTTTGGGTTGGAAGGAACCTTAAAGATCATCTAGTTCCAACCCCCTGCCATTTGTAGGGACACCTGCCACTAGACCAGATTACTCCCAATCACTGTTCCCACCTGGCCACAATGCCCATGGGCTGGATGAGTGGGGCTTCCCCATCCCAAAGCACTCCAGGCACCCCAGGACACCAAAGGATTTTGAGTCACACACAGAAAGTCCAGGCAGAGCTGCCATAACCAAAGCTGTCTCTTGGCCTGCTTTATGCCACTAATGCACCAGCTTGGCATCGGGATGACACAGAAATGACATCTCTTTTTCCTTTTTTGAATTAACTGTTTTGGTGTGCCTTGAAGAGATATGGCACAATCTCACCCAAAACGTTTTTGTGTAAGCCGTACAAATCAGATTCTAGAGAATACACCTTGAAAACACCTCTTATCAGAGTCCTTGAAAAATCTAAATTCTCTTTTTTCCTTCCCTAGATTCAAAACTGCAGGCAGCCGTGGACTAAAGGCTGCATCTCTGCATCAGAGCTAACTGCCCCTTCCCTTCCCCACCCCATGGGCAGATTAACACTGTTTTACACTAAAAGTGTAGTTTCATATGCTGAAGGGAAAGGCAATGTTGTATTTCAGAATGTAAGAATTTATCAACTAAGAGATTTGTGTGTTCAATTCAAAGCTGAATGTGCTTAACACGTAATCATTGTCATCAATACTTAGCACAGAGGAAAATGTTTTTTACTTACTTCTTATTTACTGTATTCTACCAAAATAATCTAGGAAGTCCTCTTTCTGACTCAGCTGGACAAACCCACCCATCCTGGCCAAGCTTTCATACACTACCTCCATTACATGAATTCAATATAGTAAAAAAAAAGTATGCTAAATGAGTTTTTGCCTGCTGCTCACACCCACATCCCTTAGAGCAGTGCAAAAGTCAGATTGCTGACCGTGCCTGGGGAAGACTGAACTTCCTGTAAAAACGATGCACTTAGTTTCCTGAGAGGAAGCAAAGCATAAGCTGCTCAAACAATTCACCAGAAAGCTCTGATATCTGAGCCACGCAGTTACAAATCTGTCCTGCTAGAAAAATACAGTGTCACGTCAGTGACCAACAGCTACGAGCACAAAAATTCAGAGAAACAAATGCATTAACGCAAAGGAGAAAGCACCAGATTATCTGAAGAAACAGGTCAATTGTTTTAAAGGGATGAAATTACCTGTAAAAGTTTTTTCTTGAGCTAAAATTCTGATTCTCCACTCTGTTCATGAAACAAGATATAAATCTCTATGAAATTATTGTGCCCAAACAATTTCAATGTAATAGAGGCCAGTAGCACCTGCAAGTCCTTATACTGCAGAACTGACTCAATAGCAGCAGAATACTGGGTTTTATCTCTAACATACAGAAAGGGAGTATTCTTATTTCGACATGTTTAAAAGCATTCAACATTGCATATGGAACCATTTTCACTCTCTATTAATAAAATAAAAAATATTTCTTTCAACTTATAAAACTGTAATTTGGCCCACTGAAGTTTATTTAGTTCACCTTTTGTTTAAAAATACTTCTAAGTAGCATTTAAATTTGGACGAGGCCCATGCTTTGAATCAGTGCTTGCAACAAGGATCTTTTTTTCTGAAAACCTTACGTTTTGTCTTATTTAGAAGACATGCTTCCCTTTATTTGCTGAGAAAAGAAAATTCTTCTGTACACTAATCACAATTATTTTTCTTTTTAATGGAGCGCAGTTACAGCAGTGAAATCTGTGCTGTGCCAACGTTATTCACAATACTGAAAAGTGTCCATTTTTACATTTAAAAACATTTTGTTACAAGGTTTTGCAGATAAGCTGAAGGATTTCACAGAAAAGAAACAGCATTTTAAGTGAAAGCATTAGAATTTGCAGTCACATGTATTATTTTTTTTTTGTCCTTTTACAATTGAAGAGCTATAAAAAGTCACAGCTGAGGCAGCAACCTCCTCTTACCCAAAAAGACCCAAAGTACAGCAGGAACCCTTGTCTCATAGCAAGGACAGCAACTACATCACACGCAAACAACCTTCCTTCGCCGCTTGTACAAGCCTCCAGCCCCACAAAAACATTCCTGTCATCATAAGCCACCGCAGCTCGACCAGGCTGGCGGTGGGTGAGCCAAACTGCTGCCTCCATCCCTTTGTGCTGTGCAGCTGTGCCGTGCTTGGGAAAGAGCTCAGCCTCCCTTCTCGCATTTCTTGGCCCCGAACAGAAAAGCTCTTAGGAAACCATTCAGACAACTGCCAAAAGGACAGAGCTGCCCTGGTTTTCATACATCCTTATCCACTCTACTAAAGATTCACGCCATCTGCCATTTTATTTGCACTGCTGCCATAGCCCTGCCACTTGGAGTTAATTCCAGCACCCTTTTCTTTACTGTTCCGTCAGCATAACTAGCTACGTTTTATTGTGTCATATCATTTTCTTAGACTGCTGGAATTACGAACTCACAATGAGAACATCTCCCTACCACCTAATATTCAATTGGTGGTAAGCTAATTTAGACAAAATTTCTTGTTTCTGTGCTGTGAGGTACTGCCAAGCCAAACTACTCAATCATCATCAATATTTTATTTTTAAATACGTCCTTTTAATTGGCATTCTCATTTTTGAGTCTTTAACTTTCCGGTTTTTCAGTAGCTACAGACTAAGACCAGGTTAATTTTTTGTTTATTTTATGAAAATTTAAATCTCACATAATCACATGACTCCAGAAGCTGAAATTTTCATAGAGTTTTGTAATATTTAACAGTTAGTTTGTGGTTTTTTCCCTGAATGCACAGTATCTTTTCATAAAAATGCTTAATTTACTGTTAATTCTCCAATAGTCAAAATACTCACGCTAATAAGGTTCACTGCTACTTACAACATAGCTTAAATGTTGATGTTAACACACAGAAGCTGGAGTGAACAGACCTTTATACTGAAGCAATTTAAAAACATTTCCAGTCAGCCTCTAAACACAACCTTCTTGTCGTTGCTTACAGGAAAAAGAACTCTTCAAACAAACAGCAAAAGGAGGAAAAGTGGGGAATAGAGAAAATTATGCAAACAGAAAAAGGAAAAATGGCTTACAGACAGTAACTATAACAGGGATGGGTTAGGCTTTTCTCTCTCTACTTTATAAAATAAATATGGGAAAGAGGATGCAGAACAATTTAATAAGAATAGTAACAAGCCTTCAGCACTCTTCCAACTTGGAATCCACCACTATAACCACCACTTCTCTTTCTACTATATCACCAATCCATACCCTTTACTTTCTTTCAAAATTACCATAATTACTAAAGGATTTTTTTTTTTAATGATCAAAACTTTGAAGGGCCATTGCATTATAGTAATTGTGAAATGGATTTCTAACTCTGAGTTTAAGTTTTGACATGAAAGTGGATTATTCTACGGGAACCTTTCCTGTGCAAGTCTTCTCTTCTTTTCTATAAGGACGCCCTCCACAAATATCCAACAAAATATTGATAATGAGACCTAAACTTCTGGCCCTATTCCAGCTATCCCAGCAGAAGCCCTGGTGTGGATGCAGACATGATAATGATAGAAAGCTTTTGCCAGGTTATTTTCTGTTGTTCAAGGAGGGAGCATAGCACAGCAAATGAGGTCTCTGTTAGCTTGTTCTTCTCATGGAGCTAGAGTAGAAGATGCTGTGTAATACACAAATGATCAAAACGAAATGGTGATTTATTTAGAATTATGATTGACTTTGCTGATTAAATTGTAGGGAAAAGATTCCTCAGGCATAACACTACCCTACAGATGGGAAACAGAAAATCAAGTGGACAGAGAAGTAGATGAAGTAACAATCAAAGGAAAGGAACAAGAAGAGGGAGAAAAAAATATAACTTTAATTAGAATTCCTCCTTTAAAATGGTGCGTTGTTTTTTTTTCCCTTCCATACCTTTGCAAAGTTACACACTGTCTTATTTGTTGTAAATACAAAACTCACACTAATTTCGAGTTTCCAAGTCTTGAGCACAGAACAGTTTACAGAATGGCTGTGATGAAGACTGTTACAAAACATGTAGAAGATCTTTGTAACTATTTCAGATGCATGAACATACACTGCTAGATACTTTATAGAGGGATTGGTGTTTAGTCCCACTGAAAGATCTATTCCCATATAAA
Source organism: Chroicocephalus ridibundus (assembly GCF_963924245.1). Classification (NCBI taxonomy): domain Eukaryota; kingdom Metazoa; phylum Chordata; class Aves; order Charadriiformes; family Laridae; genus Chroicocephalus; species Chroicocephalus ridibundus. The sequence goes on along the minus strand of NC_086284.1, from coordinate 192,164,657 downwards.
AATATTTCTCAATACTGATTTTACTATATAAATATGATAGTGGCAATTATCACTAAAAAGTCAGCACACAGTACAAAGAATATATATTGAGGTAGGGAAATACTTTATAAAGTCATAGTTACAAAGTGAGCTAGGAAATACTAAATTGTTAGATGAGCCGGTGTCATTTAATAAAACTATATATATGACAACTATATGTGCATTACCCAAAGTTAGCTCTGTATCCTGCCTCACCATCCAAGTATTTTTTTACGTGACCTCTGTGAAAACTCAGTTTGATCACTGAGACAAAGCTTTCCAGGCAGGCTGATCCCAAATCTTCTCACCAAAACTTCCAGTGTCCTTCATTTTGAAATTCAAGCAAGAAATATTGTTCACTAATCTTCTGTATTTCTGAATTGTACAGACCTAAAAGATGTTCACTCTGGTTTGACAGTGCTCTTATGGCTAGTTTTGGTCAGTGTAATAATCTTTCACTGCCTTTCTGTTAAAATGTGAAATTTATTTCAACTTGCAACTTACAGAATGCAGTTAAAATACGCATCTGTCCTAATAAAGAAAGGAGATGGGAAAAGGTCCATGCTTCCTAACAGGCTGAGAGGTTTTATTTTTGGAGAAAGATGTATTTCAGAGCTACCCATACTTGAAGGCAGGCTTGCTCCTGCTCCACTGAGGAACGGGCAAATGGCTTGTGCTGTCTCTCAGGGGCAAAAACTTGCCCTGAAGGTCAAATCTGACTCGTAGGCCACATATTTTATAGGCTTGCCTAACAGTTTGCTCTACTTGGCTTGTCTCAAAAGCAAACTTCTTAACATTTTATGCAAACATTATACAACCTTAAGTCTGAGCTGTAAATCAATAAAAGCCACTTAAGCTTGAGGAACCTCTGCAACAGGAAAGACTCTTTTAGTTGAAATTCTGCTGTAATTAACATTAGCATTGCTAAATCTTCCAGTTTTCTTTAAAATAGTGTCATAATATTTATAGCTTCAGATGAAAGTAAAAACATGATAATTGAGATACTGCATAGAATTTGAGGGAAGCAGGTTTAAAAGCAAAATTTAAGCCTCTAATTTTCATGGGTCAAGACATAAAACTCAGAATTTGAAAGCTCTTGTGTTTGAATGCCATGGGTTTGCATTTCATGATCACAAAATTTCAAGATCACTTTGCATACAAAAACATGTTTCTCACATGTCAGAACACTACAGTTCATTTAAAAATAGTGAAGGCTCAGGTGGCAAATAATTCATCATTCTCTCAAATCAAGCCTCAATATTTCTGGAGGCCTACCTCACCAGTATAATGAGGTAACAAAACCAGTATTAGAAATAGCTTGAGTGACCACACCTGTTTGACGTTTGAATGTTTTTCAAGGACATCCTTTGGGTTTGGATCATGAAGAATTTTATTTTTTTTTTAAAGGGAAAAACAAAAAGCCACTACCACCACAACAACATGCAAATAGGTCATAGGCTCCTGTTTTTCCTTGTCCTTTACAAAAATACCTCCAGGGAAAGGTACTTCTGGGTACTTTTACACTGCAGATATTACCAGAATGCAGCACAAGTAAGTAGTATTCAGATCTTTTTTTCCTTTTTATAGCTATTTAAAGAAGAAAACTGTTTAACCATAATTACTTAGCTAAACCTTCTGCTGTGACCATGAGTCTCTCTTCATCTTTCAGTTTTTTATCATTAAATACAAAATGCAAAAGATTAAAAACTATTTTGTCTCACTGCATTTTGAAGAATTAATTTAATTATTTCGATGTACACGCAATATAAAGTACTACTTTTCAGTTGTATAAACTTACTCCAAGTGTTCCACATACATGGCAGCAAATATAAAATTTAAAAAGAGAAAAACTACAGGATTTTTGCTATTGTTTAAGTTCAACACATTTTTGCCAGAAAACAGGTTCCTAAAAGTACAACTTGCATGATGATACTTTCATGCACTTAGTAATTTGGTGTTTTCTTTGCTAAAAATGGCTAACTGAATACCGTTAGTACTGAAAATAGCAGACTGAAACCACACTGACTCATTGGTTTTGTAGTATAATATTTCACGTAGAACACAGTCAGAGTTTTACTACTCTCCCTCTTTAAGGAACCACTACAAATATATTGTACTTTTCCCCCTATAGGAGGAACTAATCAGGAAAATAATATAAATATTCTTTCCCATCTAGGCATAACAGCACATTAATTCTGAGACAGTACCAATACAACAACGGAATATATTCTGAAATTAAGATACAATTTACTTCAGGCTCAAACACAGCAAGCACAGTAAACTCTACGTTACTTGAAGAATTTCACCTTTGTCTGGTACTGATGATTACTGACATCCAAACTTCCCCAGCCTCAGACCATAAATTCAGGTGATGTTCTGTGAGTCAGAAGTAAGGTAAAACAGAAAATGAAAGGCTCCAGGTCATTCTGGCTACTAGTGATATGCAGAATACATGCATCTATCTTATGGTCATCTGGTGCAGTTTAAGGTTCTCTTTGAAGTTTGACTACTGCTCTGTAAATGGATCAACAACAGCAAGAAGTTTATTTCTCCACATGGAGTCACCACAGAGTATACAAATTCCTCACCTATTGCAGTCCATCATGAACTGCATTCCTTCAAAACATTCAACCTAGAGTCAAAGGGGAGAGGCTACGCAGCAAATATCTTCACCCCACAGCAGCACTGTTTACAAGCAAGGGACTACTAACTTCAGCGACACTCTGGTCCTTCCACAGGTGACTTCTGTAAACACCGAAGACCCAGTCTTAAACTCTGAAGACTGTAACTGTTAAGGATACAGCTAGCTGTGAAAATGCCTCTCTGCCCAGGAGAGGGTGAAATGAAAATTAAATGAAAATCCTATGGTTGTGCAACAATGACCTGTGAAATTCCCTGGATGTAAAAATGTCTCAGCTGATCCCAGAAATTCCCAGGGGAAATCAAAATGGTGAGAAGAAAAGGCCTAACTTTCCACAGAAGTCTTCCAGGTAGACACTGGAAAGACTTCATCATCTTCATCTATTAAAAAAAGGAGGAAGGAAATCTAAACAACCCCAGCTGAATCGTCAAGACTGAGGTGAACAGTAGCAAACATGAGCTCCAGTTGCGTATGTGTGCACCAGCTGCAAACTCCGATTATTTATTTGGAATACTGAAAATGTTTGGTCTCTTGATAGCACGGGCTTCCAATTTCTCATTTGTATGTGCTCAGCCTACTTCAGGAGCACTACTACTCATTCTTCTCCTCAGCTTCAACTGGTGCATCATCAGTAGGAATAAATTCCATGGGTCCTTCACAGGCCCTAGTACTTCTGATGCACAACACACTGACCTGCCTTGAAGCCATCTAAATTCCGAAATTTTGTTAAACAACATAATTTTCACTACCACTTTTATGAGATGCTTTATCTTGAGCGGCATGAATATTCCGAATATGCTGTACAACATACTCAGATAGCTTTCTTCCAGTTTATATAATCAATGTCATATTTCACTATTTAGTGGCTGAAAACTTGCTGTGGTATAACCCCGGTAAGCAGCTATGAAAAAAATTAACTCTTCCCCAGCCAAAACCAGTACAAAACTGTAGTAATAAATCACATTTTACCTCCTGTGTTGTGCTAAGGGAACTAGCTGATGCACAGTATTTTTAAAGAATATTTTAAAAAATTAATGCATTGCCAGATATCTTAGAGCTGGTTGGGAAGAAATTAAAAATACATCAGGCTTCTCAATAGCCATGAGAGGAGGTTCTGAGGACTTTTGGAATGGAAGTGGTAAGAGATCTGCCAGGTCAGGGGGAGAAAGAGAAGTAACACAGGATAGTTCTCTGCTGGGGAGAGGATTAGAAAATCTGTCTGGCAGAGGAGTTCTCAGGGAGGACCTTCACACCTCCATTATTTCTACTGGCCAGATTCCACAGAGATTTATCTTTTTTAAGGAAGGATCTAAATATCAAATACTGCATTTCTGTATGTAAACATTGAACTGATTAAAGTTCTTTTCATTCATGGGCTCAGACTTTTTTATACCACTGTATATTTGGAACATTGTACATAAATCGCTTCTTTAACTAAAAGAATACACCTTTCAGAGTCAGCAATATATTTTGAATAATTTCCATTAATCTATTCTGCACTATTTCTGTACTCACACACTCAGTTACACTGCAAGAATACTGTATCTGTCATACTTTCCAGCTTCGAAGAGAACCATTTAAGTAATCTCAAGAACTTTGCACTATTTTTTAGATAGAATAAACACAGTCATCTGAAATCACACTAATTGTAAGATGACTATGCACCATAAATTTGCCAATAAAAGATATTTGTATTAATATCAAACAAAAAGAATAGTTTTAACAGCAGATTATCTTCTTATTGGCGAAAAAAGTCCCAAACCCAAACTGCATATTTAAACTGCGGAAATCACTCGCTTAGCCAGAAGGAAAAGGGAATCTCCAGACATTAAAATTAAATAAATAGCCGTGTATAGTAAAAATGTCAACATAAAAACACAGAAAACAGAAAGATAAAAATATGTAGGTTTATATTTCAATAAAAGAAAATGTAATAAAGAAGAATGTAGTAAATAGAACAGTGGGCACAAGAGCATGTAAAATTGTTTAATCCCCACAGAGCTGAATGAAGCATCCCTTTCTCTGAAGAACCACTCCTATCAGGAGGGTGTTTCATGGAGGAGAAAGAGGCAATTGAAGCTAGGAAATGATGGATAGCGATGACCTTTCTATCTGTAAAACATGGGCATATTTTAGGTATTTAATCTTGAGAATTGGATTATTATTAATCAATTATTCATGACAATTTGAATCTATGGTAGATGTTTTTTGTTTTCTTAAATATCACCTAGCTAAGGTCCTGCTTGAGAACTGGAAAGGAGATTAAATCCTCACAAGCAAATAGTGTTCAAGATTGGCATTTTCTTCCCTCCTAAACATTCCTTTCCCTACATAACAGCACACATTGATGATAACCTAGTACCCTCTGTAAAAATTCTGCCTAAATATCCTTAAATCCACCTTTATAGCCTTTTTTTTTTTAAAAAAAAAAAAAGGGGAACTCCCCCCTTTCCCAAAGAACAAAGCAGGGCATTGTGGTAATGTGGAGCAGCAACAACTCCTATGGCTTCGTTCCTATAGCCATAGGTTACCCTGCTGCATGTTTTAACATCCACTCTTCCTCACTTGCTAAAGGTGAGTGATAACAGACGCGGAACATCTCCATTACAGATCATACAATGAAGATAAGCAGAAGGTGTTTGCAGATATTTAAAATGCACTGCTGAAGAAGAAGGAAAAGCAGATGCAGCTATTCTAAGGCTAAGATCTTTTGAAAAGCAGAACCTCTACAAGCCTGAAATAAAATGCAAAGTATGTGTGCATTTATAAGGAAAAGGAATAGATTTCAACACTGCCTGGAAGAATACCTGAGATGAAAATTCTAAGGTTATCCCAGTTTGGAGGAACCACTATGGAAAAGAGACTCTCCCTTACTCAGGTTCTAAAATGGAGGCTGTGGGTAGCAATGGCCTCCTTGCGAAGAGGAAAGCCAATTTAACACACCTGAAAACACCAAATATTTGGCACTTCTTCCTGTTCTCAAATACTCCGTTGAAAAATGTACACCTTATTTCTAGTCTAACTGAACTTCCAGACATTACATCTAGTTCTCCCTTTGTCTGCTACGGTTGAAGGATTGTCTTACCAAATTTCTGTTCGTTGTGGTATCATGCTTCTTAGGGACTCGGCAAGCCCCTCTTTATCCTCCTTCTTAACACTAAACAGATTGAACTCCAGGAGTTTTTCCACAACAAGGCATGTTTTCAACTACTCCAATCATTCCTGAGATATTTGTGGTTCTCCCCTGACCCTTCTCCAACTGAACGCAGTATTCCAGTAACGGTTATGCAAGTGCATTGACAATTAATACAAAAAGGCAATATAGCCATTTTCTTCTTATTTAGCTCTGCCCTGTTTATGTCAGTATACCGTAACCTCTTGACTCTCTAGCTCTCTTCAAAAGCGATTAACTCTTTGGTTGAAGCTTCCCGTAAGATTACCCATTTACCCAGGATATTATGAACGTATGAATTTACCCGAGGGGGAGAAGGGATGCCCCAAAGGAGGTGGGGAAAGGGCTAATCTGGGGGAAATAACATCTAGAGATTACAAAAAAGGGAGCTTGAGAAAAGGCCTGCAAGGGCAGGGCAAGGTGAACTGAAAACATCTTACTGTGGAAAACGGGGGCAGCATTTTAGTTTATTGATGTTGCCTGGTAAACTGAGTTCACAAGTGCAAATGAGAAATCATACATAATGAAGTCATTACAGAGTTTCTAACACTGGACTTTGTTGTTGGTGTGCCAATAAAACTGACTGATTAATCTACTTCCATATAACAGCGGGATAAAACAGCTGCAAACAAGGAAAACCTTGGAAATTAAATGCTGGAAACATTTATGAAGTGAGAACTAAGGCTAACACAAATGGAGTATGTATCAGCTGTGGGGGTGGAAAACAATCTGCACGGGAAAAAAAGAAACTGAATCATTAGGATAGTGCTGAATAGCTGTTAATACCTGAGAAAACTAAAGTATGCCCTCCCTAAAACAATTTAAAGGAACAGTTTTAAAATAGACCATAACGATCAAAACATTGTTTATTTCTAACCTCAAGCTTCCTTCAATATGCAATATTCTGCAAACTTCACTCTGGGGGGGTAATAGATCTGGTTGAATCACAGCCATTCTGAGCTACAATACTTGTTATTTAAGATTAAATACCTAATTAATGTTGGTGAAAAAAAAGCTTCTCTTTGCTCTGCTTTTTCTATTTTTCAAACTTGAGTTACTAAGTAGATCAAGTTGTAAAACTTCTGCAAACTACAAGAAGGACTTGTAATTGAGCCAAATGCTGTTCCTCATTTTATTTAAGCAGAACAGCCTTTCCTACTCACAGCCAGAGCCCAAAAAGAAGCAGAAAAAGAAGCTGCTTTAATTTCATCATTTTTGTTTCTTCCATCTAGAGGACTTTAAAGGTTAAAAAAAACATGACTTTCAAACAAAGAGAGGATTGCATCATAGCAGCCACTCAAACATGTCTCATCAGCCACCACTACACAAAACTCAGTTACTAAGACTAGGAGTTTTAGAAACTTCCAGCTTTCACCTAAACTTGCTTTTCACAAAGGTAAAACTACTAGTGACTCCAGGAGGAGCACACTTAAGCAGTACATTATACCTACAAATTTTATCCTACTTTTGCCCTTTTTCCCAGTACTTTTTTTAATTCAGCAACAGCAAACCCTCCCATCCCAGAGACATATAACTGCATATAACTGTCAAGTGACTTTACCAGGGACTTGCACAATCTGCTGCAATTTCTACTATACATTGAAAAAATTTGTCTTTTCCTCTCCCACTTCCCAGTGCAGCCACTACAGTACATCCCTGAGGTGAACAGGTTTGAGGAAACACAGCACCACCCTACTGTCCTTGCTCTTTTCCTCCATAGTTCAGGCATGCCGCTAACTTCTAAGAAATAAAACTGCTTTCCCACAGACCTGGGTTTATTCCCAGCCTCTAGGAAGAGGGAATGAGAAGGGAGCCACTCCAAAAGGACCAGATGCCATAGGCACCTTCCCATGTCCTCAACACGAGCACAAAGCAATTGCTTGTCCAGGGACAGTTAGATCTAAAATAATAATCTTTTGTGATTAAGTAAACTCTCAAGCTGTGCAGGACAGAATTATTTTTAAATTGTGAGATATATATCTGACATGCTAAATTCAAGTTTCCTGTAAAGGATCTAGATAACTATTCAATACATTAAGGGTATAAGTGTTTGCTGGGATTCATTATTCAGAAAAAAGGATTAACTAAGATTTGAAAAGAACTTCAAATGCTAAGACAAAGTTCAGAAGCTGATTGGATAGATAAGATTAAAAAAAATAAATAAAAAAAAATCCCAACAACCAAAAAATCCGCCCAACCCCCCAGATAACTCTAAAGAAAATCACCAGTTATGACAACAGCAGGTTCAGAAGTATGAATTTACACCACTGTGTACAGTGTAGTACGTGTGCAGCGTGAAGACAGACTGACCCTGAAGTGTGCGGTCAGACAACGATCTCAGAGAGCTGGAGCACCACTCAGCATTCAGTCCATTTGCTTTCTGAATACACCCTATAATTAAGGAACAGTTTCTCATGCTGCCCCTCCCTTGAGCAACTAACGTTCAAGCATTCACAGTATTTCAAAGCAGTATTAGCTCTGGCAGTTGACAGAAATATTTTCGCCTCAGGAGGGTGCAATTGTGGATGATCTTTTGGACAGCATATGATCTTCAGTTCAAGGCAGAAAAATGAGAATAGTCTTGCATACCTTTTTATGTTTTAAAGCGTCCAAGACACACACTAGGAATGTGGACTTGTAAAAACTAATTAAAAACCGCCACAGTTCCATAGCATAGGTCTAAAACCTTGTCTTACAGTATTCTTCTAGTTCTGAAAGGAGTAACTACTTTAGGACTAAAAACTCTATAAACTTACACCTGACCAGCACTCTGGAAGCAACTGCTCTCAGCATAGTTTAACTCTGCCACTTAAATGTACAGCCTGAGAAATTAAGGGCAATGACACCTAGCACAGCTGCATACTGCAGCCCATGTGCCTACTAAATATACAGATCACATTATGAATGATAAGAATATAACATTAAGGTTTTAAAATGTAGAGGTCTATATTATACTGCACCACTCAAATCACACCTTTCTTTGAACTGGTTGCTTATGCATGCGGACAGCAGTCATTCTGGGAAATAAAGTCGGTAGACGTGCATTAGGGTTGCAACACAATTGCATTTGACACACATTTAACTGAGTCAACAGGCAGTATCCCGTTACACGGCAAAAGCAAGCCTAAATGGCAGCAATTTGTTCTGGAAATACTTACTTCTGATGAGGTCACCATCAGTGCGATTTCCCCAGACAGACTGGTCTTGTATCTCTGGTTGTGTACTTTGGTTACTGGAAGGCTGTTTTATGTCTTTATCTCCTGCTGCAGTATTCTCTTGGTCGTTTTTTTCTAAGTCAAAAGAAATTTCAAGATATTAGTTTCTGTGGTATTTTTCCTCTATGTGAGCAAAATTCATCTTTGAAAATTAAAAACAAGAGGCCATAAAATATAACTTGTCTTAGCATCTCATGTAGTTTCCTTAGAAATAATTCCTAATAAAATTGATTTTCAATTTGTTTTCTTGTCCAGATCAAAACAATTCCTCTTTAAAAGCATCTTTTTGTCGTATTGTATTTAATCATGCAAAATAACACTCAGCAGCTTTTGTAACAACAGGTTATGATTGAGTTTGTTTATATTTAGTTACCTTCCACAAAATTTTCAGATAAAAATTTGAATCGCTTTGTCACACAAAATTTTTTTTGCTCACGTACATGTGTCTCTGTCATATAAAAACCACAAAAATTCCACAAATGTCTGTTCTCTATTATTTACTTTTGAACATATAATTAAAGAGAAATATTGTTGAAACTTCAAAACTAATTAGTACAGAAATTCAGAAAATTCATTATAAAACAATTCCCTATTTTTCATTGAAAAAAAAGTAACCTTTTAAAAGCCATTCCTAAATAAAAGTTTCACCTATGATGAAAGGAAAAATTATTTCTTCTCTCCAAGTATATACAAGACACAGGGAAATTTCCATGTTAAGGTTATTTGAGGGGTTCTTAAGCTTATTTCACGAGATAGCAGATCTTGTTTTGATGACTTTGCCAGTTAACAGATGCAGACCTGCATTTTCTCAAGGTGACAGCTTTCATTTTCGCCATCATTAATGTTTTAATAGCCAAATTCATGTACAAAAATCTTTCTGTTCTTGATTGCTACAGGTTTTTCCTACTGGCTTTCAAGGAAACATTTCCAAATCTGGAATTACTTTGTTTATTATTCACAGTGATAGATTATCAGTTTATATCACTTACTAGAGGGATCTGTAAAACGCTAAATATCTTCAGTCTTGAGTATTTATTGAGTATACATACAACATTTAATATTTACAGTAAATCTAAACAAGCAACTTCTGAAAAGTCTGTTAGCTCCATTTGTTTCAAACAAGAACGTGTTTATAAACCACTTATCACAATGTAATGATACCGTATCCTCTAGTAACGCAATGATTCCCATCCCGGGACACAGAAAAACCACTTATTGCTACCACGACATATTAAAGGTTAGTTTCTTTATGTAACCAATGGCAGTTTGATTTTAAATCCTAACTTTCTGCCTTTGTTATCCACCCTATTAAACTGAGGCATTGAACATCACTCAAAATAATATATGCCATATTGTATGTATAGCAGCATGTGCCTTCAAGCACTGCTGCTCCCCTTCTATTAATTTCCACCTCTGAAATGTCTGACCCAGCCACCTCTGTGGTACGTCTCTCTCAGACCTCCCTCCCATCACCGTTTCTTCAACAACTTGTCAATATTTCCTCAAGCCCATCCTGAGATGCACCGTTTCACTGGGATGGGCGCAAGGTTACTGAAGTGGCTGGGAAGACAGACATTGACTTCAATGAGTTTTGCATCTTGCCCTGACGACTTAATCTCATCTAGATACTCATCCTAGCCAAAAAATACCCCAATTTTTTCAACCCCTTTGACAGACACTAGATACAAACTATTTCTACCTGATATTTACCAGATACAAATCTGACTGTATTGAAGTACGATGATGGTGCCTGTCCAGTGAGGTATTTAGGTGCAAATATGTTTCAAAAGTGTTCGAAAAGTACCCTGAAATAGACTGAGTGAAAATGAGTAGTGTCCTGGAGACAGCTACTGTAAAAGAAATGCAAGCACTATACACTCTGCTTTCCACGCAGAGTAAGCTTCAATGAGCTATTTTAAGAGATTTTGCTCTTAAATTACGTCACTGCAGTAACACCACAAGATTACAACAATATCTACTCTCCAGTACAAAACCAGAGAGTTACTGTATACAGTTTTCTTGTATAGGATACAGCTTTGCAGAGCCCTACTATTTCATGTAGTAAACAATAAATGGCTCTAAGGAAACATTAACATTAATATTATGAGGCTCTCAGTGTTCTAGATTATATTTTTATTTAATAAATTTGAAGGAATGCAGAATACAACCAGTCATCATAATTCATAGGGATTTAGTTTTCATTCCTCTGCTTGTTTTGTGTTCAGTATCTTTTTCTCTCTTTTTAAAATTTTTTTACTATATAGGTAGTATATGTATTTTTCATGTTTACTTTTATTATCCTAGCTGGATATGGTAAACAACCAGTCAAAAGCATGTAAACAATATTAACAGTTAACAAGAAAGACAAGGCACTATTAAAAAGTCAAAAAAAAGAAACAACCCACCAAGGTTGCAATTGAACACCAAACAATTTTGATAGGTAATTTACAACAATTAACATTAATTGAGTACCCATTCTTTGATCTATTGAATTCATACGAAGACTTCCCCATGAAAGTTCATAACAGAAGCCTACACCAGTGACATTAAACACTTATGTGATATCTTTTTGTACTCCAGAATGACCCACCGCAGCAGCTGATCTCCTGGCAGATGCTGCTCCGTGGGTGTGGTGGGCTGACCCTGGGCAGCAGCCAAGGACCACACGGCCGCTCCTTCCCTCCCCAACCCCCAGCGGGACAAGGGCAAAGAACATAAAGAGCACGAGCAAGGAAAATAGTGGATTGAGATACACTTTAATAAATGAAGAGAAGAGGAAGAAAAAACAAAATACGTGATGGAAAAGCAATCACTTACCACCTCCCACCAGCAGCCCAAACAAGTCTCCAAGCAATAGCTACCTCACCCCAAAACCTCCTCCCCCCAGTTTTTATTGCTGAGCATGATGTTATATAGCGTGGAATACCCCTCTGGTCAACCTGGGCTAGCTGTCTGGGTTGTGCATCCTCCCAACCCCTTGCCTACCCCTCGCTGGGGGAGCAGAGTGGGAAAAGAGAAAACCTTGGGGCTGTGCAAGCACTGCTCAGCAAGAGCTGAACCACTGGTGTGCCATCAACCTTGCTGTATCCAAAACACAAATCCCAAACACGGGAGCTGCCACGAAGAAAATTAACTCCATCCCAGCCAGATTTAATACTATGTGGCTTTAGAAAAAGTAGACCTTAAGCTACATTTATTTAAGATTTTTTCATACATCACTTCTGACGCATCAGAACACCAAAAATAGACAAACACTGGTTTCCTGATTGATTTATTTGTTTTTTCTTGAATGTGCATCAGGTCTCAGTTTTAGTACAAAGGAATTTCTTGGTTATTCCCTTATAATAAACAGCTGATGATGGGATCATAACTTTTTTTTATTTTTTTTTTTTTAATTCTAGAGGTGCAACTACAACATACCAACTACAACCAAACACACATGAAAACAGTCTCAAAACCACTCTTGAGTCTGTAGTTTGTTGATCCCATTATTTTTGTGTTAGGTGCATAAGAAGAGTGATGAGTAGTTTTTGAAAGATACCACATTTACAGGTCCAGTAAGAATCCACGCAAAGACCATAACCTTGTCTGATGTGCCATGCATGTGGCAGAGTAGTTTTAATAAAGCCTGCAGCTGGCACAAATACGAATGGTTGGATCTGGCTGTAGACAGGCATGGCCAGATGCATCTCCAAATAAATTTATAACACTTCTCCCTTTTAACCAAGCTTAACCTTGAGAATTTTTATGTAATGCTTCCTCAGTATTTTAGCTTCTGCTTCCTCTAGTACACCCTTCCACTCTCACGTGACTAACCTCCAAAACTGACAGACAAGATGAAAAGAGATGTTCTTCCTAACAGTTCAAATAATGGAAATAAAAGGCTCATTATGTTCTGAGTCTGGCAGCGTTGAAGTAAAAATCCAACCTCTCTTTAAAACCACTGTAAGTTACTCTAAGTCACGTCAGAAAAGCAACACATTCTTCTTTACATACCACAGCAACCTGTGTGGCTGCGTACCTCTCCTAAATGAATGGCAGTCCCTGGTCTGAAGAGCTTCTAACCAAAAGCCCCGCAGGAGTGACACCCACACAGAGCACCCTGCGATTTATCCTGAAGGTAAGCATGGGCACACACTTTACTTGTGCAGAGATTAATGCAAGTTTAAGGTTTAAATAAGGAAGAGATACAACATGCTGGCAAAGTATAGAATTGAGATGTTTAACACCCCAAATCATATCTATATTACAGACAACTGGTAAGCTGCTTAGTGAAAAAATTTTAATCGCATCTCAAAATTAATGTTTCATGAAATAAGTGAACAAAGTGAACTCCTAATTTTTTGTTATTTGTAATTATTAAAGTATATATAAATCACTTTTACAACACATACATTCATTTTACCATAACCTTGTTATATTTATTTTTAAAATTACACAGCAATACATGTATTTCATAGAATGAAACTTTGTTTTCACCATTGAGACTATTGTAACATTGATTTTTAACTCCTGTTTTAGTCCCGAGCATGTGCCTCTGGTTACATATATTTCTTTGTATCATGACAAATATATTTTACAAGACTCCACCAACAGAATAGTGGCAGCACTCTGAGTGAGCAACAAGGCTACTATTACAATAGCCCTATCAAAAAGCAATTGGACAAATAGCCAGAACTGTCAGGAAAGGCTTATGTATTGCTAAGAAGGGTATACAAGGCAATCTCTCCAGATCCCTTACAATCCTGTCCTCTATGCTTTTATAAAGTTCCTGGGATATAGGTCAAATTCATTCCTGAAAATTTCTTAGAACTTCCAATGAAGTATCCTTTTTTTCAGAGCTATAATTATTCTGTCTTTCCCTATGATAATGTAGAGCACATTGAGTGGGGGTCCCAGTAATAAGCGAAACTGGTAGAAAATACACAAAAAAGATAGGTAATGGATGTACATTTGCAGAACACATCCCACAGAGCTCAACTCTTTGACAAATAACCACCTTTTCATCTCCAGGTGCTCGTCCATTTGTACATTCACACTCTGCTGCCCCTTCATGCCCCACTATGTCTCTTTAAGTTTACACAGAAACAGGTCTCACTGTGTTCAAACATGGCACCATACCTCAATGCATCAGCACATATGTAATATTCAATCCCTGAATATGCAAAAAAAAAGGGAATAAGTACCCACATTAAGTGGGTTGCACGTCCTCAGAGTGTGATTGGCGGCTGACTTCTATTCATTAGATGACAGATAAACCTATACACTGACTCATTCGGCCATCTCTTCCAAGCATGTGAACTCTAAGAATGCTTGACTAGTAATATAACAAACTGGACTTGAGAAACAGGTTTAGAGTTTGTTTATTGACACAGGGATACTGTGGATGTAAAAGGAGTTAAAAATTCCATTGCTGCAACAATAGAAGGTTCTGTTGCTATGGCACATTCGTTTTTTGTTCACCAACAAAGTGGTGGATGGCACCAAATAACAAGTTAAGCAAAAGCAACTGCTGGGAAAGGCTTCTGGAAACCTGTGTGCACCAGGGAGAGAGGGATAAGCAGAACGAGCTGGCACAGTGGAGTCATTGCGACCTCCAAAAATGCAAAGATGGGAACACTCCAGCAGTTTTATTGTTGAAGGGACGAGGAATGACAGGAACACAGGGCAAAGTTCACTTAAGCACCTGAACTTGACCCAGTTGGTGGGATGAAAACATGAATCCTCAGAAGGCCCAAGTTATCCCTGAACAAGCAGACGCAGATTTAAACATACATGTGCAAAATTCAAACCATCCCAAATGGAATTTTGTCCTTCAAAGCAAAGAGAGTAATTATTAAAGTGAAGAAAAAAACCAAAACAACAACTACAAAAGTAGGTCTATGAGGAACAAAAAAGTTGAAGCATGTTTCCAAAAAGAAAGAGAACAAAATGGTTCTCTGCCTCAAGCCTAGGGCGGTAGGGAGGGATTGAAGAGCATGTGGCAAACACTGCATTTCTAACATTTCCTTTGTTCATTAATATCCTCGCTGGCAAGGAACCACTGAGGATGCTATTTCCTACCAAAAATTCCACTGTTCACAACAATAACACAAAGGAACCGCGATAATACCAGGTTCCACAATGCAACCATTAACTGTAACACCCACCAGCTACGTCATGAAATGCCTAAAAGTTTTAGGCATTTCACATAGCAAGAAAGTTCAGCTGTGCTAGTTGTGTAACAGAATACCTATTCCAGTTCATGATTTGCCTGAAAGAATCTAATTTCATTGATGACTGGTTGTACTATATAATTACTATTCATAATCTGCAAATAATGGAGTTTGAAGCCTCCATTTAGATGTTGGATTGTTTTAAAAACAAAATACATAATTTGTTTTTATTTCATTTCAGTAGCTTTCACTTAAAAGTCTCATTGCAACTTTCAGTGGCCTCAAAAACGCCACTGAAAAATTCAGGTCTCTTAAAATTAGAGCAATTCAACTGAAATTCTTGGAAAGCTCTTACACAGAATTTTCCAGGTGCAAGCTATGGAACAGCTATGAATATACTACAAGTTTGACAGCCCTGGACAAATTTCAGTCGTGATAAATTAAAAATTAATAGCAACATGCAAATAGGTATTCTGCACTATTAAAATCATTTAAAAGTTCAAATGCATAAGCGAAAATTTCTTTTCACAAATAATCACACCTATTGTCCACTAATTGTCATGTGGTTAGTTACAAATTTATGTCATTCATCCAACAATGTTTCACATGTGTACAAAACTAGTTTCACGTAAGTGCTAAGCAATAGTCAGTGGCTGTGGCTGTATTAGCAATAGTAGGAACCAATGAAAGTGGGCCTGTACAGTGAAAGAGTTGATTTTAAGAGCACATTCCATATTACACATGTTCCAGGGGCTTTCTACTTTGGACTAGCTCTCAGATTTAATCTCAAAGACTGAAGGCCCATTAGTGGCTGGAGTGCATTAGGCACATTCCTGCAGCCCATCTTTTAGATTATTTTGTCCAAAAGGAATCCAGCCCAGGTCGTTCCCCAGGATCACTCCACAATGCAAACCAAAGGGGGGGCCAACAGGAGATTCACTTCAAAACCGCATTGCTGATCCAAATGAGAACACCAGCATAACACACTCATTGCTGGATGCTACTTATTAGGAAAAAAGAAGTTTTTAAAACAAAGAGAAATCTAACTTCTGAGGGCCTGGAATGGAATTTGAGAAGAATTATTCTGATATAAAATTAGCCTATGAGATGGACCAAAAGTATTTCAAATTTGATGCAAGACCTTTACAGTCAGCTCTGTGAAATACAAGCCTATCACACCCATGTGGACATGAATCACTGTACTGGAACGGCACGCACGTGAAACTGAAAGCAGAAGTATATTTTTATGACAAACTAGTGTTAGATACATATAAAAGTTTGAGGGATTTTAGTCAGTAATGTTCAATAAATGCCTCAGTACTGACAGACAGCAACAAAACAAATTAATACAGATTCACTCAACTCTTGTCAGACTGCAAGTGGGAACACAAATATAGAGGAACTCTTTGGTAGGTCTGAGCAATCTGAGTGCACTGGTTAACCGTTAAAATAAAAATCTATTACTCATAACACTGAGGCACTGCTGGTAAAGCGCAATAATTATGGTGAAAGCAATTGTTGCTGCCTCAAGAATGTCCAAACATTCCCCGCAGTAAGTCATCTGTCGCCCCATCTCATCCAGCCAGCACGTTCCCTTAGTGGTCCTCATCATGAAAACAGTTCAGCACAGAAAACATGAAGAGGTTCAAATCACATTCTTGAAAAGGAGCATGTGCTTTTTGTATTTTTCTGAATAGAAGTATTAGTTGCTGAACATTGTTTCTTCAGACACCAAATCAGAACTGCAACTCCATCCAGCAACCGTGACATGATTTGCACCAGAGAGAAGGGTCGCTTATAGAACTGGACCCTTAATAATCCCACTAGACTTCTCCATCCTCATCTCCCACCCTATTAAAAGAAAATAAATTCTAGTGGATTTTCATCATCTAAAGAGTTAGTAGAAAGTTCTTACAGTTGAAGTGCAATTATCAGGCTCAATTTCATAATAGGTTTCTTATTATTTATTATTATTTTATCTATTGTCTTGCTAAATATTATTCACTTGTTGGTCTAGGTTACATTTAGTTACCAACAAGCAAAGGTAAAAGCATTCCAAATACTTTATAGATGACAGTCCTACATTTTCTAACTATACTTCCATGTTCATCGGATTTCTCTCTTGCATTCCATTGGTTAGTCAATGCAGAGGACTTAATGAAAAAAATAGGACCATAGTCCAAGCAATAGTCACAACATGACCTCTAACATATGAAAAAATTTCCTTAAAGCAGAGAGGCTAATGCTCACTAATTGTCACATTCCTTGCTTAGGGACATTATTTTGGCACCTACCAGTGGAGAAAATAGTTGATCATAGCCAAATTGAAGTGGTATGAGTGTAGAGATGACACTACTCACTGACTACATTACAAAGCACACAGAAAGGTGTAGTCATAACTTGATTCCAAGCCTGTGGAGCTACAGGAGAAGAGAGGCAGCCTGACCAGGATCTTGAACAAGGGTGCACGAGTAGAGTTACACTTTTGGAAGGATGTGGCAAAAATTAACTAGATGTTTGCAGAAATTAGGTTAAACGTTTCATCCTGCAGTCTGTACCTTAGAGCACCAGATTCCATTGGCACAGATGATGGTTTAAAGACTGAAACTGAGTGTTGACATTGCCACAAAAGAAGATGCTGTGATTTCATTTGCTTTCTCCTATAGAATGCTAATTGTGTAGGGGCAAAGTCCAATAATCTCACAAATATTTATGCATTAATTCAAAAATTAACCAACTAGGAAGAACAGTGACAGGGGATTTGTTGAGAGAGCATGTTGGTTAAAGTAACGCACACAAATTCTTTTAAGTTGCGAAAGCCGGTGCATGCCACATCTGTAGGCCGAACTGTGTCCCAACCCACAGTTTTCACCATCTCCACAACTGATGTCTCTCCCTGCAATCTGCCTAAGCTTTATTACTTTTGTCTGGTTTTTAATTAGGTTGTGGGATAGCTATTTACTGAATATTTAAAATTCAATTGAAGTTTCTTTTCCTTTCATGGAAAAATACAATTCAGCTTCAGCATCTGAATGTATATGATAGCAGCAAAGGCAGTACTTTGAAGATCTGAATTTTTTGATGATACCTCACAGAACTACAGAAGAGAACAGAAGTTTGTTCTCAAGATTTTCTCAGGTATCTATACCAGTTAAACAAATATGGAAACATATTGAAGTTTGCTGTTACCAATCAAAAAATCTTCTCACTAGAAGGCACTTAGTAGTTTATTACACATGCAATACAAGCCATTTTTTTCTGATTAAGGAACCTTTATTCCTAGGCGGACACAGATGTCAAGTATCTCACTGTAAATATACAGAGTCATCACATAAGTATGATGTGATGATTCTAAGTAAAGTAATAATTATTTCAAATTATTGCAGTATTATTATTATTCCAAATACCTCTAGTCTATTTCCAGAAATAATATGAATTTCAACCACAGCTTTTAAAATTATTGTCAAATTCTACTGAAGTCCATGTACTTTTGGATGTCCTGGGGGTAGTATACCAAGTGTAGGGGGTGCTGAAAGTCCCAGACATATTATCTCAGATCTTCAGTCCTGGAATATCTGGACTACCTTACCCTGTAACCACACACTGCAAAGCTGACAACAGAAATGCTGGAATATAGACTGGAAATGTTATGAACTCACCTCTTCCTCTTTCCACCCCCATTTCCCCAACAGACTTAGGCTAGAAAAAAAGCAACAAATATCCACAGTTATCCTTAAATCTGAGTTCATTAGAATAAAAATTATGTATTTGAATAAAGAATTCTGTAAAAAATACCAGCCTTGTCTTTCTGTGAACTATATACATGCTTTAAAACTGAGTGTGTGCCTTGAAAGGTGTGGCCAGTGAGCAAACCTAAATCAATATATTACACTTGTTTGTACCTTGCTGATCCCTAAGAAAGTAACTTTATAATCCTCCACCTCAACAGCTGTGCGCTGTAATTGTGTCATTCAGATTTTCTGCACGTAACTCGTCTATGGAAAGATCAGTATTTGTTTCCTTACTTTTCATAAAATGCAGAGCATGTATTGAAAACCTTACAAAATGGAATCACATAAGACTTTATTTCATAGTGAAGACTCAGTTTAAAGTGGCACTGTGAGAATGAGACGACTTTCCAGGCTAGTTAGTTCACTGAATTACAACTTCAGTAACTTTGATGTATGGCCTACATGCAGAATTTAACCAGTGTGGCCACCTGATCACATGACAGTTAAAAACAACACATTGAAAATAAACATGTGTCGCAGATACTGATGTTTCTGGCAAAAGCGTGATTCTAAGAGTTCAGTTCTGCATGCTTGATCTTCTGTATCTAATCTTTTATTATTATTTTTACTGTTTAGAAGTTATGAGTCACTCTCTAGGACATAAAAAAAAACCCAACAACCCAACAATAAGATAAGTATAAGCCAATTTAATATGTCTCCCTGCCAGAACATTTTTTACTTAGCTACGGATACTTTCTGGTTTCTCAAATGAGACTTCAACTTTGATTTCACATAGATATTGATTTTTCCAAGTTACAAAAACAAGACTGCATCTTTAATCCACAGTTGCACAACTGTGTTACCAGGCTCTGCTCCAGTTAACCAGTTATGAATAAAGTTTACAGTTTTTGAACAAGCTTATTTTTCTGTTCTTCAGAGACTTTTTAAACTCCTGTCAGAATTCTGGAAAACAAAGCTGTAGCTGTAAACGAAACAAAATAGTTAAGTCTCATCTTCACAGACCAGGACTCAGGACGCAAAACTATTTCCCTATTTTGAGGATAACCTGCAATACACCTTGTCTACCTTCCCTCCATGAAGGTGAACAGAATATCAATGTATTTTGTCCAACTGTAAATACAAAATAATTTAAAGAATTTCTCTTCAAGATTAATGTACTTTTAAATAACCTTTTGAACAGCTGGTACAAAACAAGTTAATACTCTCAGAAACTGGTTTTAGCTGCAGCATCACAGAGTAATCTAAGAAAAAAACCAGCAAAGTGACCTCCAACCTGACCAACGCTCCTGGATCAACCTTTCTCAATTTACAGCAAGCCCTGGAAGGAGAGCTTTACAGGAAAAAGCTTCTAAACACAAACACAAAGCTGAGAAACAAGAAAGTGATTTTTAAGGAGCAGCATCTGCCTCTGAATGACTGCAGTTTTTCAAGTACTGAGAACCGGTGCTGACATCAGTGCATCTTTTTTTTTCTTTTTTTTTTCTCTTCTTCTTTCTTTTGCATTTTCTACACAGGAATTTCTAGTTAAAACAATAAAGAGGTGGAAGTGGAAGTGTTACAGAGTTACACCAAAGAGGGAAGGGGGTGTCGCGGGGGGGGGGGGGGGGGGGGGGGGGGGGGGGGAAGAGAAGAGGGGTTAAAACCCACAAAACAAATCAGTAAACGTATCATTCAAATAAAAGGCGCAACAATTACAGCGAAACTTTAAAGCAACTCACCTCGAGGGAGGGAGATCAAAGAGCTGCTTTCAGTCGGCGCTCGCTCTGGCCCTTCAGGCCCCGGAGGAAGAGGTTCTCTCACTTGGGACATCTGCCAGCTCTCTCGCCGAGTAATAAGGCGCCTGCACCCCCCTCCAACAAAAACTAACACGCGACCCTGAAGGAACAAGCAAATGAAAGGGCTCGTTAATGTATTTTATGCAGAAAACTCACGGCTCGGGGGCGCGGGACTTGAGGAGGGACAGCAACGAAGCGGCGGCAACTTGGCGGCGGGCGCGCACCCGCGGGGCCGGCGCAGGGTTTGGGGGGGGGGGGGGGGGGGGGGGGCGGTGGCCGCGGGGCGGGGGCGGCCGCGGGCCGGGAGCCGGGGGGGCGGCGGCGGGGGGCGGCCGGGGGAACCGGGGCGGGGAGGACGGGGGGGGACCGTCCGCCGCGGCCGGCAGCGCGGCGCGCCCTACCTCCGCATTTCCTCCCTCTCCGCCGCCGCGCCCGGCCCTCCTCCGCGCCCCCGCCGCGGAACCTCCGCGCCGCTCCGCGCTCCGGCTCCTCCGTCGCCCGCGGGCCTTCCACCCCCCCACACGCACACCCCTAAACATGCCCCCCCCCGGGGCAGGGTCGCGCACAGAGCGGCACTCACACCCGCTGTCCCCCCGCCGCCACAGTCACTCCTTCTCCATCATTTCCGGACAATGAAACATCCCACTCCGGCTGGCGGCGGCGCCTGTGCAGGTCCTGCCGCCCGCCAGCCACGGGCCCGCCGGCTGGGATGGGATGGGGTGGGATGGGATGGGATGCGATGGGATGGGATGGGGTGGGATGGGATGGGATGGGATGGGATGCGATGGGACGGGACGGGACGGGTCTGGGATGCGGCCGGCGGGGCGCCTCGCTGCCCCCAGCCGGGCCTCCAGCCACGGAAATTCCCCCAGGAGCCCGAAACCCGTCAAGCAGAAATAGGGAAGGGAAAAAAAAAAAAAAATAAAAATAAATAAATCTGAAAGGGAGGCTTTCATGCCTGGAGAGGGTTTGCAGCTGTGGCGCTTGGCAGCGGCGCTGGGGCACTTTCGGCGGTGCAGCCGCTGGCTCGGGAGTCGCCGGCCGCGGTTGCCCGTTCGCCGGCCACCAGTTGCGCGCGCGGCGCGGGGCAGGCCGGCACGTGCAGCGCCGGCGGCCTCAGCCCTGGCCGGGAGCGGTCCCAAACACAGCCCAGCCCCCGACCCCGCACACGCGGGTGTCTCCGCGAAAAGGACTTCAGAGCCGGCGTACAAAAACGCTCAAAGGAACAGGAAGGGTAGGACAAGCGTTTTCCCAAAGTTAAACGCCCCGAGAGCAAACTGCTTCCCCCCGCTGTCACCCGCCGAGCGGTGTCACCTGTGCTGTCTCTAGATGGGAAATACGTTTCTTTCCCCTGGCACAGGTTGATTTGGTCGTCAGCCCCCACCATCGAGTACCGCAATTATTGCTCGTGTCTGAGCTGGTGTCCATAAGCTACATGCTTTGCCTTGCTTACGCTATCACAGTAACGTCACCATTCTCTAACAGAGTCTGTTCATGTTTAAAGTGTAGTTTCCTTAAAACTTACAAGCACAATTTTTGTTATGGCTCAGTAAATGTATTTTACCAGTATGTCTCATTGCAGTGTACAACCAGGTATCTTTTGGGAATCAAAAGTAGGAAGCCAAAACAGCCAAGTTATAAACTGTCTACATCCTAACATAAGAGAAGATAACCAGTGGATATGTATTTTGGTATCAGAAGTGGTAAGGAATACGCTCAGGTATTAAAAGTGCACGTCTTGAAGTTCAGCATTTCCCTGCAATGCTTGCAAACCACCAGGATGGAGTGTAAGTACCTGAGTAGGAACCGTTTCCGTGTGAGACACCACACACTTGAGGGCCTTCCTCTTATTTCAGAAGTCATCAATAATTTTGCACCACTGTATAGCTTTATTACTGGCCATTATTGGTGCAAAAGAGAACAGCATGATTCAATTGATAAGAAATGCTATTTAAGATGCATATGTTTTCCTCTGAGAAACACAGTAAGTTTTAAGTATTTCAGTAACATGTTCTTTGGTACAACATAATCTTTCTTTAAACATTTTCATGACAAAATGGAAAAAGAATGTGCTATGTGGGATAGAAGCTATGTAAAAAATCCATTTTGGGCACACAAAATTAATATCGTATTGCATAATAACGATATTAGTCTGAATATCTACACTTTTCATCTACGAAAACATTGCATAATTTTCCACAGTGCCTTCTCTCCTTGCTGTCCTGGGGGCAGAGCCGTTGAGACATAAGGTAGAGTGACTTACCTCAAACTCCCAAGTGAGTCAGCAGCAGAAGAGAGGTTATGACTCATACTCAACGTACAAGCTTCTGTTTTTCCCTCTGAAACTGGAAACACAGCAGAGAACAGTGGGAGGAGCAATAATTTAGCCAACCACACCCTGCCTTCAAAATATTTCATTGGATAATAAATATCTATGAAGAGCAGATACCATCCATTGGTGTTTGGCTTTTTTTTTTTTTTCCCTTTATCTATGAAACCCACATGGTAAACTCCATGGCATTCAGTTTATCTTCTTAAAAAAGATGATGGGATGAGCTCACCCTGCTAAGGTTCAACTGTGTAGCAGCCTACATAGAGTTTAAAGCAACTAAATGAGTGGAAGAGGATCTTCAGGTGATACTGCCGTATTGCAACTGATGCAGTGGGAGACAACCCTAACCCAAATCAGATTTAAAAAAAGGTAAGAGAATTCAATATACAAAAAGCACAATTCACTGAAATAGCACTTTAAAAATATTGTGCAACACATAATACATTACATACGAAAGACTGTGGTGATTGTAAAAAGCTGGGTCCAGATGTGGTCACTGTCGATGAGATACCACAGATAGGCAAAGTTCATTGGCGTATGCTAACCATACAGCACTTCCTGATGGGGCAACATCATTCTAACAAAAACACAACTAATCTAAAATAATTGTTTTATTGCTTTCCTTTAAAACATGTATTAATCTCAAACTGTACTGAAAATTGTCAGGAAGTGGGCAGTTCAGACATTAATATCAGCAACCTTTCAAGTAGCCTACAAATATGAGATATGTTGTATCTTACGACAGCAACCAAGTTACAGACTGTTGCACATATGTATTCCAATATACTCTTCCATTGCTAGGTCATAAAATTCAGGTAAGGTCTTTCAGACCATTAGTGGCGGATTTTGGGGTGGATGTGAAGAGAAGCTCAAAACACTTGTAAATAGGCAACAAATATAGTTTATAGGCAGGTAAAAATTTCCTGAAAGAAAGAAAACCAACAACAACAAAACAAAGCAAAACAAAAACCCACAAAAAAACCCAAAACATCCCAAAACTTCACATTTTTTCCCTGTTAAAAAGTTTCTGTAAAACAGAGTCCTATTAAAAATGCAAAAAAAAAAAATAATGCAGAATATAATCGTATGTCTTCATGACAAAATTGATCATCACCATTTTCTAGTCTGAGCCCCTGCACAAGCCATACAATAGATAGTACCTCCATCCAAAATAGACTTGTCACGGAACGAAAGTGTTTTGAAAAGACACAAATTGTTTATTTAAAGTAAGCCCACAATATCCCAAAATTAACTGATGCAAAGGTTATTTACTTACATTATTAAAAACTCAAACTGTATTCCTAACTTGAATTTTCCAAGGCAAACTTCTAGTGTTTTATTGTTTTTGGATATCAGATAATTTCTTGTGGAGGAAGTTTTGGATAGTAGAGTTGCTCATCTCAACAATGCTGTAGAAAAATCTGTGCATAACTCTTCAAATAAGAAATGTTTTATTAAAAATATTACTGCTTACACAGTGAAGTGATCAATAGCTATTACTTATGGATGAATGCAGGTCTAGGTACCCAAATTTCCTCCCCATCCTGACACTTACCTTTCCTTCCTCAAGACTACTCTTTAACTGATGCTGACTTCCTTCCATGAGCATGAACACAGGAAACTGGAAGCATTTTACATCCTTCTTGGATGTAACACCAATGAAGTCCAAGGAGTTGCATCCTTCTCTGGATCACTTAAATGTTTATAAAAAACGAACAATAATATTTAGTAAATCTTTTTGTGATCAATTGCTTGTACCTTAGTACCTGTGAGTCCAAGTTATTCTTCTGCCATGTCTAAGAACATGATTTTCAACTTTGTAAGATGCATTTTTAGTACATGTGTATTACTCTAAACTTCATAGCTCTTTTCAGTTTTAGGATCATGGCAGGATCTCTATCCTAAATATTTTATAGTGTGGCAACACTGAAATGGGAAGACTGCTATACTTAAAAGATTATATTATATAAGATATATTATAAAATAACAGTATTACAAGTGAAGCTTACAAATTGGTTTTGTTTTGTTTTTTGTGTTTTTTTTTCTAATTTAGACCAAAAGCAGAAAAACGTGCAGTATATGCATAAAAGCACAGTAAAAGAGAATTTGAAGGTCACAACCATGCCTGGTTTGGAGTACTTTTGGTTCCTGGTGTTCACGGCCTAGTTTGTATACTACCCTTCTCCAAAACGCACTGTTTAAAGCCAAGTAAATTGTCTGGTGCCAGAAGAGAGCTGGATGCAGCTGTTTGGTAGATGGGGATTTGTGCTCTGCGAAACACAACCGCTGAAGCGCTGTGGGAGTGATGGTGCCTTAGACACCAGCTGGTCCTAACAGGGCAACCAAACCCTTCTAGTCCAAGGAAATCCACCTCCACAGAGTGCAAACATAGAAACAAATAAACAGTAGGATGCCTAAAATGAAATTAGAGACATGCAGATCTAACTCCTTCCATAACCAGAAATGGAATAAAGCAATGCATTCTCTTTTAGAGAAGTAATTGGTTCCAGTAATGCTGTACATTACCCTGGGAGCGAGAAGAAGCCTTTCTACCGTAAATGATTCTTCTCCAGGTTTGATGTTTTTCTGCCACAGGATGGACTCCACAGTGGGGAGAAAGGGAATATGAGGCTTAATGACTGCTTTTTGTTGTCTCGAGCTGGCAATTGAGAATTAAACTCAGTGTAAACGTGAATTTAAATATAATATGAAAAGGTATTTTTCTCCATTTTATTCTTCTGTTTATAGTAAGTATAGTAGAATAAGAAACATTTTGTTTCTGTAAAATATTTTCTAACACAGATGGCAAAGATTTCATTAGAATTGGTAAATTATGAAGTAAAACAAAATAAAATATTCTGAGATGAATTATTTCTGATGTAACTCCAATGAAGTCCAAGGAGTAGCATGAAAATGAATTCAGCTCAACAAGCTTTATCCTACTTCGGGCAAAACACATCACATGGCATGGTTTATGGTAGTTTCAGCTATTCCTTAGCAAGCTCAAGCAAGTAGCTCACTCAAGCAGGTAATAGATCTCACATGAAAAAGTAACAGATCATATATTGAGGCATGCAAAATGACGTTTCATCACAACAAAATGTCAACTAGTAATTCATTACATTCCTACAAATAAGTCAAGAAGAAATATTCAGCATTCAATTACAACTAGGTGTGCTGGATTGCAACAGTTAATTTATTTGCATTGATTCCCTTCAGTTATTCAGCTTTTCAGTTTGCAGTTAATATTGCACCCTAATAAAAGAACTTATTTAGGTCTTCAGAAGAAGAAACTTGAAATTCAGCAAAAGTGAATGTTTCAAACTCTGTACTGATTTTTTAGTGCATTCAAGATTATCTGGGACTTGTCTTGACATTAAAGGTCATCTCAACAAAGACAAACAATGGACAACAGCATCTTTTGAGTTATCGGGACAGGAAGCTTAAGGGAATATTGGTTAAAAAGTGTGGCTGACTGAACACAGAATATTGTAACATGAACTATATAGAGACCTAGTACATTCAGAATACCTTAATGAATTTACCCGAACCACTTACTCATAATAATCCTAGAGGCTGTATTTATAGCAAGCAAAAAAAGCCTAGGCCAAATGTTTCTGTTGCTTTTCAGGTTAACAAGGCGTCTTTTGCTTCTGCATCCCGAGCAGTATCTGGATCTGGCATTATTCTACATTAGTATTTTATGCACATTCCTTACAATTTTGAGTATTCATGAAATTTACATTACCTTTTCTCAGCAGTATCAAACTAATTGCCAATATCAAATGATGTTTCCAAAAAATCCGTATCTAGAATTCTACAAAAATAAAAATATTTCCATATGAAAAGAATGCCTAGTCGATCCTTCTGAAAAATATTTAAATGAAAAATACTAAAAGCATATTTTACAAATAGAATAAATAATGCAGTGGAACAGAAGACTGTATGCTATATTGCTATGTGAGACCGTGGTATCACATCCAGAGATCTATAAAAATTTAGTTAATTTTGCCCATCTTCAATATGAGTTTATAATACACAGTAGAGTTGCTCCTTTTGAGCTGCCAGAGGGTACACTATGAATGAGTATTAAAAATATTGCACATTCTGTGTTATATTTTCATAATATAGAATGCTCTCACTTACATACTGTGTATTATTCCTAGTACCTATTCAGAGCATATATTGTAACAGCACCTTTGGAGCCACTAACATGTACGCTGTGAATGTGTATTAACCACAGAATGCATTTGCATATTATGAGTCCATAACACTGAATGCACAATCAAATCTTTGATAAAAAGTCATTGCTATACATACAAGCAGAAGTTATTTTCTCATGCTTCTCACTCACAACTGTGCCATATTGCACAGTCATTTCTCACCCATATCTTTACAACTCACAAAGATAAAAAAATCCAGTACTGCAACAATTCTATGAAGTATAGTTTTCTTGAAGTAAAATTTTTCATAAGGGTTTTTTTTCCTCTCTTTGTTCTATATGAAAACTATAATCCATATTTTGCTTAATTGCATGAATATTGGCAATTTTTCATTTTTATCATCTTGGCATCCATATAACTGACTGGACTGAGACCTTAGCATCAAATGCTCATTTGGATATTACATGTGAAATACAGGTCATAGGAAAAACAAACATAAAAATAAACCTCAGTCAGTTCTACTAGTATTTTTAACTATCACAATTTGGTTTGTTTGTATATTTGCCTATAATAACAGGGGGGTTTGCCAGCCAGTAGTGTACAATTCCCTAGATTGGGCAGAACTAAAATTACAAAACAACATTACGGAATAAAATTACAAAATAACTTCATTACAAAACTTCATTCGGATCAAAGAGTTATTGTTTTTCTACATTGACAGATGAGCATCCTGGCAACTCCTGCAAGTGAAAATGGAAAAAGGCACCGTTGCTTGTCTAAAACAGGAAATTAAAGGAAAATAGTCTTCTGCCTCCGTTTCTTGCTTTGTGAAATGAAAGTAATGCAAATCTTGGGTCCAGCCTGATATCATTCTGTGTCTATGCTCTTGGGGTGGGGATTTTCCCCAGGAAGCAAAAGAAAAGCTAAGGCCAACTTGGCTTTTGCTCAGTTGCCTTCCTCATCCTTTAGACTTGCTGGAAAAGCTAGAAAGACACAAGAGGAAATTATCTATACCATTTCAAGGACTGCATAGTGATCATACTGGCCAAGAAGGCCGACAGCATCCTGGCCTGTATCAGGAATAGTGTGGTGAGCTGGACTAGGGAATTGATCATCCCCCTGTACTCGGCACTGGTGAGGCCCCACCTCGAGTACTGCGTTCAGTTTTGGGCCCCTCGCTACAAGAGGGACATTGAGGTGTTGGAGCGTGTCCAGAGAAGGGCTACAAAGCTGGTGAGGGGTCTGGAGGACAAACCTTATGAAGAACGACTGAGGGAGCTGGGGTTGTTTAGCCTGGAGAAGAGGAGGCTGAGGGGAGACCTCATCACCCTCTACAACTACCTGAAAGGAGGTTGTAGAGAGATGGGGGCTGACCTCTTCTCCCTGGTGACAAGTGATAGGACAAGAGGGAACGGGTTCAAGTTACGTCAGGGGAGGTTTAGATTGGATATTAGGAAGCATTTTTTCACTGAAAGGGTTATTAAACATTGGAATAGGCTGCCCAGGGAGGTGGTGGATTCACCATCCCTGGAGGTGTTTAAAAAAAGGGTAGATGGGGCACTTAGGGACATGGTTTAGAAGTGGCTTTTGTCAGGGTAGGTTAAAGGTTGGACTTGATGATCTTAAAGGTCCATTCCAACCTCAGCAATTCTATGATTCTATGATTCTATTAATTTAAAAATACTTTCAGTTGTATTATTTTAATAAGCAGCACTGAAAGGTACTTTATAGGTCTGATATCACCACAGAGACATTGACTCCAAAAAGTACACAGGCAAGTATTCTGGCAATTAATGGCAAGTATAAACTACCAACTGTACAAGAGCCAATATTTATTCATGAATATAATAATACCTCAGCTAAAATATTAATCAAATCAGAACACAAAAATTAGGTTCAAAAGATCCCCCATATAGCAGCTACTTTTGGATCACATACAGGGGGATGCAGTCCTGCCCACTGAATGATGGACACGATTATATTCCCCATTACGGTGTGTAATAGCTGCCACATATCAGAGAGAGAGAGTGTGTGTGTGTGTATGTGGACATAAAGTCACTGGATTTTTAGTGTTTTCCCTTTAAAAGAAATGGTTACATTTTAGTTTAGTGAGGAAGCCTATTACACTGTACAAATTCCTTCGTTTCTCTTTTCCTTTTTCTGTGGTTTATTTCAAACATTTTAAAGTATTAATGAAAATGCTGTAAAAGTCATAATGTTAAAGTATAAATTTATTTAACATTGTTTTACATTATAAGAGCTATAAACAGGCTCCTGTAAACTTATACAAGCAGTTATTTTGAGGTCTGAGCTGTTTTCTTTTATTTTATGATTGTAAATAAAAGTAAGATAGTTTGTACTCAATTATTTTATGACTATAACATACTAGCTGCTCTCTGTCAGAGATTGTTTCAAGATATAAAAGCCAGCTGTCCGTAAATCAATCACCTTGATCATCAATGATCAACAAAATCAAGTTAAACACTTTTCTGTGATTTTCCAAAGTGAGCTTTACATCTACTCAGTAAACTATTTGGATTTTCAGCTTAATGTACTTTATTATAATAAAAGTAAAGTTCTGATAAACATGACCTACGGCCAAGTAAAATTTAAGCAATTGTGGCATTGGAGTTTTCACTGTAGAATCTCTGGTGTTCCAGTCCGGTGTTCCAGTCCAGTTGCAGTCCAGTCCTGGATTTCTGACCAGTTCCCTGATTTTTGCCTAATTTTGTTATGTTAGTAAAATAACTTTTTTTTTTTAAAGTCAGATTTTTGATGTAATAGTGGTAAACTAATCCTGAGCTTGATCCGATACTCTCCAGAATCTAGTTAAACTTTCAAGCACACTTTTATTGTGGGCTTCAAGACTTGACTCCTGGTTTTTAGGGTAAAAGGTATACTTTTAATTAGTTTACACCATAAATATAATTAAGGAGTAAATTAAAGGAGTATCACAAATGCTACTGCCATTTTATTTTCAGGCATTTGTAAACTGCAGCGGGGACACGAGACATTCCAGCCCACTCCATTTTCCCCCACCTCAACGTCAGTCTGTTCTGAGGCTGGGATTAGGAGTGCTCCTCCTACGGTCACCCCACACTTTTCACCCAAAAGAATAAGTACTTCTCACCAGAATTGCATCTTGCCTCCTTGTATTACCATTTTTGGGTGATTCTGAAAAAGAATCATATGAAATTTAGAAAAGCGTTAGTGAGGTGCTCTCTCAAAACACCATAGCATCACCAATGTCTTATTTTCTTGAGGAAAAAAAGGCAATTTACTTCTGGAAATTTATGTGAAGGAGCACTGAAGGCCTGTATTCAATAAGTATCTCCTTCTGTCCGCCATTGTAATGGGATCAAATATGCTAAGAATTAAAAAAAAAGACATTAGATAATCTGTGAGAATGTGAAAATTATGCAAGTCATACTGTAAAAACTTGGTGCCTTACATGAAGAATTAGTACAAGAAACCCTAAATCTTGAGGAGCATGTAAGTTATCAGCCATTGAATTTCTTTTTATAAAACTGTAGCTGGGAAAAAACAAAACACGAGGGTAAGCAGAAATACAAAGGTGTGCTATTTTTTCCTTTATAATACCAAAAAAAGAACGCTCTCTTATGACATCCACAGCCTCTAATATCTTGTCACACTTTAAATTCTCCTTTATGGGATTTGTTATGGAATGAGAAGTGGTGAATAGTACCAACAAACTCCCATGACAAAGGAGACAGTATAATACATTTTAAAATAAAGCAGAAGATACTTGATCTCGTTTTCTCAACATAAATGAGTGAACTTCGGAACAATGGAGTGACTTTGGCCTCACATTGCTGCAAACAGCATCAGAATCTTGACCCATGGATATAGCAATCTAAAATACTGCATTAATTTGGTCTGCAGTTTACAGGGAAATACACAATCTGGGAATTCGGTAAAATAAAGTGAAGGTTTTAGAAATACACAACCGATTTCTGTACGTACACATTAATGTTTGTCTAAGTATCTGTCTAGACACCCGTAGTTAACTACACTCACAATGTGCATGCGTAAAGGATATGCTACAGTAGACCATGAGATTATACATTTATCCTCATTTGTGAAGGTGGATGCCTAGAACTCATGAATGGAAAAAGATATATTACGAAGTATTTAATCCTAATCAATATTTATTAAAGGAGACAAAGTAACAGTAAGGCAAACCTACAGTACTTTTGAAAAAAAAGCAGCAAGCTGGATTTCTTATCTTGCAATAGTTAATGAAGTTCTATGATTTATTTTAACCCTGAAGAGGGTTTTAAAAAACCCTGATTATATTAATGTACTAAAAGAAATACAATTGTCACTTAGTTTCATTAAGCATGACAGGTGACAATTCCAAAGATAAATGCTGAAACTTGTAAAAATTGCAAGTTCAGGTTGAAGTGACAATAATGTGGTAGCAATGGGATGGAGTTGTGCTGCTCACCGCATTAATCAATACTACAATTTTCTTTTTTAATGTATGAAGATTGTTTAATTCCATCAATTTATGACTAGGTTCTTTCCACTTAAGTCTTCCTTTTGGTCTTTGGATTTTGGTTTCATTTTAAAACATTCTGGCTATAAGTCTGCAGGCAATCTCATAAAATATCACTGTTGGGAAAGAATCAGTTTCCTGCTTGCCGCGTGCAATTTGGGAGACTGATAATATAAGTAGATCAATTAAAGTGGACGTGACTCTATTAAGACTGGAAAAGTTGTACTGTTGTCACCTGTGCTGTACTCTGCGCAAAATGAGAAGATTTAAATTTGTTCAATTTATGCTATCTCACTTATCTTTACAAACTACAGGCTACGTCTGCAATCCCCTAGCAAAACCTAACTTTTTTGTTTGCAATTGTGGACACACGCTACTGTACCAAGTCGGTGTTATATTTAGATTAGCACAGCCTGCATCACAGTGTTACAGATCTGAAGCTCCTGAACTGGGGCTGAGAGGATCCTGCTATAAAATATTTTCATTGCAACTTTATGATTCAAAACACAAACACACACACACTCCTTGCTGCCATGCACAGACAGGGTTTGCTCATGTTGTACTTTGTGTTAGCCCACGTAGTTGAGTTTTAGTACTGTGGGATAGGCAAGCATTTAAAAATTTTAATTTCTAGTTCAGTTAATGAGCAGCAGTAAGGTGTGTTGTACAGTAGATGTTTATGGACAGCTATCAGCAAGGATGCTTGCAGCACCTAGAATAAGCACATATTTGTGCTATTTTCTTTAAGTATGGTTAAATAGCATATATACAGTAATTGATATGAAAATTTAAACTTCAAAAATGGCAATAATTAAACCATTTAAGCAGTCTCTTTCACAGTACCGTAAAATCAATACATGAAGTGTTTCTGGAGCAAACCTTTCACTCTGGATCGGGATACAAAAACCCTTTCCAAGTAAAAATTCAGGCAGTGCCGAGTATCAGGCAGTACTGAAAACTACCCCCGTCAACAGGTCTAAGCATGTCTTTGACCCTATTAGGGACAAGAAATAATGTGAACATAGAATCATAGAACAGTTCGGGTTGGAAGGGACCTTAAAGATCATCTAGTTCCCACCCCCCTGCCATGGGCAGGGACACCTCCCACTAGACCAGGTTGCTCAAAGCCCCATCCGGCCTGGCCTTGAACACTTCCAGGGATGGGGCATCCACAACACTCCTGGACAACCTGTTCCAGTGCCTCACCACCCTCACAGTGAAAAATTTCTTCCTAATATCTAATCTAAATCTATCCTCTTGCAGTTTAAAGCGGTTATCCCTCATCCTATCACTACACCCCCTGACAAAGAGTCCTACTCCATCTCTCCTGTAGGTCCCCTTTAGGTACTGGAAGGCCGCTATAAGGTCTCCCTGGAGCCTTCTCTTCTCCAGGCTGAACACCCCAAATTCTCCCAGCCTGTATTCAAAGGAGAGGCACTCCAGGCCTCTGATCATCTTTGTGACCCTCCTCTGAACTCACTCCAACAGGTCCATGTCCAACAGGTCATCATCTTCATGTTGAATGTAAATAAGTATATTATGTCAAGTGTAAATGACCATGAACCTGTGGGTAGCTTTCTCTGCTAATATCACATATTTCTGCTCTTTGCATGTTGTATAAGCTTTAAGTTATGGACTTGCAACTTATATTGCTCTTTACATCTCTTGTACATCTGGCTCATTATTCTCATGACCTACCAAAATTCACATATAAATGGGTAATGTCTCTTAAACTTATTAATCCAGTTTGATTAAGAGACAATGTTCTTAGTGGAGGAGTATATGAGGCAATTTATGGCTTTTGAGGGTGATTAAATGCTGAAATGGAGCCAAGGCATTTGATAATCACAAGAGCTATTTATTGCTGGAATATTCCAGCCACATGAACATTTTTCCCATCAGCCAGTAAGAGGAGCACATTTAACAAACAACATTAAGAAGACAGATTTTTCTAGGTAAATGAAGGTATGAAATTCTATGATTTAACTGCAGTTGAGAACTCTGACTCGTGTCCCATGAAGGGCAGTTATAGGTAAAGCATATATAGAATACAGAAAAAATACGTTCCTCTCCCTAAAAGCAGGGTAAAGGACAAATAATTGCATGAGGGAGTTACCTGTGTAGAAACTGAGGGCTGAGGCTGAAGTGTGAACGTACATGATTTGAGTTAGGATTTATGACCCATTTTCATATTGCTACTGTAAACGAGTAACAATTATCATCTGCCAAACTGGCCTGTTAGCACATGTTGGAAACAAGTCCAAAGCGACTGCAATCCTCAGGTCTCATGGGAACAGGCATGTTTCATATATACCTCCAAAAATATGAATGAAGTAAGGAATGACGCCTTAGGAAGAGGCCACTACAGAATTAAGAAGGGGGAGGCTTTAATGGAAAACCCTCATAAGAGCTTGGAGAGGAAGCTGTAGTTGAGAATTTGGGGGATTTTTTTTGACTTTTGTTTTTAGTTAATACCGTGAGTCACAAGTAAAAGGCCAATGCAGGCCTTTTACTCCATATTTATTTAGACAGTGAATACCAAGAGACTCAAATCATCCAGAGATCTTATACAGTAGTCTGCTATACACAAAATAGCAATGTATGTTATTTTATTTTTTTACAAAGAAGGCATCACTAGTCCTCATGTAAAAACAAGGTAACATCTTCTGCAGCTGAACTACTAAATGCAAGAACATTAAGCTGTAATCTGGTGACTTCCAGTACTGGGGCAGCCAATCTGTACAGAGCCAGTGACATTTCTGGTCATCATTCTCCTTTGTCTTATTCCTCTGAACTCGTATGCGTCAGTCTAAAGTGGTATAAAATTCAACCCTCTTGTTATTTAGTGGAAATGAAGAACAAAGGTGGAAGGAAGATGCTGGAAAGTCGGGCAGGCAGGTTTGGAGAGTCTGTCCAAGTAGCCTACACAGAAAGCAGGTACCACTCCTTGCCGTGGCAAGCTGGCACTTCCCTAACTGTTAGTCAGAAAAGAAACATAAAGTGTTTGTCCTTCTCACTGACTGTTATGGAGAAAAGGAAGGCCTCATTTGCCCCTACAGTTTTCTGTCTTCAGTTTTCTGACTTTCTCACTTCATATCCAGTAAAAATGATTCACAGAGATAAAAGGGATGAAAGCCAGATTTCTGAAGGTATCTAATAGTCTTTTTTAAAAGCATCCTAGCAAGGACTGGAAATGGACTATTACTGCACTGTAAAATCCATGAGTACTTTTATTTACAATTGCTAGATTTCTAATTTCAATGTCTAGTTTCTTCACCCTAGGTAATTTCAGAAGGAGGTAGGAAGGCAGGGGAATGCAGCGTTGCAGGGGCACACTGATTTTCGCTCCCCTTTGCTCACAGATGCTTTGTAACTCCCTTACACACATGGTCTCACGCAGTGGGAGGGCAGAACCGAGGTACTGCCCTGTTGAGCCACTCCAGAGACTCTCCCAGTGCAGTCTGTCTCAGAGAGCAGGCAACACCATGTATTTCAGGGAAAAGTGCAAGAAGTCAGTAATAAACGTGTGGAATAGTTCCTTCACAACTACAGGTGATGAGGTCTTATACTAACTTGCAAAGAGCTGCTTTTTCTTTACCTCAGATTATCAGACTTTGTCCATAAAAGAGACTGTCCCTGTGCATAAATGGTTTATACAGTTCAATCATTACATTCTGTTCTTCACAAAGAAATGTATAAAATCTCACTCTAATGTGATGAGGGATTCCATTTTTTTCTCTAAAAATCACTCAAGCGTCAAACTGCACATGGTCTCAGTGCATCTGAATTCTGAGTCCCAGCAGCATTTCTTTACACAGAGTTTCTTCTGCATCTACCACTGCTTTTTTTTTTTTTTTTTTTTTAATCAGGAAACCTCAGCTCTCTACTAAAACCACAAGCTTTCACTGTGTCTACAAGCAAAACAATCTTTGCATGCCTTCTTTTTATTAACTATGAAATAAGGATGGCAGTATTTGCTTCCCGGGAAGGTTATATTCACCTGAGATTCTGGGACAGCAGGTAACAATGAATCCCAAGCAACAATTATTTGTTAAAAATCTCAAGAATTTGGGATATCAGGAAATACACCTGTCAATCATCTTCCACAGGGCTGTGTCAGGAGGCTCCATTAGGAGGCACCGTTACCTGCCCCACTATCGGCATTAAGTTTGGCCTGTGTCACCTGTGGTATTATTGACAGAGACGGCTTTACCCCCTTGCGCTTTCCTCAGGCAGGCAGAAAGGATGTGATGACAAAATAAGAGCTACCACCGAGACAGCAGGGTAGTTATCTCTGAAAGCACACTGGGCTGTGGTTTCAGAACAATCTCACAACACTGTTTAGAAGTTGACTGGCTTCTTGTTAAGGACATAACAAATCAGTTTGTTCATTCTTGGGATGATAATGCCGTTTCACTGAAGTACAACTGAGTTCCTTTTACATTTTCTGTGTGCGGCAAAAAACCCCATAACAATACTGTTGAGCCTTCTGAAATGAATACCTCTTGAAGCAATAAATCCGTTAAAGGGAAAAATGGTTTCTGGGCACCAGGGCTATGTGTTTAAGGATTTGAACTTTCTTAATGCCTAAAACCTGGAGAAAAAGTCCAGAAAGGACACCCAATTAGAAAGATATTGACTCATCCTGACAAAGGGGGGGGGAGGGAGAAAGGGAGGAAGGAGGGAAGAGATCAAGGCTCACAACAAAAGACCTATTCATTTATAACAGCTTGGCTGTGGAACCATTCCAGCATGCTTAAAAATACTTTATCCATTAGTTGGGAACTATTTTCTAAATGACAACTTGCTGCCCACGTCTGACCACAACCAGCTCCCTTTTCACATTGACTGTAGCGAGGCTCACGTTGTCAGAAGCAGCTTGCCACCTCTTCTGGACGTTATAGGGGGGTGAGGCAGAGTAAAGCAGAGGTGCCCCCCGCGAAACAAAAAACCCTGACCTCCAGCATACAGACAGAGGAAGTACAATGCCGTTCAGTTCCTCCCAGGCTATTTTAAGAAAAGAGGACAAATGAATACAACATTTAACTAGAGTTCTCCTCACACGAAAAACAGGAAGATCATTTTAGGTTAATCAAGTTATTAAAAATAAGGTCATTTAATGCCTCAGTATATGAGCTCAACAGTAGTCCTTCGCAATTTTATATGAGGTTGTATGTTAAACTCTGATCACACGACACCTGAATAAAATCATCAGACTTACATCACCAATGTTTTTATGTATTAGCAAACAGATAAACCTTTTTAATTACAAACATTATATACTTGTTGAACAGCAGGATTTTTTTAAATCAAGCTATTCTCTCCTAGGAACACTTCCTCCTCGGTTATGAAGTGGTATAGCTGGAACTATTAATATTTTATGCTAGGGACTGTGGATACAACTTCATATAAAAGCGTTTCTTTATCTGAAATGTGACTGTTGCCGTAAAGTTGGCATTTCTACCTTTACTCAGTATTTTGTTGCATATGCTTTCAGAGCTTAGTTGGAGGAAAATGAATGTCTGGTTTAATGTGTGTTTATTTCTCTTGACACATACGTTGCATCCTCATGTTAGTTTGCATTGAGACTCTGGAGAAGATGCTGGGAGAATATTGTGCAGTTGATCTTCTCATCAAAGTATCAGCTTTTCTAAACGTGTCAGTCAGCTACAGCGAAAGGTACTCTATATTACAATATATGCTATCTGATTCACCTTCTTACAGGGATCATCTTTATAACCTTTTCTCATGTGGATATTCTTAATAACACTAGCCCTATGTAAATGCAAAAAGACTACATCTGTATCTACAGCATCTGTTTAAAGTAAAAAATGCAGTGAGCAAATGCTTAAGTTCTTAAAACAAAGTATTCAATAATTTATATTTGGGGGTTTGATTTTAGATATAGAGCAACCTGGTTTGCAAGCATTCCTTGCTTTCTTTTCTTAGTTTAGTTGGTTACTTTCAAGCTAAGACGGAGAAGCAGTGGTGAAAGTGAGCTTTGTAAATACATATTCATATGTGTCCAGTTGAGCACAAACAGAGTTTTGTTGTAGAGAATACAATGAATGCACAATAGCTCCCTTTTTAGCTTCCTGAGACATGATAACTCTTAACCTAGGTTTGCAGGTACCTTGAAATATTTATGAATAATACAATACAGATTCTAAAATATAGTCTCCTTTTATGAATACTGGCAGATTGTAACCCAGCTCTGCAGAAGGCCTAAGAAAAATGGCAGGGCAAGATGAAACACTTGTTTACATCTCACCTCCAACAAAATATAATTTTACTTTGGCTGACCTTTAAATAGATCTAACAATTACGTAATGAAGCAAACCACAAGCCAAATAGAGAAAGAGAGACCACAGGTCACACAATCCAGAATGTACGAGAAACAAAATCTAGTTATGTTTTTATCACGAGAAATGCTATCTAAGTTTTATGTGCAATGCTGGACTTATAAATGTTTCTAATTTAATGGGGAAGTGTATCCAGAATTTAATAGCTCATTTCATTTCTAGGCTACATCAAAGAGCAAGATGACCTCAACGCAATACCAGGAATGAAAAGAATTCCTGAGTTCTGAGCCCAGCCGCAGGGTAATTTCAGAAGCCTTCCTGTCACTCCTGACAAGTTGGTGTTTTTTTTATTTAAGGGCAACATTTACCTACTGCATAGGAACACTGTGAAGATTAACTCATTTGCGTGCCATGTGAAATAGGAAATGTGCTGGGAAACAGATCTTAGCAGTGCAAGTGCAAAGGGCAGTTACGGCGCCGTTAGCACGCTGCTCAGGAGAAAGCGCCCGCTTGGCTCTGTTGACTTTAAACTCCTTGCTCTGTCACTCCCTCCTCAGAGACCACACCAGGGCAGAAAGGAAGGGGTCTCAGGGACTGGCTCGTCTTTTCAATCCACAGTGGAAAATGTTCTGTGGCCCCCAGCCCAAGCCGGTGCAGGCTGCTTCCATGTCCTTACGGCAGGTCAGGTCTTGAGCTTTGCATAAACTTCTCTCTCGTTGACGCCTGGCCTTCTCTGCCAAAAAATGCTTGTAGCTGAGGTTGGAGATTAACATATATGGAGAGTTGATAATCGGACAAACTTGACTCAAGCAAAACAAAGGATGATCAGCTTGGCTGCATAGGTGTAACCTATATATCATGTTCCACTTGATTGTTGAATTCCAGTTTGTGGGGCTAGTGGAGTCCTTAAAACCCAGAAAGGCTTAGAATTCCCTGCTTCCTCAAATGTGAGCAGTCTTAAGCAAGAACTTAGCACAACAAAAGGTAGTTATTAGTAGCAATATAGTATTTTTATAATGCATCCCTCAAAACCAAAATGTCACTATTTTTTGTGGCTACAGCAGCAGTGTCCTGTGCTCCATCCATAGAATGAAAATTGAGGTATGTTTGCGTATCTCAATAACTTAAATAAACTTGTCTACAAAGAAAACCGTACCGAATACAACATGAAGAAGAATTAAGCGCTTGTTAATTCTATTCATAGGGATATACAAGAAAAAGAATGTTTGTTCAATGAAATTTAAAAAAGTAGAGAACATAATATACCACTCATCTCTGTACTAGGTAAGACCAAGTTCAAAGTAGCTCATTATCTTGTCTCTGACTGCTAGCCAGCAGCACATGCCTATGCAAGAACAATTATATTTCCTGAGTCTACTTTTCCAGGACATATTTGCAGTTGAGAACTAGCTAAACTAGGTAATTCTTCTTATTCAGTAGCCTTTTTGCTTTTTTTTCCCAATTCTTTTTCAAGCCTCTATCAACTTTTAAGACCACAAATTTCCTGTAGCAACTTAATTACATGAAGAGTTATTTCTTTTTTCGTTTGTTTTGAACATGCCACATTGTAAATTCATCTGATAGCTACCTTTTCTCTCTAGAAGTGACAGTGCACAATCATTCCCTTTTTAACCCTTCTATAACCTCGATGATTTTATAAACTGCTGTTACATCCCTCTTCACTTGTCTTTTTTCCTAGCATGAAGAGGCTTAATATGTTTAACAAAAAAATCATGTTGAAACTGTTTCATACTTTTGATCATCCTTGTTACCTTTCTGTATCTTTCTGACTTGGGGAAGAAGTGGTTAGGAGTGAACCAGATGTACATGCAGTGTTTGAGATGAGGGCACACCGTGGAGTTACAGAGAGGCGAAATGGTATCTTCTGTTTTGAGCTGACATTTTCATAGAACTGTTTCTCTACAGTTATCCACTATTTATAACTTGAAGATCTCATTCCTGAGTGACAGGTTGTGTATGTTAACATAGATTTATATATAATTAAAGCTGAGGTTATTTTTCCCCATGGACGTCACTTAACATTTATTTACATTTCATTTCACTTGCTTTTTTGTTACCGAGTATTATGTTCTACAACTTTTCTCAGTTGGTCCTCATCCTTGTCCTATATAACTTTGTAATACCAGCAAACTTTATCATCTCACTTTTCACCCATCTTGCCACCTCATTTTCTACTATGTTGAAGAGCACAGGTCTAGCACAGAATTTTGGGCTCTTCTAGTAGCCTCCCTTGACTGAGAAAATTGGCTATATAAACTTATTCTTTCTCTACATTTTGAGCAGCTGTTAATCCATTCAAAAACATTCCCTCTCACTTAATGGCAGTGTAGTCCGTTTTACAAATCCCTCATAAGGAACATTGTAAAATGCCTTTTGGAATTGCATGACGACTTTGGCAGCTGGATTGCTCTTGTCTATGTGATTGCTGACTCGTCCAGTGAGCAATACTCAATTTTTTTAGATGTGTCTTTGCTTTACAAAAGCCACAGGGCTTCCCCTCACGAAGTATCTTATATTTATTCACATGTCTACCAATTCTATTCTTCTCTTCTGTTTGTATTTTCCCAGTTCAAGTGGGAACAAATAATTTCCTTGATCTTCCTTGGAATTCTTTTTTTTAAATCAGCATTACATACCAGTCCTTAGGTATCAAAGCAGTTTAAAGCAAAAGGTTATATGCTGTAGTAAATAATCTCACATCCTCCTACCTTAAATTACTCTAAAGTTTTTTATTTCATACACGCTAAATTATCTTTTAATTTTGTAACTTCTTTCTATGAATTCTTTTGTTGAAACAGATGCTTTGATGTCAGAACCTGTTTTTCAAGGGCTTCTTATATGGGACCCAAGTTTCTTCACAGTTAGCACAGATACAGAAAAAATACTTGTAGTTTCAGCTTTATCTTCCCTAAATCTTTTTTGCATACCTGGGTTATCTGATGTCTTTACAAACTCTTGTTTCCTTCATGTAAGCGTTTTGTTCTTCATGTGTTTGAAAAAAAAAAATCTCTCTGTATGTATTTTGCAAGTTTTTCCTTAATTCATATTTTCTCCTCTTGGCTGTCCTTTTCAGTTTCTTCTTTAAGAAGTGTCTTCATTCTCATGTAGTTCCTTTTTTTAAAATTAATGGTGTTTTTGGCTGTGTTTTTCTGGCAATGATTTTGAAATTAAGTACATTATGGCCACTCAGTTATTCTAAGGTTCCTGTGTTGATTGCAAACCAAGATTAAAAAACTGAAAACTGCTA
This sequence comes from Chroicocephalus ridibundus, assembly GCF_963924245.1. Taxonomy (NCBI): domain Eukaryota; kingdom Metazoa; phylum Chordata; class Aves; order Charadriiformes; family Laridae; genus Chroicocephalus; species Chroicocephalus ridibundus. Next base: position 192,123,345 of record NC_086284.1, on the reverse strand, counting down.
TAGGTCTGCTTGCAATAACATTTACATTGACATCTTTTATTTTAATGAAGAGGAGATGAAATGAACTCCTGATGTATCTAGAAAAGGCTCCTTGTAAAGAAATAGTGGTAGATTGTAGTACAAGGCTATTAGGGTAGTATCCTGGAATTTAACATTGGTCTTGGTCAACCCAAAGATAGGGAATGTCAATAGCCAAAAGCCAGCATGACCCAGTGCAACTGACCTTCACATCAGCTCCAGCCAGTGGCACGTGGACAATGTCCCATGCATGTTGCTGTGCTCAGGACCATTGTCAGCACCAGTGTGCAGTTCTCCGTCCCAGGCAGAACAGATGATTGCTCCCACAGCAAGCATGGGGATGTTGCCTCACGTGACAACACATTCCTCTCTTTCACAGAGCTTCACTTCTTTTTGACACCTTTCTCTGATTTGCATTGTCTTGCCACAGTATACTCAGGCAGTCAGGTCATTGTGGTGGTGAAGAGCAGTGACAGGTAGGGCCCCTGCATAGAGCTGCCTGCTGAGGTGATGGGTCATCCACGGTGCAGAATAGATGGCTATTAAAAAGAAATAAAGGGCAGCATGTTAGGGAGGCAACTATTGTATTGGGCCTTCCATGAGCACCTGATGGCGGCCAACCTGCAGTCCAGATGTCAAGATGATCCTCCAACCTAGAACAGTCTGTATAGTGACCTCTGACCCCCACAGATGGGACTAGGACTGACTCCCACAGACTAGACTATGTGGAAAAGCCCAAAATATTAAATCAAATATGACAGGCGACACTGAATAGCAAGAGAAAATTGGGATAATCCTGGCAAAAATGACATTAAATGTGACAGAGATGGCAATTGATTTTTACACAGAAAAGTAAGGGATGTTTCAGTACGGTCACTACTTCACAGGGTGGTAAATTTCATTCGCCTAATAGGTAAGACAAAATTTGAACATTATCATAGTTTAACCCCAGCTGGCAACTAAGCACCACTCGGATGCTCGCTCACTCCCCGCCGGTGGGATGGGGGAGAGAATCAGAAGAGTAAAAGTAAAAGTGAGAAAACCCGTGGGTTGAGATAAAGACAGTTTCATAGGTAAAGCAAAAGCCACAAGTGCAAGCAAAGCAAAACATGGAATTCATTCACTGCCTCCCATCGTCAGGCAGATGTTCAGCCATCTCCAGGAAAGCAGGGCTCCATCATGTGTAACAATTACTTGGGGAGACAAACACTGTAACTCCGAACGTCTCCCCCTTCCTTCTTCTTTCCCCAACTTTATATGCTGAGGATGCTGTCACATGGTATGGAATATCCCTTTGGTCAGTTGGGATCAGCTGTCCCAGAAGTACCCCCTCCAAGCTTCTTGTGCACCCCCAGCCTACTCGCTGGTGGGGTGGTGTGAGGAGCAGAAAAGGCCTTGACTGTGTGTAAGCCCTGCTCAGTAGTAACTAAAACCCTGTATTATCAACACTGTTTTCAGCACAAATCCAAAACGTAGCCCCATACTAGTCACTATGAAGAAAACTATCCCAGCCAAAAGCAGCACACAGAAGTTTGGATGATGTGATAGCTTTCAATACTCACTGCTACAAAGTCACTCTGTATTTAGGATTGCCAAAGAGCAGTTCAGAATGTAGTCAGTCATGGAGCATGTTTAACATTTGGCTTATAATTTGTAGGATCCCAGCCAGACCTGCAACAGTAGGCTCTCCATGACTTATCCTTGTGGCTGTTACCTGCAGCATTTGTACTCTCAATCAGCTGTTAATGTTTCTCTTGTAAGATTATAAAATAATTGCAAATGGCTCAGATTAGGAGGTGTGAATGTCACTTAAAGCTCATTTCTGTTTCATATGCTGTCTAGCATTCTCCGTAGGCAGCAGATGAGGGTCTACAGAAAAACAGGAGCCTAGAAACAAACAATAATAACAAGCACTAATCAGAGTGTAATAATCTTTTGAGTTGCACTTATGTTAAAAGGTAATCACTGATATTCACACGGCACTGAATAAGTAGCAATTCATATGGACTTCATAGTTACGGAAAGGAAATAAAGAATTTGATTTCCTAAAGGGCATCAGCCACAAAACATGAAGAAAACACAGCTTTAAAGTTTTAGCACTAGCTTTCAGTAGGGCTGCATTTTCTCAGTTACGGCATAAGATCCTGTGCAAGCTTAAGCAAATTTGGCTTCAGGTCTTTATTAATGTGGTGCTTGAACATATCTTTTCAGTTGCGATATTGCAGCACATGGGTGTCTACTAGGTCAGTGGTATTGAGGCAAGCACGTCTGGACATACTTGAAAACAGGTGCCTAGGTAACTCAGCTGGTGGAAACTTCTAGTAAAAAGACTGTAACCACCATCCTGATTAGGTGGCAGGTGAGGGAATGGTTTCATGACAAATGGTCTCTAGAGACGCCACCAAGGTAGGCAGTTGCCATCCCTATGTCCCCTATTCCAGTGGCAGCTGGGACAAGCAGGGTTTGCCATACATAGGAGAGCTGCTATTGCCACAAGCTCCATATGTGAGCATGCTGAGAGGGCTTTCAGCATACAGGTGCAGTTAGGCACCTAGATCTGTGGGTCTAACCATATAGTCCTCCCATGTCCCACCTTTCGTGCTTTCAAAATACGGTAATAATGCCTACTTCACCAGGGTGTGCAAACATTCATTTCTAGCGTATATGAGTTGCTTTGAGATACTTGAAGAAAGGATGTTGTGGAGTAATAATTACTTTTTTATTTTTGTATCAAATGCAAGAAAGGAGATATTTTTCTAAGCACTCAAGATTTTTTTCGCAAAATCGAATAAAATAAGAATTGAATAGCAGAAAACTCAACACTCATTCCAAATATAGATGAACAGTATTTTTCACAACATAACTAATACAGGAAAAAAATATACATTATACACATGTGTGTCCTAGCTGCGTGACAGCTTTTTATTTGCTTGAAAAACTAAGTGTAATTGCAATATGATACTGAATGCATATATTTTTTGCAGGTTTATTTATTTGTTTTATTAAGGTAAAAAATATGCTTTGGTGTCTAAAATATAACAATTATGAATATCTGAAAGGGAAAAAAGCACAAAAAATATTATATATTTTTATATTTATCATATTCCATCACATAATCTTTGCATTCACAAATACGGTAATCGGTAACTGTGGCCTTTAAAAACAATAATGTAGTAGCATGTGAAAAGTAGTACAGTAGTTTTTCATGATAACAACCTTAGCGATATGAGATTCTTTATATACACAAATATGATCTTTAAAATGGCTTCTATCAGCTTAAAAAATGGACAATATCTTGAAACTTGTTAAAGCCCAGGTGAACTATGGCACCATATCCAAATGTAGAAAAAGACAATCACATTTTTCGACATTTCTACAGCTGATGGCATTGAAATGTCAGCAAAGCTCAAAGCAAAAGTACACAATAAATTTGATATTACACCACATGTTTGATTAAGCCCAAGGGTGAAAATGTAACCTGCAATTTTATTCTGAGTCAGTAGATTTCTGACACATTTTGATTTTTAACTAAGGGAAACTCAGTCTTAAGGCTTCACAGAATTCAGCAGGACTGTCATGGTTTTATTCAGAGTCTCCCAGAAATTGGTCTTTACAAGCCCAGTGGACACAAATACGTTAATAAATTTTACTATTGTAAAACCTGTTCCCAAGGAATTGTTTCAAATAGCAAGGCTATGACTATACTCAAAGCACTGACTATTAATTAATGACAAGTGTGTGCTGAAACAGCAACAGTATTTTCTGATTAAAATGATACTATTTTCTACTTCAATTTTTTAATAAATTTAAAATAGTTCTGTGCATGTACCTCAAGTTTTTCATGTTTAAAATGCAAAAGTGTTGTCTATGAAAACCTCAAGGAATTTCTGACCACACTTGGTTATTTTAAAAAATCCACTTATACTCGTTATAAAGTATGGGATAATTCCAATAATAGTTAAAAAACCCAACTCTGCCTCACAATGAAGACACGGGGAAACTGTATCAGTTATTGTGACAGGTCTCAGAGAAGAAACGCTTGACTACAGATGAAAGAAATACAAATGGTGAAATCCGCTCTGGTTTATGACCATGGAGCATGGTAATTAACTGACACGTATTCAAACACTTTTTAGGAAATAGCCTATTCAAAAGCCACGCATTGTTTTTGTTGTTTCCTAATTTTTATCACACTGCTGGATGGCTCAGAAGTGATGCTGTCAAAGCGACAGTCAAGGACCGAAGTAATTGGAACTGCTGGGTGAAAAGACAAGCTCCGTACAGGAATTTCCTGCCACTCCGGTGGCTGTGACAGAAAAGCTCTGAAAATGCCGGTAGAGATTTAGAATGATGAATAGCTGCTACGGTTAGTGAGAAATCTTGGAAGTTCAGTTTTGTTTTATTTGCTGAAATATTACCAAAGAAGTCTTGAAGCCTGTGACTTGTAAAATGTGACTCCAGAATGACCTCTGACAGTTGGGGTTGCTGTGGATGTTATGCTTCTATTTATCTGTGGGTATTGTCAGGTCCTTTGTCTCATTTCTCAAAATAAAAGCGCAACCTTTGTCCCACTGTTTGTCATTATTTATATACTACGAGGTCAGTTCTTTTATTTTGAGACCTCCTAATTTTCCTGACATTATTTGTTGGGGCTGTCTTTTTTACCGTTCTTGATAATTATCCCTGTATTCCATTCTCCAGCCTTCAGAGATAAACTAACAAGCCTACGTCCACGTAATGGACTTCAAAGTAAATTGTTGCAATGTTGAACCTAATTACCCTGATGCTTGGTGGAATCTGTAACCCTGCGACAGGCACATGGGCTTCCGCTGCCTTGAAGCTCCTGAAGAAATAGGCTTGGGAGAATAACATCCACCAAAGGCAGGGAAATGACACAAAGTAGGAAATGCGAATAAGGATATCTATCAGCATCCCCCGGCAGGCAGTCACTCGTCTCCTGGCTGGGCACTGATTGACTCTTTCCCCTGCTGAGGTTCTCAGATGTGAACTCTCTTCTGATTTCAGGAGCTTAACACAGGTTACTCACCACGACACAACATAGAGAGTGTAGGTATTACATCCAGTAGACCCAACTGGAACATTCACTGGGACTGCAGGAGACCCACGCTCAAGTCCCAACTCTGGCTGACTCAGTCTCTCAGGTCGTTGTTGAAAATTCCCCGTGGTGCAGTGCTTAGAGCAACTGGGGAGCAAAACCAAACTCTTTGGTCCCTTTCATGCAAGGAATTATACAGTAAGTATGATTTAAAGATATCTACATGATTAGATGTAAAAGGCAAAAAGATTTGTGAAATCTTCAGGTATTTAACCATTGGCCTGTTTGGCACCACCAGGACTGTGATTGTGATATCCAGAAACATGTCAAGTATAGCAAGACAGCATCTTGGACCCATAAAACAGCAGTAGAGAAATGGCTTTGAAGATCTAAATTTTGACCTGAAAACATTAGTCACCTGCAAGTTATTTGAAGTGAATGTGTCTTCGCATGATTTCGCCCAAGTGGATTTAATTGCAGAAGGAGGGCCTGAAGACTTATCTGGAGAGCATCTTCTGGAAGCATTAAAGCTTAAGACTGGTGAAAAATCCATTGGTACTGAAAGACTGTCTTCTAGACACTCTTAGATATAAAATCAACACCCAGAATAAGTGCTAAAACAATTTTATTTTGTATATGATTTTTCAAGATAGCTACAAAACATTGCACGAAGCAGACAAAATGAAAGTAATAATCTTCAAAGCCTAACACCACATCCTTTTTCTTCTGGCATAAGTACAAAAATGCAAACTAGAAGAAGATAGCTGCTTACTGAAACCGCTTTTGCACAGACTGGATCCAAACTGCTTTCCTCTCTTCGGCTAAAGTCTCTTTAAAAAAAAGAAATAAACTAATCTGTGGGGAAGAAGGACTGCAGCAAACCTAATACAAAAAGAAAGAAACATATTATGTGGAAAATGTAAACTTATTGGTAAAGCTGAACATAAAGATCTTTCATAACTTCTTTCTAGGAATTACTGTAGTTGAACACTTCCAAAAGGAAAAGTTCAATTCAAAGTTATAAATGCAAATAAATACAATTGATAAAGTTAACTGTCAAATACGTAGGATCTCACTTTCTGTCTCAATTGTAAAATACGAAATCCCAATCCCATGAATCTCACTTTTCCCAAAGCTGTAGTGAAATGAATTTGCAGGCCTCTCAAACATTTTTCTTCTAGTTTCTCTTATTTCCCTTGTGCTATTCACATAGCATTGTTTTTCTTTTATAGCTTTTCTTTTCCAATCCTACTTTTAAGTATTGTACTGTATTCCTGGTATGTTGTAACAATGAAGTTTTAAAAGACTGAGTCTCAAAAACTACCTACCCAATAAATCAGAAACAAAAAAACAAACCTTGAAAATCTTATCCATTTTTATTTTTTTTATTATTAACTTGGTTTAATTTACCTAATTATAATTGGTGCTCTGCTATACAGCCAAACAAAAAACACTCAGACTGTTGCCCACCAATAATGCCACAACCGATTCAACTGAAATAAGAAAAAATAGTAACAAGGATCAATGCAATCAACACCCACCACCACTAAATCCTAAAAAAAAAAAAAAAAGTTAACTAAAAAAATCCTTTCTAAATTCAGGATGCAATAGGCATTTTGAGGTAATAAGAAGATGTGAATTGAAGAGTCATCTTAGCATTGCTTGCAGGACACTTTCAGTATGACAGTGCTCAGCTACTTCTCAAAACACCAGAAGATAAACAGATGAGAACAGAAAACATTTAAATACAAGACTGATGCTACTCTTCAAGCTACCAGTCATGCTCTGAGAATAACCTCCCAGCTTTAACATTGGTTTCTTCAAGACCCATGTCCTCACTCTCATCAGTGTTCCCAAACTGACTCTGTGTTTCCTCCTGAGTGTGCTGAAATCATACGGAACAATCTCTCGCCAACCTTGGAAGAGTTACTGATAATAGGAACACAGGTGAATGTCTCACTTTGAGTTAGGTTGATATTTTCATTTAGTCTACAATTATGTGTATATTGTGATGTCTTTGCCCAGTCTGATGGATTACCTAGGATTAAAGGCCATGGTCAGCCTAGTCTTTCTTTCTGCTCTCAGCCTGATGGAGCTGCTTTTTGGAGAGAGAGTCACAAAACTTCCTGGTACTCTTATTAAGGTAAACACGCCTCGGCCAGAGGAAGAACAATAGACAGTTTTCCATTGCATTCATATAATGTCTGTAAGTTATTAAAAATGCTCTAAGGCATGCAAGTCCCAGGAGAAGTGCCAATTTAAGGGAATATCATTTATACTGTGCCTATTTAAAATATGTTCGAAGAACATTAAAGTTGAATAGCCAGTGTTTTAGATAGGATTCGCATATTAGGGAATGCCAGATGAAAGACTATCTACCCAAATTTCATATTTGTCTGTGTGTCCTTGGCTCCTCAATCCTGCATTATTTTCCACTTCCCAGAACATCATCTGGACCTTATGTGGAGCCTTTAGACCACCAACAAAAAAATCACTAGCCTTTAAACAGGTATAAACTCTCCTTGCCAGTAGCAAGGCAAGCCATGAAACGAGTGAAATGCAGGTCAGTTCTCATCCATCTTCCAGGAAGGGGTTGATCTGCTGTCTGCAGCTTCTATTAGCTCATAAATCCAACCACATTGATTTGGCACATTCATTCTGAAATGCATTATGCTTACGTTTAAGTCTTGGCTCTTTCATATTAGAAATCAGTATTTTACCCTTTCTGCTAGATCCCAATTACATTGACTCTGGCTGTCTCAGATCCATGCAGTTTTATGAGAGCAAAAAGTTTATTTCAGGGTTATCTCATCCACATCTTTGTCATTTTACATAGAGCATGATCAAATGTGACAGGGATGTCAATGATGTGGTCAGACTATGAAATCTTTCTGTTCAATGCCAGATACTCAGATGTACTTAGTCCTGCCATTTCTTGTCCTCTTTGACCACCAGGACTTTGGACCATGCCAAAAACTTATCCTAGTTTTAAAAGAAAGCTAGAGCCCTAGATGTTCTTTAATTGCTTTTCATTTCTCCAATTTTCTGGTTTGATTCACTTTCTAAGGGAAGAGGAAATTCACATCCAGGTAATACCACCCTTTGTGAACTGTTATAGTCTGAGGGACACAAATTGCTGAGGGACAGCAGAGAGTATACACGCACTGTCCAAACAGAGGCTACTACATAATTTTATTTGATTTTTCTCCAAGTCGTCCTTGTGCTGAGAATAGACTCAAAGCCAAAAGGGGAATATTTAGAGTAACGCAGCCATCGTTACTTTGGTGGTTTCAATTAATGTATGTCATCAAGTACCATTATCAATTAATGGCTTGATACCGTGGTCCCGTAACCAACCATCTCAGAGTCCCGACAAGCTGGTGACTATAGCTACACCTATGTCACTTCTGAAAGCAGGCAGTCTTAGCAGATGCCATAGATCTTTATATGGCCGTGTAGATCACACAGCTGGAAACTGAGAAAAGCCTTTAAAATGTCCTACTGTACATTTTCTCCAGTTAAAGTGAAAGGAAATGAAATATTCATACGATATGAAGCTTCCTAGGCTGGAAATAGGGTTTTGCTTGCCAAAGGAAGCAAGCACCTTCTATAGAATATTTTGCTTTCCAGAAGTATGGAATAAGCATTACCCGGCTTCTTAAAATCACCCTTTTATTTGATTTCTTACCAGACTGAAGTGAAATGTGAACTGTAGCTTTAAGGCCTCTCCCAGACTTAATAAGCTCCAGGTGTACTTGAAGCAGTTAATTGCTTCTGAAGGGAGCTAAGCGAATATTGTTCCAGGAGCCTGTTATTTCTGAAAAGACACTAAGTTCAGGGTTTGCTGCCTCAGTGAGTTCCTATGGTGAAAGTTATTCATGTGCAGGAGCTATCAGGCTTGAAAGAAAGGGCTTTTATGGAGAACTTCTTTGTGGAAGGATGAATGCACTGAAGATTCTCTACAGAAGGCTATTTGAATTACATGCATCTTAAACAGTACATGTTGAACTAAACCCCTCTGAATTTTATGGAAATGGGCCCAAAGTGTGAAGCCGGGCTCATGATCCAGGTTTCCTCCTAATAGAGAGGGCTAAATTTGGGTTTTACATAAGGCTCCTCTCCAATTCTATTAACAAAGAACTGTAGATGGCTCTTTTGACAACCGAACTGAAATCTCTTGGTGTAACTAACTTTCCTTTGAGAAAAAATAAAACCTTCCCTGATAGTAATTCTGCAGCTCTATCATGTTCTGACACAGTTTCTGTTTTCCCAACACTGTACAACTAAAAATGCATTTGTATCATTTATGGTAATTAATAATAATGAGATACACATGAAGAAAAAAATCTTCAAGATCACTTATCTCCTTTCTAGCATCCACATTATCACATCCTGATAACTAGCAACACATTGCAGCCAAGAGATACCAGAACAACTTAGTTATGCTCTTGCAATTTTATGTGACTATCGTGTTGAAAGTGTGGAGGGGTTAATATAAAAAAATAACCTTGCCAAGTGCTTCTCTCTAGGGACACAGATTTTTAGTAAATCACATTGAATTTTGAAACATACATATCATGTTGATTTGTAAAGAAGAGCTACCTTGTGACTGAGACACTATGCTACAATTTCTAAGGTGCAGGGTTAGTTCATCTCTTTCAATTTTCCATTGTGGCCCTGGATAAGTCATCACATTTTTCAGTCTAATCTTGTTCTTGGAAGAAACTTATCTATCGGGATTGAAATTTTCCAAAAATTCAGTCTGTATGGGAAATTTTAGAACAGATGTTTCAGGCTTGGCAAAATTACAAGTAATGAAAACAGGCTCTTATTTTGGGAAGCGTGAAGCAGTTTTAATGATTGATGAGCTCTCTCTATTAGAGTGTAAACAGGTTTTACATGAACAACTTTTTAAAAATAATTGACTTTGCCTAATTTTTTACATCCCACATACTTATCCTTAGTCTACTGGCTTTATTTTTCTGCACTCAGCTCTTTACTTATAATTTCAAAATCTCTAACGGTTTCAGAAGACATGAAAATGTCATCTTCAAGTCTGGCGTGACTCAAGTACTGTAATATTTGTGTCATTTTCTTGTTATTTAAACTTTTTAAAGACCTTTTCCAGGCACAAGGTGAAAATTTTCAACGAGATACTATCTGCATATCTAGCTACACTTCAACTCGATTTCTTCACACTTCTTGTCATGCTAAACTTAAACATTTTTGTCCTAATATTATAGCTGTCTTTCTGGGTTATTATGTATATGGCCCTTCTACACCTTTCCTCTCCACAACTTTCGACACTACTTGAATTTCCATCAAGTCAGAAATCTGTTCATAATTCCAGGAAGGTATACACAATCTCTTGTTTTTTCTGGCAGTCTCTCAGGGGTTATTCATTGTTTGCAGGTGATTGGTGGCTGAGACATTATTTCTAAATCCAAGCTACTCTTGAGCCTGATTAGAGTGTCATTAAATATTTTTTAATGTACATAAAGTGCTGGCTATAAACTCCAACCATCTGGCATTGCTGTGTCCTGGTGGTTGGTAAGACAGTAAAAGAATACATTCAATACATTCAACCCGTTTTGCCCCTAGAACAGCAGTAATAATCCATCAGAAACCTGGGATTTGTTTGCCAGAGAAGGAGCATTTCAATGCTGGTGAATATTCTTTTTAAATCATTATTATTATGCAGTATAAATATAGCTGCGTCTTGGAAGGCCTCAATATCAAGATTTCAGACACGCTTTGTAGTATCATTAGTTTAATAAGGCACATCCTACTCTCAAATGATATTACAGTTAAGAATCCAGAACACTTTGGATTTCCAGGAAATTCCTAAAAAGCCTCGTTCTTTGTTCATTTAGTTTTATAACTAGTAAAGCGTGAATATGTTCAAGATGCAGGCAGAGTGTGCTTGACAGGGAGGAGTGTGTGGATGGAGGGAATGTGCTGGGACGTCACAGAAAAGCAGCCGTCACACTGTACGCATCATACCTAAGAGCACTAAATGTGGGGAGAGGGCCTACAACCCCCTTACTCCCTCCACCCTTAATAAATTCACTTTAAATATATTAACTTGAGGGCCTCACCTAACTTAGACATCTCTTTATCTTTTTTTTTTTTGATCTTGAAAGAAAAATTCTTTAGGCACTTCCTCCAAAACAGGTATAAGGAGGTCAACGAGTGATGCTATACTTAAAAAAAAAAAAAAAGATAAAATAAAACAACAAAAAAAATCCTACCAGTTTTCTATCATACCTTAAAGTGCTGTTCCACATTACAATTTGCCTTCCTCGGAACCTAAATAAGATCTTCCTCCGTTTCCTGTAAACTGGTCTGTTTGGACTATTTCAAACGAAGGCAACAAGCCAGTTTGAAGAACTACTTCAGAGAACACCAAGTACCAGATCCCCTGCTCATATGAATAAACTTTACTTTAAACATCCTTCCAATTGCAGTTTTGGCACTGCATCTCGAGAGAGATAAAATCCTCACAAATAATTTGTTTTCAAACTGTTTAAGGTTACATAACCCAAAACTTTAAATTCTACCCAAAACTTTGAATTCTACCCAAAACCAAATAGGAACCAGAAACCAATTAATCTCCTGCTTTACTTAACAATTTGATTTAGAGTGTATCTCCCCATGGAGAATTTGAAACACTCCATAGCTTAGTTGATGAAAGTATGGATTTTGGTAACATCTGAAACAAAACAAGACACGTTGCCCTTTCAGAAACTCAACAACATGGACAATCATCCTGGCACTTTTAATTTAATTGACAAGTATTGGGCCCCTTCTAGAGTCCTTATACCCTCACATTACGACAGTAGGTTGAAATCTTAGGATGTGGCAGCTCTGTCCTCGTCATAGGATTTCTTAGTATCTCTAAAATTATGCCATCTCAAATTAGTCATGAAGCCATGAATGTGCCACCCAGGAGAATTTTTTTTTTTTTTAAGATAGTCATCTTGTTCTACTAAGATATTTTAAGCCCTCCAGCAAATTATTCAAAAATCTCATTGCCTTTCCATTCTGCCTAGGCTGTATTTAAATGCAAGTAACTGAACTGAGGCAAAACGGTGTGCCCAGTGGAGTCAGGCTACAACTTCTAGCAACAGCACTGACCAGATGTGTTACAGGAATTTTACAATATAATGTTTGAAATGTATGTTACTATTCAACCTGCTCTGTCAATGCTCGAATCCCGCTGAACAGTGTCTGCTCCGATCATGAATCTTTTTTCTACATGTCCTGTAGTGGGGAACGGCAAGAAAATGAACACTGTCTGTGATGCTAATGCTATTGCACACATAATAAAGGACAGTCTGTTTGCTGAGTTGGATGGAGTAACAGCCTTTGCATAGCATAAGAAGCAGGTTCAGAACATGTTTTACAATGGTAAAATTTGTAATGTTCTCATTTCCATCCATGACAGTGGCTAGTAACACTTTGGGATTCCCTTTGGGTTACCAGGGCATGTGACTAAGAATGGAAATCTTTGGGGCGAGATGTTTCATAGGCATTTTTTAGCATTTGCTAAGGGTCGTTCTATTCTCCTTCCGTTCCAGGGTGCATGAGCTAAAAATAAGGGCTATTTAATACACATGGAAACTGAAGAGTTATGCTTTCAAACAAACAACAGAAACCTATTCTCTATAATAGAAACCGTATCCCAAAAACCAACATGAAAAGGCTGATTCAGTGCTAATATTTTTTTACCTGTTTATCGACAGAGAAGGTACGCTGAAAATATATAGCTTCCTGTTCCAAATTTGGCTGTTGTCCAGTTTACAAGTCTGACTACTAACTGTCTATTCTAATACCAGTTCTGTAGTTATCCAATTAGGTAGAGCTGGGAAACACACATCAGACATTCGCATCCACATCTGTATGTGACAGACAGAACTTCTGATAGTCAGTGAAGCACACGGAAAGTGGCTGATTAAATTCTTCCATCTGAATTTGTAGGCTGAAAATCTGATCTCAAGTTTTTCCACTCTTTCTAAAATCTGACAGTTCGACATCCACCTCCCCAACTTCAACTGATTCTTAATGTGATTTAGAATGACATGAGGCTGCATTTTTACTCGATGAAATGTGCACTGTAATTTGTTCTAAATGTTAAAGGAGGAAGATTAGTTAGATTTCTATATTAATAACCACTCAAACTAAGCAAAAAACCCAGTGACTTCTACCTGTTTAGACTTAGGTAAAACATGTAAGGATTTTTTCCTATAATAAAAGCATTATAATTAATCTTTCTTTTAACAAAAGTTAAATTAATAAGCATAATTAATACACATCAGCTTTCATATGTCTTGTTATGAGAATGTACACCCCTATCCTCTTATTGTTTTTGTTGAGGAAAACCGAGGAATCCTTTAAGAGGATTAATACATGCAATGTGCTTTTAAATGATAAAAAACCACAACATTTGAAACATTTCTGAGCAGAAAGCACTTAATAAAATCTATTAGCAGTAGTAACAAAATATTCAAAAAGTCAATTTGTAAAGCATTTACTTGTATTTCCTATGTGCAAATCATTTTGTATGGACTACAAGGATCAGAGAATGAAGTGTCAGCAAATAACTTCTGAAATACAAGATACCCTTGTAGTTAAATATTTCATTTCTGCATGAGTGGTCGTGAACATCTATGGATTTACCAGCCTTTTGTAGCCTATATAGCGGGATAATATGAGAATACCTTCTACAAGTGAAATTGAATTTTAAGATATTCAGATAAAGTGGGTCAGAATAGTATGGAATTATCAACAAACTTAAAACACTTCATGTCAATTTTTATTACATTCAGTAGAACAGAGCTCTCAAAAATGATATAATCTAACCTTTTCAATAATAAAAAAAGAATACTCCTTCTTTAAAAATCTGATCTCACAAGTATTTTTCTTTAGGGAAATACAGCTCATCTCAGAAATATCCCTCTCTTCCTTTCACTGTCATTTATCATTGAATTCAACTGAATCTCTTTCACTGAGACTTTATAATTTCATCTTTAATACCCCCCACTAATCTCCCTCATGGTGGCCTTCAGCCAACAAATGTTCTTTACATTACAATACCCTCATTTATTCAATTCCCAAGAAACAGATCTGTGAAAGGGTTAACCATTTGATTGTCAAAAGCTTTGGGTTCTGCTGAGCTACTAAATTTCATGTGCACTTATTACCCAGGTTAGGTTCAAGCCATTGCTGGGCTGGCACAGCGTTTGCCTAACAGGGATAGACCCCTGTAGGGAAAACTAGACAATTAGATGATACTCTGCACACCTAGCATTTACTCAGCCTAAGCCGTACTGGTATAAACTCAAAGGTAAACCATCTTTCCCTGATTACTCACTGGGAGTGCCGGTTCCGCAATAAGGGGTTGCAACTAGATCTAAATTACAGGAATGAAATTAGTTTACCAGATCACAGCTCCTGCTGCCCCTCCACGCAATACCAGGACGACATTCTACTTTGTTTCAAAAAGGGGGTGGGGAGAAATCATTTCCAGCTTAAATGGGTAATATGAAAAGACTTATTTTTCACCATTTATTTTATCAAAAGGAAATTACTTACCGAAAAAGCAGATGCGATATCACAGGGGCTGAAGGGACAACAGTAATGTATTTGTCTCCTGCTCAGTCTTCCTGCTTTCAGTATGTTTATCTGACAGTTATTAGGTGAAACTCTCTCTACCAAGTGACCAGCATTTCATGTAAATAATTAAGCATTCTTTGGAACAGGTATGTGAATGTAAGTTCCCTGTGCCCAGGGATTCCTCCCCCCTTAACCTTTCTCCTAATTCACATTTAGTTATTTAATACAGCATTTAATAGCCTTAACGGGAAATACTGAGGAAGCTCTACCTCCTTTTCGAGAACAGTGGTGATTAGGACGTTCCCACATCAGATGTGGGGGATTTGGCTTCAGATTCCTGTTTCGAATTACACTAATTGCAGCATCTTAAGGAGCTCCTGCCCTGTATATAGAGACACATGCCAAGCCAGCGTCTCTTTCCAGCTATTTTCTGCTACGGCGTCCAATTCCTGTAAGGTCTGAGAACACTTCTGAGGTTTGAACCTGTGTCTTGGACTCGAGCTAGAGAATCTTATTGGTATTTAGGCAGGTGGTAAATGCCTGGCCTCAGGAGCATCAGCACCCCACTCTGCTCACTGGCGGACACTCGGACACTTGCACAGCTAGCGAACAGCTAGCTGGCTGAGGATCCACACAACGCAAAGTATTTCTGTATGAAGTGGATTCAAGTAGGCAGGTGCCTCACGCTCCCTATTTCTTTCATCCAAAGACAGGTCTTCATAATTGGCCACCCACAGCCAAATGAAAAAAAATGGGTGTTACTTTTATCTTCCTGAAGAAACAGTCTGAAAAATGTTCTTAACCCCCTTGCAAAGTCTCTTTACTGAGTTTCTGATGATCTTGTCACTTTGAAATAGGAAAAAAAAAAAAAAAAGGCAGCATCCTGTGGTTTATTTGCCAGTCTACAACATGGTATTACAAAAACCTGAGTACACCGTCCAATTTTACTAGAACGGAAGAAATGATCCAATCACTTGGAAATACAAGGGATAAAGTTCAGGCATTATAACATCCCATTCTGTGAGAACAAGGGCATATCCCACCCATTCATTCAGTGAAAATGAAGCAGAGAAAATGGAGGAAACGGATAAAATTTCCTTTCGTGTACCAAAAGTATCTGGGTGCATTCTGGGCATAAAGAAAACTCCTACTTGTGATACCAAATGGCAGATAAAGGTTGTTTGATTGCACGGAAGAGGGACTAACAGCTTTTCCAATCTTAAAAACAGCCGTATTAGAGACAAATGAAGGAGTTCTAATCATCATTGAAACAACTCTTTTTGATTAAGTCAGACAGAAGAATCGTTTAAGATATAGGAGACAATCAACCATGTTCAGATTTGAAGAGAGCATCTAACTGACATAGCACAAAACAAAAGAAAGGCATTCAAGTAATTTTATTTGTGAAATATCCCTTACTTATAAAATGCATATTCATATGAAGCCAGAGCATACTAATAATTGATATTTAGTCCAAGATGGGTAGGAATTAATACCTTTATAATATAGATGGTGAGTTAATTAAGACAGAGAGGAGGGAAATGATCTACTTAAGGTCATAGAGAAAGCCAGTGAAAATAGTAGGAAGAAGCACCAGATGTCCTGTTTCTGCAGTTTCTGCTATAACCATTAGATCAGTAACTCCCAGTCTGGCAGCCTGTAAGCTCTTCTGGCGTGCTTCATGCCAGTATATATTAAAAAGCTAAAACCAAAGCCAACAGCAAAACGTTGCCCACGGCATGTTACTTGCTTACTATTTGGCTGATAAATGGAGCCAATCAGAGCCCACCGACAGGACTGCCTAATTCTGCTTTACATGTCTTATGCGTAGAGTCAGGTTTTGTCCAGTCTCTAAGCCTGTCTTTGTTGACTTGCTAGACTAAAATAAAAGGCATAAAATACTGCCAGCAATGATGCAGCAAAGGGAGGCAGCTGCTGCCATGGTAAGTGAGTGGCTGCAGTTGCGTCCATGAGCCCCGCGGTGCTGAGGGGTGGCAGCACCCACCAGCTCCAGCTTCAACACTGACCCTAGATGCCCCACCATGGCAGCACCCACCAGCTCCAGCTTCAACACTGACCCTACATGCTCCACCTTGGCAGCATCCACAAGCTCCAGCTTCAACACAGACCCCAGCTGTCCCACCATGGCAGCACCCACCAGCTCCAGCTTCAACACCAACCCCAGCAGCTGCCGTGCCTGGTCCATCAGCAGCGGATCACTGCTCTAACCCAGACACCACTTGCAGATGACAAGCAAGTTACTCACAGAGATTGTGAAATAAATATGGGCCAAATATAAGTTATATTGAAGCAAGTATGATTGACCACTGCACACTCTAAATACTGTTTCATGCCAACTTACGTTTTGCAGCCTGATTCTTCTTGTTTATTGTAGTGCCACTGCATTAACATAGCTAAATATATACTACAGGCTATTCCTTAGAATAATTTTTTCAAACTTTATTGTTGTAGTCACCAAAGAAACATCAATCAAAATTCATTGCAAAAGGACATAGCTAAAGAGATGTAAAAGTACTTCTCTACTAAGATATTCATTGAATGTTCTAGATATGTGAAATGAAGTCCCACATCATGGTAACTTTGTTTTGTAGATTGCCATCTCTCCTAGCTGGAAATCACGGGTAATGGAAGTTTTAATGTTCTTTCAGTCACATGAATGCATAATTCTTTATTTTTTGCTATTTAAAATGAATATGAATTATAAATCTTGACAGCAGAGTAGAGTAACAAGACATACTAGGAAAATAACTACGCTTTTGGCTTTCTATTGACCATAAATATGAAAAAAAGTTAAACTCAGAGACAGCAATTTTTCAATTATGACTAATACAGAGGAGTTTAAAAGACAAGCAACACAGGTTAACTTGATATAGAGAGGTATTTGTTTTTTAAAATAATACAGGTTTGAAACAATGCGAGCTCTCCACAGACATAATATCACATATTACATTTTTTCTTACCAGAGTTTCTCACCAGAAACATTCTGAAGAAAAACCAACACCTTTAATAAAGCTACTGTATGTCTGAGTTTCCCTGGTCTTGATGATTTTTCCACTATAAGTTCTGCTTGGGCAGGATTCATCCTACTTCATCCAAGATTCCAGAAGTCTGGAAACATCAGAAAGGTTTGGAGGTCTTGGGGAATCCTAATAGCCTAATGCAATCACATAGCTCTACATCGACATACAGATGAGAATAAGTCAGTGTGTCACTGAAGGAAAAATAACCTCATCATGGATCTGTATTTTCATGGAAATAGAAAGACTGCAATCCTATGCATAACTTTCCCCAAACTGGCTTAAATGCTGCTCTGAAACCCAGATCTTCCAGGGTTTTTTTCCCCACGTGACAGACATACTGTCTATTGGCCTCTGGGAGTTCACCCACCTTACCTTGCCAATATGCCTTAAATCTGAACTGGAGACAAACTTGTTTAGTCCCTAAGTTAATTTTAATATCTTTCCACTGACACTGACAATATAGGTGGCAATCAAAAAAAAGCAGTAATAGGTTGTCCACATGATGTGGAGACTACCATAGGATGAAACTACTAACAAAGATTGATATTCACTTGATATAGTCACCCAATGGCTCTGTCTTTTAAGATAAATGCAGTCCAAACCATTCTCTGTTTCTGAATCAGCCTTTCCCTTTGTCAATAGATATTTTACATGAGATGAAAGACAGTGATAATGAAGAACCCTGGCAAAAATGTATTTGCCCCTCATACTGGTTCTACCCTCCAAATGTTAATGGAATATTAACAAGTAATTGAAATAATCTAAATGAAAATGGATTTCCAGTTATCTGACAATAAGCTTGAGACTACCAGTAGGTTTGTTTTCCTCATTTACATGGAAAATTTTACTTTTATCTATATATACTACTACAGTTACTTAAGAATTGGCTTTTATATGTTCCTGATGTTTTGATAAGTGTATGTTACATATGAAGACAACTCCCCTGTCATGCATTTTAAACTGTCCACATTTTGAGTCCATTCTGTTCTCATGCATCAGGAACTATTTAAAAATGCTCACAGCACAGAAATTGTCACTGAAAGGGTACCAGCAGGTAGAAGATGAATGCTGCCAATGCTTCCAAAAACAATCAGTCATTAGATTTAATATTAGAGTGTACAGATTTAATACTAGAATGTAGAAGGGTGAAAAAGATTAAAAATACGGTCTTTTCACTGAATTACTACCTGGTTTACTTTGCTCTAGTGTATCCAAAGGCAGAAGGTCATTTCTGAAAAGGACTGAAAATGCGCCAGCAGTGCACAAAAAACATCATGATGTGAAAGTCCACGTTTCAGTTACCTATCTGTGTATCTAATTTTAGCACTTTATATATATAAAATTATATTGACACATCCTTTCATATACTAAAAGATGTGATTTACTTTCAGGCACCTGAAATATACAACAAAATAGCATGGAAGATGTAAAACAATTCAAAATAGGATCCGAGCAAGTGTTTCACAAGGAGTGAAAGAATGCAGCTAGTGCTGGAGATAGATAGATAAGAAATTATACTTGGTAAATCAGACATAGAGAGAAATTGTTCACAAGATCTCCAAGGAACACTCTGTGCTTGTCTGAAGCACTGAATCTACGTTGTGTTAGGTTAGATATCTTCGACATTTAAAGAAATAAATGTTCTGATATCCTTTTCAAATGAGTCCCAGGTTGACCCAATTTGCATGGAAATGTTTACGCTTCCTTCAAGATAAATCATCTAAACTTACTTTTTGGTACATTGAAATGAAAACTAATTTATCATTTCCCTATTTACATTATTGGATTATTTACAGCCAAATATGTACCACACACGGGTATAACAAAGATTTAACCAGCTAGAATCTTTTGCAATAAAAGCAATATGGAGACATAGTCCTTGTTACAAGATTTTTTTACTTGCTTTCAATAAATGAAACCAGCATTCAAAACTATGGTCTTACCACTAGGCCCGAGAGAGTTAACAGGGTTTTGGCCCAGCTGTGTGAAGGAGCTGAATCAGCAGCAACATTCCTGCATTGTGGTGTCAAAGAGCCAGCATAAGTGGTGGCTCCCAGTGTCTCATGTATGCGATCTGTGAAGGAGAGGAACAGCCTTGGTCATGGCTTTGTGGTACCTGCTACAGGATCCACTGGTTATTTGATTAGTGCCTAAGGGCGAGTACCAATGACACCGCTCCCAGCATCTTTCCAACCGCCTGCAGGACTCACTAGCGAGTCCAGGCTCAGCGAGACCCCCAGGACCACTGGGTGTTCAGGGGCTGTCTTTTTGGAAGAGGTAACACAGGAAGCCCGGGGAGTACTGCCAGTTTGTTTAAAATTGAGACATTGTCAATCATTGTGACAGTTGTCTGGAGCACATTAGTAAAGTCATAAAAAGGGATGATGGAGTTCTAAATAAAAGGCACAAAACAGCTTAGAGCAAGCGTGTGGGTCTACGAGACATTAATGCAGCTTTGTGTTTGTATGGCATCTAACGAGATCTGTGGCTGTAGTCATTTTCTTGCAGTACTCAGCCATGCGGTGGGAAATAGCTGGCAATATCCAGGTAAGCGTTGAGGGAAGCATGATAAAACTTTCAGGATCTGGCAGCACCATTAGATTTCCCAACCCCTATGCCGCGATTCTGATTCTGCCTTTACGCGTTAGCAAGAAGAACTCACTGCTCTCTCAGATGGAGCCAGGGTTCAACGGGGCAAGAGGAACATGAACTCAGCGCAGCCGTACCGCTGTCCCTGCTGGCGCCCATCCCCTGACTCCACGGGGCGGGATGGAGCTGGGGGACGGCAGCAGGACCAGGAGTGCAGTCAGCAGTGCTGTCACTGTCCCATGGTGGAACTGCTTTGCTGCTCCAGCAGTCGGCCTAGGGACCTGCTGGCTCTGCTCATGGCTATGAGCTTCATGTCCTCCGGTCCAGAAGACTGTGCAGGAAGGGCAGGGTTAGGTAGGAGGCACGGCGCTGTGACACAGCTGCCTTCAAATGTGAGATTTTTGCCTCTCCATAAACTCCAGGCACAAAAATATGAAAGTGTGTTTTTGCGTGTAGACACGATGGATTAGCTTTGCCATTTAAAGTTCCTTAATTCAGGGGAGCCCTTACTTAGAAGCATTTTGAGCCACAAAAGCCAGCTCTGGTAACTTTATTTGCTCGCTATTTAGTAATTATATATTTCAGTCACCCAAAGATGTTCAAATGCTGGAAACTGGAAAGAAGTATCAGACATTTTTATAAATACAGTGACTGATTCCATGATTTATTCATGAGGTTATAAGGTACTGTTGGGTTTAGCAATCACTCCATAAATAGGGCAATAAAAGCACAGACCAACACCTTTCACTTACCCTAGTAAGTAACTTCATGGTCAGATTTGTATGGTATACTGAGCAGAAAGCCATTTTCTATCAGATAATGAAAATATTTAGAAAACCTCTAGAGCAGTGACGGCTATTGAACTCCTAAAACTGTAATTGTTTTACGCCATTATTAGAAAGGAAAATATTGGGAAATTATTGACGTTTCCCAGTAAATAGGGTGTTACACCAAATAACCCTCAGGCTGCTAAGAAAAGCCTTTTAGAATTGCACAAAAAAGACAATGGTTACTTTTTTATCTAGCTTCCACTACCGCATAACAATAAGTACAAAAATATCCTTGTTGTCATTAATCTTGTTTTATAGGCAAAGCAGCTATCATTCTGATTACAGTGCATTCTACATCACTTTAAATGAGAAAAAAATGTTTTAACAAATCTAATTGTGTAATGCTTACAAAATGCAATCACACATACTCTGCCATAACTCTTCAGCATATCAACTCAACTCTAAAAAAGTTAAAGACAAATGATAACATCCATTATTTTAAAAAGAATAAATTATTTGAGTTCACTTAAAAGTTGGACCTGTTCTAAACTGACTTTTTTATTCAATGTGTTGGAGAAATATCTTTTCTCTGAGGTGAGACCTGGGTGTAAATCTTTCTCCCCTACGTGGAAAAGGGAGCAGCACGCATGAGATGCATGGTTCTGATTTTGAAGAATTTTTGTGGGCTCTGCTTGCTCAACAGCTGAGACATCTCTGAGGGAAGCCTGGGGAGGCTTGAGTGACAGCAACAGTTACGCTGGCTAATATAATCCTACCAAACTGCTTTAAATAATTTGCATTCACTGCACATTAGAAACCTATAAAAAAACCCCGATTTTATCCTGTAACTGAAAAGTACAAAAGGAACTCCAGATCTCAGAGAACCCCAAAAAGCCTGAAGGAAATCAGAAAAGTATATTAACATGACCAAAGTGTTCTTAAATCAACTGAAAAACAAGCTTCTGAATTTCTGTACTGTACTCCAGTCTACTAAAAATAGTCAGAAAGTCTGCTAAACCTTTCTTAACAGACTCAACTCAATGACCAAATGTAATATTTGAGTCACATAATGGAAGCTGTCCAACATTATTAAAAACAAATATACTTTGTAATAATTTATTTTATCAGTGCATTAGATCACATAGATTGTTTTTCATGCAGTATTTCTGTATATTTTTGAAATGTTATCATAAAGTTAAATTACTTATAAAGGATGGGTACGTGGCATTAAAATAATTGGTAGATTCACCAGAAGGTATGTTAATGACCGCAAATCCTGTTTAAGTGGTGTGGTTCAGTTAAGCCCAGGTAACAAGGCAGAGCTCGGCCTGGGAAGTCCCACCTGGTAAGTCATCACAGCCCCCACAAGATTCGGCTTCCCAAGGACAACTGGATTGAATAGAGGAGGGAATGATTTAGTCTGCAATTACTTACTTTATTTTAGGGGGGAATGAAAGCAGTGATCCTACCTGCATTTAAAGCAATGATAGTGGCACAATACCAACTCCAGCTGTCTCATACCGTGTATGTGTGGGGAGCAAGAGGTTTCCCTGAGAACACCAGCTTGGCTAGGTGAAGCCAGGTAGATTTCTAGTTGCGACCAGCCAAGGTACTTTAGTGGGTGTAAAATATTCTCAGCGATGCGATTCAGTGTGAATCCAGGGCTAAGGGATAATCTTAACAAAAGAACACAGTGGGTGTAAGTTGGTGGTTCTTGAATTATCACCAAGGGCTAGACTCGGTCTTGGCCATCTTGGGCAGCTGGCTCATAGGAATAAACTCTGCAAAAAACTTTTTTCTTTTTAAAATGCGGCACTTCAAGACTTGTGCCTGCTAGAATGGCTCCTTCTCCCAAATAAACAAACCAGCAGCTAAGTTCGTGCTCAGCTACTGCCTTCCAAATCTTTCTTCCAGGAATAATAAGAAATTTTTCATATGCCAAACACCTTCCTAATTCTCAGACAAATCGTTAGCAATGTGAGGTGTTTTAAACAGGTAAAACTAGGGAGGTTACACATGATTAGCCTAAAACCACAAAGGCAGCCTGTGTCTGAGCAGAATATAGAGCTGAGCTAAATAAAATTGCCGGTCCTGCTACCTGAGTGCCTTCAGAAGACAGTCAGCTTTGTGCCAGGATGGGAGAAAGTTACCGGTTATGCCGTATGTTCAAACATATTTATATACTTTATATTGTTATGCCTAAAAGTAACTCAGTCAGCTTTTAGAAGCCCGTTTGGGAATTTTTCCACTATTGTGGGCCGCATCTGCACTTCCTGTTTTTATGGATGATTCGTTTCAGGAAGTGCTGAGGCCACAAAAAAACACACAAATTCATCAAAATAAACCAAACTCAGCCAAATCTGTGTTTTTCATGTAAAACCGAAGCACAATCTCATGAGCTTGCAGAAAAAGCCTGAACTCTGTGAAATTTCAGGAATTATTTTCAACCTTTTTCAGCACCTCACCATTTCCTTTGTTCCTCAGCTACAAAGTTTGGCGCTGAGCTTGTGAAGTTTAAAAGAGCGGATTAAAAGGGGGGAAAGATAAGGTTATTATGCACGGTGAAAAAGAAACTCACTGCTCTGCACCAGCTTTTTCCATCAGTCAAAAAAGTATAACCAGAAATAGTTCATTTACAGCAAATTAATTTGCACAAGGACTTTGCAAAGTAAAATATAGTTGTATTCTCTATAGCTGCAGTATTCTTAACTTCACATAAAATCTAGTCCTGTATTAGCAGCCTGATGCGACTTCCATGAGAGTGACAGAGCTGTGCTTTGTTAATGTAGTTGGGCTTTCTTCCTGAAATAGATTTAGAAAGAGTCAAAGATTTCTTTCCTCATCACATCTGTAGTGTTACAACATCCTCAGTGCGCTCACATCTCAGGAGTAAACTGTTCTGCTGGGTTTTTTTTTCAAGGCAACCAGCAAAAATCATCATTATTTTGGCTACTTACTAACCTTTTAACTGTTGCCCTAACTACATGCTCACGAGCATCTCTCTCATAAAACTTCTGTAAGAATCACAGAATTGCTGAAAAAAATTATTTTTACAGTGCAGTAGAACTGCTAAGCTTTTGCCTCGCTTTTGATTAATTTCATGCCTGACTCAGTCAGAGATTAGGCCCTGACACAGGTTATAATTAAATATTGAAATCATGAAGTGCAAGAATGTTTAATTTTTAAAATATGAGTTTTAATTTACCTCATACAGAGAATAGCTCTGGTCACCTGCAGAGATGCATTACACACTACATTGCCTAATGTAGGATGCCTGAATAAGGCTGAGCATACAGTTAAAGTAAACTAATGCAATTTACTGAACAGCAGTCAAATATTTATCCAGTTGATGAAGCAGACTTTATGTGAAACTCAGACAATAATTAAAGAGAAGCCCTGCTTAAAACATGCTTATTCCAGTTTTCACAAATATGTTATACCAAAGCAGCATCTTCCTTTTCTCAAATATTGATGTTCTCCTAACACATTATACAGTGAGCTTGTCCTTGGCATTCTCTTGACTATTTAATGAATACATTTCCTGGCATTTGCCTTATCTTTGTTATGTTGTTCTTTGGAGAGCTAAAACTATTAGTTAGCCCTTGACAGAAAAACATCAGAGCAAGCTAGTAAAAGGTCTTACAGTATCAGAGTTATTACCACGGTATTTGATTAAACCATAGAAAGATGGGGAATAGATACTAAAGAATATGTCCCCTGTACTTAGACTTTCACAGCCTTGCATGTTTTTTCATAGAACTTTCACATTTGTTTTTGTCATTTTGTCTGAGCAATAGCCTGAATAGTCACAGGCCAAATACTAATCCCACGATTATTTTGTAGTGCTGAATCTCTGTCATTCCAAATAGAATTCAAATTGTCAGATATTTCCAGTTCTTCAGAACAAATATTTTCACTCTGTGTTTTAGTTTTCATAGTAAAAAATGTTTTTAAATCTTTTCATACCAACAACCTGAAATAGGTGTTGAGAAGATACGTTTTACGCAATATAGAACAGAAGGCAAGCAGTTAGCATGCAGACATGTAAATGGTTTCAATTTTTAATTTATAACATTGAAGTTTGCATACTGCATAATATACAAGCATTATTAAATTTTCACATTTCAAAGCACTATTAGAATCAGGAAGCCTAAGTAGTTGTTCATCAGAAATACCTGATACTGAGTAACCAAGGAAATAGAGTTTTGACTTGATCTATATTCCCAAAATAGATGGAAGCATATTTCCATAATAGTCTACTGACCAGCAGGTAGTGAAGAATCTATACTCATTGGCTATTAACAGTCATTAGGAAATCCCCAAATATTTCAGTAATATAAAGCTGATGAAATGTTGATGTCCATCACTTTCAAAATACACCGTATTTCAAAATACACCCTACAAATGACACTTTACTTAATCCAAACACTACTATTTTTTTTGCAACGCAGATGGATAATTCAACATAAAGTGACGGTGAGAGATTTCTCCTACACTGAAGTAGCATTTTTGTTTTGTCAACTTTTTTTTTTTTACTTTGATGTTGTCACACATAGAAACAGCCCCTGCATTGGGAAGGCTAATGTTGCCTTTTTAAGAAATCAGGGTTATCTTATCTAGATCAGAAGAGCAATAAAGACAAATGCCAACAGCACCAAGTTAGCACATCAGAAAAGCTCTTGAGCAAGAGCCTAACTGGCATAAACTTCCGCAACTACTTCAGCGGAGCCGTGCCAGGATACATCAGCTGGGGTTCTGGCCCAATATTTAGAAGCTGCATCCAGCCACACTTCATTTTCAGCTGCAGCCTCCAACCCAAACCAGCTGCATCTGCGAGCAACTAGGAGGCTGCCTGGCAAATTCTGTATCTGGACTATTTCTATTCTTGAACGTGCAGTATCACCTCGGTCCTTGCCGTGCTTAAAGCCAATATACCACAAACAGTTACAGATTTAAGTAAAATGCTGCTGTTCTTAAGTGTCCCAGGGGTCAGGAAAATCTAGAGGATTTCCGCATGTGCGAGCTCTGTAGAGTCAGAAAATTAATGGTTATTAGCAGTAGGACATCACAGCAACTACTTTGAGCTGCAGAGGATTTGGCTTGTATTCTGCTACTCTGTTTGCAGCATTCATGTCAATGTCCAAAGCACATAGGCAAATGACAAATCACAAAGTTTAACTGAGACACGACTCATCAGTAAACTCACCTGGAGATCATCAGGCAGTATTTCTTGTAGGGTAAGACAACAATCGCTCCTAACCTGTTTCCTCTCACCTAAACGGGGGAAGCTGCTGTCAGCCCACCTTTCTACCGGCCTTTTCACTGATGACTGAGAAACTGAGAAAAGGCAGCTGGTTTAACTTTAAATCAGATGTTAACAAACTCAGTCCTATTCACCAGCTGTGTTCATGTGATTACATAAAGAACCTCCTTGCTAACACAGGTGCAGCACATAGGAAGAAGTGAAGCACCAGAAGTGTGAGCGAGACCAGTAGTGCTGTCATACTGCGTCAGATTTAGTGGTGATTTTTACAGTCTGCTGTTGTGGGTGATTTGTACAGGATCTTCAGATTTTTTTATACCATGACTTAAGGCTGGATCCAACCTCAGATTTCTAGGATTTAACGTAATGTCACAAAGGTTTGTCTTTATTACAGTAATGTTATTGTTGGTCAGCTGAATTTTTTGATTGGTTGTGGTTTTTTTGTTTTTTTTTTAAAGTGCTCTATTAAGCAATAAAAGCATTGAT
This sequence comes from Chroicocephalus ridibundus, assembly GCF_963924245.1. NCBI lineage: Eukaryota > Metazoa > Chordata > Aves > Charadriiformes > Laridae > Chroicocephalus > Chroicocephalus ridibundus. Next base: position 192,096,507 of record NC_086284.1, on the reverse strand, counting down.
TAAACTATGAAATATGGCAGAAAATTTAAAACTGTTTTGGCTACTGTATTTTATAAGTAACAATATTTGAACACTTTTAAATGCTTTTCAGTATGGTTGGGTTTGTATTTTTCTCCTCAAAAGGTTTCAGAGCTAGTAAAAATATTTGAGTAACTATTGTGCACCACCAAACAGACAAAAACCTGACCTTTTAGCTGTAAGTAAAACAGGATCAGATTATAGGACACTTGCCATTTTTTGAGGATCACTTTGGTTTGTCCGCAAACATTGTTGAATGTCTATAAACTCTGGGTCCTATTCAGAGCTAGCTCTGTGGTGATTCATATTAGATGACATTACACTGATTTATCTTTTTTTTTCTGTTTAGCTATTTCCCTTTAAAGATTACATTTTAATACAATAAAACTTTTTAAAGGACATGGCAGTTTCACGGCCCATTTATGTCCCAAAGTCACTGAGATCAGCCCAGTCCCTACCTTTCTGTCTGCAAACACACACAGATGATCCCAGGAAATCACATAGTGGCTGATTAATCCACAAAACTTCCACTCTACATTTCTGTGTACTGCAACTATCCAGTGTTTCCCAAGACGGTACAAAAATTCACACGACTGCTTCCAAAATTACTGACACTGCAAAAGATGCAATTTATTCCAGCAGAAAATATCCAACATGTGCAAACGTCTTAGGTAAAAATACCCAAAGATCTTGTCTCTAAAGCTCACATTTTTACACCTTCATACCACCGTTGTGTATACGTAGCACTGCCTTATTCTCCTTCTATTTTTACCTATTTTCTCCACAGGTCTGAATGAGTCTAATTGGTGTAAGAGCACCTCATGCTTTACCGGCTTTCACATCATTTTAGCTATAATCCTCGCACTTTGTTTACGGAGATCTAAGACTCTATGTCAGGGAAGCTGCTGCAAGATTGATTCTGTGTTGTCAAAAAGAAAAAAAAATAACGCTTGAAGGGCTTAATACTGTGGCCCTTAATTACAAGACTAATTGTACTTAATGGATCCACTCATGGGGGCTGTGGGTGTGGGTCTGGACAGATTATGTATTGCTGCCTAGAAACCTCTACTTGCTTGGCATGCACCCACTAAGAGCAAGGCTGATTCACATGCCAGAGCAGATGCCACTAATACAGAGGGCCGTGAGTTTAGCCTGCCAGAAAGGATTCATTTTCACGTTGAACCGTTTGCTGCAGCAAGATACATGGGTACACACTGGCTTGTGACTGTTACAGCCCCATGCTATTTTACAGTGCATAGAATCTGTAATGGAAGAAATCATTCCACAATAAAAATTATTTAAGATGGCCTTACTTAGCCTGTATGCATCATAGGGCATCAAATTATTTTACATGGTGCATAATGACCAGCTATTGATGTTCTCCACTCAGGCTTACCAAGTGAATGGAAAACTTCACCTATGCAAAAGGAAGGTTCATCGTGCCATAGTGTACAGTGTCTTGCCTTGATGGCCGGGTTAAATAACAGCTAATGGCTACTTAGACTAATTCCAGTGTTCTTACAACTGTTTCTGCTGTATCTCTAGGCATATTTATGCACATATATATGTGTATGTATACGTACAAATCTATACATGCGTTGGGATCGCATTAGCATGGTGTGTTTTTTTTATCCGAAATGTCACCTCAGTACTAGCATCCTTTTGATAATTACAATGAACCATCCTCTCACTATTCCAATGAGTAATACTTTTAAACAAATAACTAAAGGAATTAAGCTTTAGAAGACTTCATATTTCCTTCAAAGATCAATTTATTATTTTTTTTTTAGTGGGAAATGCGGCTCCTGAAAGAACTCCCACTCATATAGTCTAATTTGGAGGCTGTCTTGATGCTTTGGAAAAAAATATCCCCCCCGCCAAGCCATTCTTAATGCTGATAGATCAGTTAGATTGGTTTTCCCATCTTTATGTACATGTGGGTGTGTGTGTTTAGACAAAAACACTTTCTTTCATTTGAAATGTAAAAATAATGCCAAATTCTTGTTTCAAGTTGTTAGACGACAATTGCTTGTAGAACTATAACCTTACTTATGCAAATCACTAGAGTTCATGGTAAGTCTGACATTTGCAGAATTAATGAACTAAATAATTAAGTGACCTGGTAAGCGAATTGGTAAACCAGAACTATTAATCTTTTAATGAATTCTTTACTATCACTTAAATAATAAATTTTTTGCATAATTTTAAAGGATTACAGTAAAGAAACATTAGAATAGAAAATCCATTATGTAAAGGAACGTTGCTTTTATAAATCTGTCATTATGTCTCTTTTTATTGAATTCATTTCTATTCAAGGTTTAGAAAAGTGGCAATTCCTGCACTGGTGACTAACAGTCCCCAACATTTTAGTGGTAAGATTTTTTTCTTGCTAAGACAAAAAGTCTAGGATCATTTACTGCTTCAGACAAACCACTGCCTAAAGTGAGTAATTAGCATACAACTGTAATTTAAGAAATCCCCTATTTGATGGTGTGCATCACACATGTTTCAGATTTTCAAAGCACTAGTAAGTTAACTAGGCACAGTAAATGATGTTTCTGAACCAGTTCCTCTTAGAGATAAATTTTCTTTTTTCTACATGTTGCTGTCTTTCGCCTTTCTACCAGCTTTCTACCACAACTCTTACTTTTTCATGTTAGGGTACCCTGAACTCAAATATTCTCTTAAGCTCCAATATACGGATATTCTTCATATCCTATCCTGATTGGTACATAAATTTGTCTTTCCCCATCTTCCTCTCTATCAATGTCCACAATGGAATTAGACGTATCAGAGTGGAAGTTCCGAAGTACCATATGCTTCTGTAGGTACCGTTTCTCCCATTCAGGAAACCATTGCTGTACGCACTTAAAGTACATATTCTTTTCTACTATAGCTAGGTGTCTATATGTACCAGAGATAACATAAGGCATAATACTTCTGCATTTTTTTTCACTACATAATGCAAAGATTTCAAGGAGTTGTAAAAAAGGCCTTCTTAACATTGCAGCCACTGAAAGCAGCGAGGTTAAAACAACAGCATGTACCCAAAACTAGTAAAACAACATTTCAGGTAATTTTTGCAAAATGAATACTTACACTTAATTTTCGATTTGTCTCCTTTGAAAGATGCTACGCAGTGTCACTAGTCTCAAGGTTACAAAACATTTCAAATTGGTATTGAAATGTCATAGGGTGATAAAAGTAACAATGGAAGTAATGAAATTGGCATCTGACTAGGATCTTTCTTTTGAAAAATTATCTCCATGATGTACAAAAACACAGAAGAGCTACCTATTGTGAAGACAAAAATAACAGTTGGTAGCTCAAGAAAGAAAGAATGGAGTTCTACACCATTTCATTGACGTGTACCAGATACTTAGGCACCTTTCATGGCAATCCAGCAAGTGGATCACTCCCACACAACACCCCTGAGAGATTTCTGAGCAACATGAAAGCACCTGAGATATCTGTAACATAATGCAAAGACTTTAAGTTTTGATCTTACAAGCATTTCTAACAAAGTAGCCTTTGTGAGCATAAAGGAATGCACCAAAGGTTGGCCATGGCTGATGTTTAGCCAGGTTTAGTTTTCATAAACAGATCCACTTAAATGACAGTAAATAACAAAGGGCAGGGCTACACGAAGATACTACTGATAAGGGTGTGTTTGCGAAACAAAATCCTAAAAATGAAACCCCAGAGCCGACAGAGCCTTGCTATTTGAAGTGGGTTGAGCTTACATGCAGGGAACTGGTGAAACTTCATCAACAGAAAATCTAATTCTGCTGACCTATGCTGCACCCACACAGCGGGGCTTTTGCAGTTCATTATGCAGGCACAGCAACTGCAGCAGGCTGTAACACCCACAAAAAGATTTCTGAAATCACAGAGTACTATTCTGTCCCAAAGAACACCCTATCATCAGGTAAAAAAGCTGTAAGAAAGCAAGAAGCAAAACATAGGCAGTATGCTATTCTGCTAGTTCCATCACTGATTGTAGCTCATCAAAATTTTTCTACCAGACAAGATAAAAACATTTTAAAAAACACATAAGCTTAAGTTTTGAATATATTCCATTATGGAAAGTGTGCAGACAGCATCACTGGGGCAAGGTAGAATACGAGTGTTTGGTGCACATTTGTGGTTCATTAACTCCTCTGAACTAACACCCATGCAGAGACCTACCTTGTGTTAAACATCAGACAAGCTATTCAACTTTTCACGTCAAATAGCATATCTAGAACAAAATATCTAGCATATGCAAAGAGTTTTCTAGTCTACAGATGATAATGTGATATAAAGATACCCAAGGGCTAGAGGATTCAAGGGTTAGGGGAAATTGGAAACCACATGGAAGGAACTAAGGAGTTGTGTGAACAGTGGAACTAAGACAGAGTGCTTTCAAAAGAAATTGCATTGGTTCACATTTTTTATTTAATTATATTAAGGCTGCAGTGTAAGCCAAGGCTAGATATCAAATAATCCATAGGGGAGAAAATAGCAAAAAGACCTCATCATAGCAAAAATGTAAGTCAAGATATGATCTCCAATAGAAAACAAAAATACACAGGAGAGAGAAACCTAACGGAAGATGAGATTGTTTGATTTGTAATACAGTGCAAACTTCAGTTTTATAGAGTTCCTTAATTCTTAGAAAAAGTTCTCTCCCTCTTCCCCACAACTTAAATGTTGGTTTTCTGATGTTTAGACAAACTAACACTGCAAGTGTTCCTGCAGTAGAGGATTTACCAGGATCTGTCTGCTAGAGTGTTTTGATGAAGATGGTAGGTGTTTACAGCTATGCACTGAAATAGTTCAGTAGGTTTTAACGTCCCTAGATTTCCCATACACGTAGCGTAAACATGTATGATGTGAACAGAGTCTTTAGAAAACAAGACAAAAATGAGAACAAAAGAAGCTACCGTAAGCTAGAACAGTGGAAATCCAGACCTGGTAGAGAGATTACCCTTGGAGATTTAAAAGTGCATAGGTATATATCGAAAGGCCGATTACAAAATCGGGATTTAATTTTGATCCTGAAACCGAAGCAGAAAGTCACAAACACTTTGTTTACATCCCATTTAAGCTATGGATGAAATTACTTCTCCAAGTGCAAAGAAAATGGGGGAGGGGGTAGTGGAAATGCTGAGTAATTTCTTTGAAAAATTTTCTAGATGTCATCTAACACATTTTTTATGTTATCCAGCTAATACTGGCAATTGCACTTTATCTCTCTAGCATCCTCTGCAGGAGGTTCCCAGCCATAGCAATCACAACAGCCTTCGGCTAATTTGGAAAATAGAGTATCAGGCCATAAAGGGTAAAGATGTAACAGAAAATTTGAGTAAAAAGAAGTAGCGGAGAGACCAAAGCAAGCATAATGTGTTAGAAAGACACTGAAATAATCTTTTTGAGCTCATTATTTTAAGATCACAGATAAAGTGACTCCAAAATGGTATCAGTTTAATGTGCCCTGGCAGAACCCAATCGTCAGCTCTTCGGATTGGCCGCAGACAGCGTATGGGAGGATTCCCCGGGCTGCCGGTGCCTTCAAACAGAAGCTCTTCAGACCAGCAGCGTGGGAATACTCCCTTTGAACAGCTGAGTGATATGCAAAAGATATAAAAACAGATATAAATGCTAATAATTAAAAGCTAAATGAATAATACCCAATGCAGAATTTTTAAGAAGGCTGAGAAGGCTTTGGCATTCAGAGGCAGTGCCAGCCAGCTGTAATAATCGTCTTTAAGCACTCCGAGAAAGAAGGAAGACATTATTAGCATTATGGAAACAAAGCAAGTACCTCCATGGATAAAGGTGTGTTTCTGCAGTAAAAGCTTCCGTAGTAAAGCTTCTGTAGTAAACTGAAATGGCTGTACAGTTGAATCTCACTGCTCTGAACGAGCAAAGCAACATTACATTTATTGGGCTGAAGAGACCCTGCTAGGAACATATGGCCTTTTATCCGATCCTACCCAGAGCAATAAACTTTGAAATACCATAGTTGTGTTTGTTACTTTATGGGCAACAGAGTATTAAGAAATAAACATTTTTAGCAATGTACTTTTATAAAATGGAAAACCTTCAATCTCCTCTGGAACCACATAGGTAAAGTTTTGCTTTCATTTGAAGAAGCGTGCTCCTCGGCTGAAAACTTTTGCTTAAATTAATTTGAAATAACAAAAAAACAAATTAAAAAGCTGAAATAACTTATCTTGAAAACTGTGAACTAAGCACGCTTTGCATGATCTCTGAGATAAGTCTGATTTATGAGTTTGCTGTGCGATTGTGTCAGGGGGATATCTACCCCGCAGCTTTTTGGCTGGTGTTCCTCAACTCACTTGCTCTTCCAGCACGTGTGAATACCAGCAGCTTCTGCAGGCTGCCCAGTCTGTGCAGCTCTGCCCCCGGCTACAAACAGCCCAGGTAAATGTCCACACCTGTGGACATAACTCCCCCAAAAACACTTTCAGTGCTTTGAGACCGCAGGTTACCACTGCCACACACTTTTTTATTCTTTTTTCGTATGTGACGGTATATGCATTATACTTCTTCCCATGATGAAAACCAAAAGTATCAGTTGAAATGTGAAGGTGGATAATAGAGGTAAAGATTGGTGTTTGAAAGCTCACCTTCTTTCTCCTTCAACTGCAAAGAGGTCCAATCAAAGAAGACTAAAATAAAGAACAGATAAAGACAACTGATGGATGACTGACTTTGTCCAGGCTATCAATTACAACAGAAGCAGAATCCAGTATCAGAATACCACTATCTTAGAGACTGGAAAGAAAGCTAACCTATACGCTGGGAAAACTAATTGTTTGTAGATTTTGAGCTCTTCTTTCTCTAAAAAGGGGAACAGGCATCACCATCAGAAAAACCCAGACCCCAGTTTGCCCAGAGGTCCTGAATTTTAGTGAGGCTTAAAATATGAATTGAGATTCAAACCTAAAGATGTAACATAGGCCTGCTGGTCTGTTAGAGAAATAACACATATAGCATCCAAGGAATAAAACCCGCTTTTATAGACATATTAGTGAAGTTAAAAAAAATAATAAATCACAGACTAAGTAATACATTTCTCTCCAAAACTTGCGAAGAACCATGGGTGTGTTTTGGTGTTGATTTTATCCTTGCCAATAAAGCAATCATGTCACATAAGCAGCAGAAAGAAGCACAACTATGTCATGTTTTCTTAAATTATCTAGGGATTGTTTTACCAGGAAATCACTAAGAAAAAACACACCATAGCTGATCGATGGCTGCAGCACAAATGTCACAGCATTAATAACTTCTTGCTGAAAGCTGAGAACTTTGCACCGCGGCTGAAGCGTAACACGGTGGGAGAAACCCCTTGGTCTGCAGAGTCCTTCCTCCAGCAGGAGGACAGCAGATTTGGGCGCTCAGCTAGTAAAGCGGAGAAGACAGGGAAAAGAGCAAGTCACCTCTCAGCCCCTCTTTCCAAAGCTTAATTCCCAAACTCGTATTTTGCTTTCTGACCTTAATTACCACTGGGAAGAGAGAGAACGTGTGTTGTGTCCTGGTCTCCAGCCCAAGCTGCTGTGATGAGGACAGAGCACCAGTGTCTGCAACATTGGTAAATATTTCTGCTTTGTGGTATTTCCTGAGCGCTCGTATTGCAGCCTCTTGCTGCTGATGTGCAGCCCTCCCTTGTGCAGCTACATGAAAAAATAATAAAATAGTGGGAACGTTCTCTTTTTTGGGGCCTACTGCGATGAGATATTTTAGTAAGAGACGGCCAGGAATAAGGGAAGTCTGGGGAGCAGAGGTGCTGGGAAGCAGCTGTGGTGCAGTGGTTGCCATACCACAGAGCAAGCACATAGCAGGAAGAAAACTGAACTGTTGTATCTCACTGTTGATCTCAGAAACAAGAACCTCTGTCTTTCCTTTGAAAAAAATTCTTTGAATATTTATAAAGTCAAAACAAGGAAAATGAAGGAAAAAATACCCAAACCAACCTCCATCATTCTTTACTCTTAAATTGATAACATGTATGAGAACTCACCACCATGAAACACACACCTTGCCAGGTCAGCAGACCCCAGACAGCACTCTATCAACAGGATAGTGTGAGATTTTTCTTTCCCAGCAGCAGAGGACACATGGATATTTGTATATTGCCTGAAGACCAAGAGGGCCAGAGCTCTCCTCTTTTACACTGTGCCTTCCAATCCCAGTGAGACCTGCAAGGTCAGCCAGCCTGGGATGCCCAGCAAGGTCCCTGCATGCAACACGCAGCTGTCCCCCGGGGAAGGGAAGGGAGGAGTTCGGGGACCCTCCAAAGCTGAAGGGGTTGAAGGGCAGCGTGTCTGCGCTCAAGAAAATGAAGGAGGGGATAAGCATATCTGAGGATGTGACAGCCCTCATCTCACATGGCAGCACTTGGTTTTTCCTATTTAATAATTTTTGAAACCTCACTCGGATCCAAGTATAAACTGGTTTTCCACAAAACTAATAAAGCACCTTCTAGAGGTATCTGAAAAATGCTTTCAAGGCATTTTCCTGCTGTGGGCATGATTTCCTCTTCTGAGCAGACCAGATTGCTCAGGAGAAACACTATGTGCCTTCCCTTGCTCCTTGGAAGCGTATGCCTTCAGCTGGCACCATCAACAGCATGATAGCTTCAAGGCAGTACATTCATACTTCAGGTTGGCCAGACTGCAGCTTTCCATTTTGTAGACGCAGCCCTTACACCCAATCGGGTTTTTTGGGTAGAGAACCAGAAAGCAAATAGAGATTATTTTGTGTCCCCTGGGATTTTCCATGGTTTTGGGTTGCTTAGAGACAGCTTCAGCCCTCGCACCAATTCATAACACTGTTTGATAGACTTCTCCAAGCCATTTGACTCTGAAGGCTGAGGTAGGCCTGCACCTGGACCACAGGGAAGGCAGAGGTATGTGTGCTTGGCTGCAGTTGTGGAAGTGGCACCTCGCAGGGCATCTTTCATCTGTCCAGAAACTATTGATAACACATGAGATCACAGAGCCAGGAAAAAGGCATTGGCATTAACTGTGAAGGCACAAGACATAATTCCACTAGTCAAGGAGGAGGAAAATTATGAGCATTGCACACTCCATATTCAAGATTTCATGCATTCACTAAGGAGCCATTTCACCTACCAGAGGAGAGCGGCACAGTAACATACCTCCCATTGCCTGGCCATACTGCCCAATCCAAAAATACTCCCTTGCCTGCTTAGGACAGGGTCATAGCTCCTGGTGGAGTCCTTGCCTTATTGAAGTTTGCTGTGGCTGTAAGATGTCTCTTACAACAACTCTGCCTTCTCCTTGCTCCTTCAGGAAAGCCAGGTCCATATTTCCATCATTTCAATAGTATAAGGCCATTATTATTACAGGCGCTAATTTTAATTTGGGGCTCAGAAAAATCCATTTTATTCATCCTTGTGAATATTTAACGTACTTTCACAAATGAAAATCCATGGTCATTTTCACATCATGAAACCTAGATCTGACAGCAGAAAGCTTGCCCAGTGTATACAATGATCAAAGGAAATTCCACCTATCTTATATGGTATTTTCTTGTTTATTTCCCAAATCTCCAAAGAATTTTGTGAACTGCCTTGGAGGACTGGTAGGGGTCTCTGAAGAATTTCCAATGCTCTAGAAAGCCCAAGGCAGCATTTCCAGTGCCAGAAGGTGAATGACGGGCTGTGTTAGCCTGTAAGCTTGCCTGTGATGACTAATGGCAGTATTGTGAGATGAAAAAATAGTGTACAAGACAAGGCTCAGAAGAAACAGATTCTGACTTATCTGGCAGGTCTAAATAATTTAAAAGCACAAAGCATAGCTAGCCTCCTAGAATGGGTAAAGCACACCCTGCTGTGAATGAGGAGACCTACGTTTTATCAGTTTAACATTTTGGACTACAAGGAAAGAGATTGGGGGGGTTCATTGGAGTACAAGGATAATAAGTGGATACTTGCTCATAACAGGAGGAAATAGCAGCAGTTCTGGAGAACACAAGATATGTGGCACATAAGTGATTATTGCTGAAACCCGGACCGAGGCTGAAGCCCTGCTCACCCAAATGGCAGCTCCCCTGATGGTTTCCTGTAAACACATGCATTGTGAGACAGACAGCAGTATATTCACTGTCCTGTGACATACAGGCTGGCATGAGAGATTCTGAGATCCGGGACAAGTATCAGGCTACAAATGTACAACCATCCTATTTACTTTCTCCTGCCTTAGTATTTTTCTTCATTATCTTTCCCAAAACCTCCAGGACCTATAAATCCCAGCATTTGTTCAGTATAAAGAGCAGAAGATATTTTTAAGCATCTCCTCCCCCATGCCAGTACCTTCCAGCTTCTTTAGTCTCTCCCAAGCAAGAACAGCCATGTGTCTCCTTTCTAAACCTCCTTTTTTCCCTTGAGACTACCTGCCAGACATCAAACTCCCTGCTCCGTGGCTAAGTCTTCTGGACAGCCCAGAATTGGTTAGTACTGTCTTTGAAGCTTTCCACGCTGCCATCACCCTACCAGCCCAGCCCAGCCCTCACAGGAATGGGGTACGCTGATCATCGGGCACTCTCTGCGAGTCATCAGTGAAGTCATTTCTCAGGGTTGTACAGCAAAATCTGCCCACTGGTGCTTACAAGCTGGTTTTGATCATTAACGATGCTAAGGCTTTTTAACTAAAATGATGCGCAGAGCAAAGTTAGTACATTCTGTAGATAGCCCTCACCTCCTGGAAGCCTCTAAGACAGTATCAAATAAAGGACTACCCACTCCTAAACTTAAACTAAATATGAAATTCTCTACACTTAAAGTTTCATCTGCAATTTGGTGCATATGTGTTTTGTTGAGCTGTAACACATAAATATTTTTATAGAATCATTACCTGAAGAATGTATCCCTCCCTTTCTTGTTCAAAACTCCTTTAGAAAAAATACAACTTTTGCCCGGTAAAGACAAAAGAAGGGATTTAGGATTTAGTGAACAGCTCACAAAACTCCTCTTATGTAGTTAAGATATTATTTGTGTTCCCAAAGTGAAGCAGTACATGAAGTAGCATGTGCCAGTTATTTTTTAATTTTTAAATCCAATTAATTGTTCTAGTTACAGTACCACTAATTTTTATCTAGCTGATTAACTAGAGAATAATCCAAATACATTTCAAATTATAAATCTTTCATGATTTGGGAGATTTTATATAAATGTACATTTGACAGTGCTAATTTAAAGCAAATATCAAGCTTGATTAAACATTCCCAAGATAAGAAGGATAAACGATTGAATTATTTTATAGATTTAACTACCATTGATATGATGTTATAAACAGAAATATTTTGATGTTCATCATTAATTTTTAAAAATAATTCTTTGGGAAACAGCCAAGAAGGACTGGAGAAGTAGGTCAGAATGTATGCACAAAACATTTGTATTCTTTACTATATAAACACTAATTTATTTATTGAAATAATACACTGTTAATTATTTATTAAAGAAATTATAATTTTGCTGAGCTTCCCTCTGAAAGAAAAAAAAAAATCATTAAAATGTGGCTAATGCAATAGCCAAGGCTATGATTGTTTCACATCTCTGCCTCCCAACTGTTTGCCAAGTATTTATTCGCAAATCACTATCCGTTGAAACATAATCTGCACCAGAGCATCTCCAGCAAGCAAGTGAATTAGAAAGTGTTTTAGCAAGCTTTAAGTACTTTAAAAATATTCGGGATTCCCTGTCACATTTGCTGTCCCATATGTAGGAGACTGTAGCAGGAGAAAAACTCTTTAGGGATCTGTTTTCAGGAATTGTTGCTAAGGAAGGTAAATTTCACAATACCACTGGCTATTTCCCCAAATCCAGGCTTTTAAAAATACAGATATACCAAAAACTATTAAGTAATACAGGAAAGGGAGGGAAAAGACTCTTTGTGAGAAGTGACATTACTCACACAGAGGCTTTTTTTCTGTTTTGTTTTTATTTCTTTTTTTCTTTTTTTTAAACCAAGCAACATGACTGATTTACCAGAAGTGTTTAGAACTCTTCTGAGCACAATCAATCCTCCAACCATAAATTAGATAGACTTCACGCAAACACTCAGGTAAACACAGAAAGTAGAAGCGTGAAAACACCCATTACCAATAAAAAATTGAGCACATGTTCCCAGCTGGAGAGTGAGTGGAACCATAGTCAACAACACAGAAATATGCACCAGCACGTTATTCTCCAAGGCAGTGCTGTAAATGAGACTGTGTCCAGGGATGGCTTGCCTATACTAATCTCAATTGGTCTCTCTAGTTAATACATTTAAACAAAAACATGGATTTTCTGCAATCTATTACTATGCTTGATTAATTTGGGCACCGGGGTAGACAACCATTTTTCTTCTATTTTCCATATGATGCACTTAAAATGAACATATTTTTCTAATGATGTGATTTCATTTTCTTTCATTAATTCTACTGAAAAACAAGCAATATTTTGTCCAGCTAGTGCATTAATAAATATAACATGAAATTGGTTAATGCAACACACATTTCTCCCAATATCAGTTAGCTCTATGTTATAGTGCAAAACAAAATTAAAGTATGATGGGCTTGGTTTACTTTTGCTTTTTTCAATAGTATGGACTGATTCAGGGGGAAAGGGAGAGCAGGTTGCTTTTGTGTCAGACTTACTGATATTTATTCTTTCTTCTTTTGAGGAGCCTGGTTACCTGCATTTTACTAAAAGTCATTGAACCACTTTGCAAGTGGCATTAAATCAAATTCTTTACTGAACTACAGATAGATGAGACCTACTGCATTTCCCTTGTCTAGGAAATCAGTTATCTTATCAAAGAAACAGATCAAGTTAGTCTGTCAAGACATCCCTTTGGAAAGTCTATGTTGCGTTTTATTTATTATCCTTTGTTGCTTGATTTCTCTTTCAAGACTTTCCCTATAGCCTTGTGTAATACTGCAACCAGAGTAGTGGGCCTCCAGTGTTGACGCTGCTCTACATCCCACCATCATCCAAAATATAAGGGCTCTATTTGCTGATGCCCGTCAGGAGCTTCCTCACTCCACTTGACAGATGCTCTCAGGTCACTGCCACTGTACCTGCAGTTTTGTGCATTTACTTATTTGGGTGTTTTGGGGATAGAGATGCTTAGGCCTATGTGACAAATACGCATCGGTCTTTTGGCCTTACTTTCAGTCTGGGTGTTTTGATTTCCAGACTGTCCTCACTTCCCACAGGCAGCACTTCTGTCCTCACAGAAAAAAAAAAAAAGAAAGACATTTGATTTAAATTTGATGCCACACCTGAACCGTTTTATTCTTGACCCCCAACTCATTACAGTGTGGTTGAGCTTCTCCCTCTCTGTTCTCTTTTATATTTATATATACATGGCTGGGGAAAGAAGAAAAAAAAAACCGAAACCCAACAACTACTTTATGCTCTTTGGTTTAATTTACAAGGTCTGATTCAGCTTGACTTTTGGCACGTATCTGTACTTCTCTATTTCCTGGCCTCTCAGACGCAGAATACTCCCTATCCCTTTAGGCGATCTGCTTATTTCTCCTGCCCTTTCAGAAGTGGTTATTTATCCAGTCAGCTCTGGAGCCCTTCCCTACAAGATTTTCCCCTTGATTAAGATGCAAGTTCCAGACAGTTTTCACACCTTTGATTTAAAGAAATTTCACGCCTTCTCCACATTAAAATCCCTAAGCTCTTTAATCCAGTTGACCTCATTAACTAGTTTCCTTAATTTTTTAAAGTTTATCCTTTTGAAATTGAGATCCTTACAAGCTTGGATGCAGCTGTGCTGGTGGGGGTGGCGGCTGCATGGCAGTGCAGCTGCTGTGCCGGCACGTGAGTTGGTGGCCATGCCACATTGAGTGGTGCTAATGGGAAAGGACACAGCTCCCCCCCTACCCCCCAAGCTACTTCTCTTCCAGTTAATTAAACTGAATAAATTGGTGATCATTTGATACTAGGTTATTCTCTGCCAACTCTTCCTTTATGCTTCCATTGCAAAAACCAAAGATTGTTTGAATTATTTGTTGACTGGATGGAGGAAGACCCTATCAGTATTATCAATACTTCCAGAATTCTGCATTGCCTTGCTCATGACTGTTTTTATTTGATTGTTTTGCAAACCCAGGTTTTACTCTATGCTTTAAAGGAAAATTCAAGCAATTTGGTAGTTGACAATCATTGTACAAGCAAGAAAATTTCTTCCTTACCTGTGACAGAAGTTAGTTGTCTTATGACCCAAGAGACTGAGGGTTTGTATTAGCGGGCTGTTCATAGTGGAAGTTGTCACAAAAATAATGTGGGAACTGGGGTGAATATTACTGCTGATTTTTCATTCTGCCTACTAATACTAAGAAAACACATTATCTCTGTAAGAACTGATTGCTAACAAGATTCTTAAATGTAGAGATACAAAAATACGAACAAACATCACAAGACTAGAAGATGGGGAAGGCTTGTTATTGCACCTAGGTCTTCCAAAGAATAGGGAATGATTCATTCTTGCACATTTTGTCACACTCTCTACTTTCCAAACCTACATGTTGCAAGCAAAAGGACCTTTGTTATTTCTCTTGGGTGGCTACTGTACACTTTAAAAGTTCTCAGCAAGTACAAGATTTTCACTGGTCTTTAGCAATATTTTTCCTTTCTTAGCTTAGTCTCACCCTTCCAGCCAGAGGCAAGAAAACACAACTTAAGCACTCGTGGCTACGTACTGATGGTAACAGCAGAAAGACACCACTTCTCAGGCTTCCCTTCCCCATTGCTAGCTTTTAAATGGCTCAGCCACTGTGCGTATGTGTTTGCTGGATCAGACTCGGGAAGCCAGGATGTACACCATCCATTAACTGTCAAGCTCCCCTACGTTAGATACCAGCCCCAAGGGAATAACTAAAACACAGCAGAGCGAACCTAACAGCAAAATGAAATGCGCTTGTGCACTTGGCTGTGAAGATGAGCATCCAGTTCAGTGGGTATAGCCCTGTGTTGCAAAGAACAGGGCAGTGGCATGTTGTCTTTTATGTGGGGCAAGCAAACAAGAACATTTCTATGTTGGTGCTGCTCTGATTCTGTGAGGTATAGTGAAAGATAAAAGTACACAAGGCAGAGCATGTGTCTCCTAGGCACAGTCATGCTGTGGAGAGAAGTAATTTATCCCTGCTGGGTACATCCATCATAATCCAGAGCCTGGAACTATCTGTTATTAGAGTGCATTCATTCCAGAGCTTATACTATGTATGTTTGCTATTTAAGTTGATTTGCTGCAATGCTGGTGTCAATTAGCTTCCGAGATCCCTTCCTATGATTTTGCCAGTAATGAGCATGTTCATCTGTATAAAGTTAACAAACCAATACTGCAAATATGGGCAAGTGTGGAAGTTGCCCTTTTGCTTCATCATAGCCTAGAGTCTGAGCCGAAAGAAAGCAAGTTAGAAGAAAAATGGGTCCAAAATTGGGGTTAATGCCTTCCTCACCCACAACCCCTGAAAATCCAGAAACTCTCATCAGGACGATTAAGATGAGATGCATCCAGAATTTGGCAAATCTTACCTGTTAATGATTTACTAGGAATCATTAGGAGTCTTTGTTAACTGTGTGTTTTCACTTGAGCACTCTGTGGGAAAAAAACATGCTAATACTTAGTTACGAGTTACCTTTGCAGCCAGGCAAATTCATTTTATCTTTTTTTTTAAAGTATGTCTTGTTAAAAGTTTTTTAACATGGTCTCAAGTAAGTTCAGGTCTCAACTTATGCTGAGAAAGAAAATCAAAAGACTGAAGACTGAAACCAAACGTTTATGTTTTTAGATTCCCTTATTTCAGGAAACTAGTGTGGAATTAATTTTAAAAACCTCAGAAAAATGTTAAGGTTTTGAAGCAGAAGGAGAAAAAAATAACCTCTGCTGTCCATTAAATAGTAGACAGAAATGAAAATTCCCACTTGTCCTCTTGCATGATGAAACACGGAAATGAAGGGAAGCATTAAGAGCATGTAGAGATGGAAAGAGACCGACTCACTTCAGAAATTCTGAAATCATAGGTGCCAGTCAGGGCCAAAGGGTCCCCTCTGTGTCTAGCAGCGAAGAGGAAGGTGGCACTGGCTTGAGACTGGCCGTTCCTTGCAGCTCTGAATTTGCAGAGCACAGGAGATGAGTGGTGACCAGAAAGGGGCTACTGTCAGAACTGGGAGTTGCCAGCTGTAGACTTTTCTCCGTAGTACTCTGTCCTCCTGCCTGCTCAATGGAGATGATCAGAACACATCAAAGACAAATTGGTCAACATCATAATTATCCTTATTTCTTGGTTCCTGAGACTCAAAGTATAGAAAATCCTTACCCCAAATCCCAAAATCAAAAGCACTTGAGGCAAACCGTTCTCCCAAAATGAGCATTGTGCCCATACTTGCCTCAAAGGGGAGCCACAGGAAGGCAGGAGAAGGGAGGGAGTGACTTTTCTGTCCAGGATTAACTTTGCAAAACTGTTCAAGAGGGGTGAAACACTGGTGGAATACAAAAACTATATTTTCATTTTATTAAAGGAGCCAGGTAATTAAAAGCACCCCCTGACAGTACTTCATGTTTTAACTTATCTGTAACCAACAGTAAAGGCCCTTTTCTATAAGAATAATTTCAGACCCATGAATCACTGGTCAGAAGTCCAAATGCCAGAAGTCTACTACCAAAATGGAAATGTCCTGAGACATGCTGGTGGTTTCTTTAACGTACAGTATTACTTTAATGCTGCCTGGGTAGAGGAAATATTTGTAAAGCTAAGCTTTTGATAGCATGATTAATATTTTTAGGTTGACAGTGTAGAGGTAAGCATAACCAATAGTTAAATAAACGACTGAAGCTCCCATATACATGTAATATTCTACCACAGCTTTTAACTAATCATTAAATAAAACAGAGCTAGCACATTGCTGTGAGCAAAATAATCTTTCTAACATGACTCTTAAACAACTCAGTAAATCACTCTTCAGTAATTTCTTTATCTAACTGGCTCAGTATCCTTGATAGATTCCCGATAGCCCTAAGAAATATTTGATCAGTGGGTTGCCTACGTGTATAATCTTTACTTATTTGCTACACTAGTTTATCTCATTTTTTCCTAACTGAAACCCCATTTTATTATTTCATTGTGAAACATTTTCTCTGTGCAAAGGGTGAATTTATTAGACAGCTCAGGCTCCTTCAGCCCTCTGAAGGACTGAGTGTTCTGTGGTGATTATGTGACAAATTACACAAGAGAAATACCTTTGCCCGGTACTGCATAGTGGCTAAATAGCTATGCAGTCCAGGAGCAGCCATGAAATCCTGTCTTTAAAATAAAAATGCTGTTTACACTCCCCTTTACACAGTAAGGAGGAAGAGGAGCTGGAGTGAGGGGTATGTGGGTTACAGCGGTGCACAGTTTGCAAGTCAGCATGGCTGAAGCCTTTTCAGAGCCAGCAGGTTTTTGAAAGAATTGCCTAGATGCCAACAAAAGTCCCTTGTGGCTAAAATTCACAAATGTGTCTAAGCAGGTTTAACTCCTTGAGTGATGTAAGATTTCCAGCCACTGCAGATCAAACAAAAGGACAAGCCTGTGGCTTTGTGCACACAGAGTGCGTTGGACTTTGCCCCTACAACTTTCTAATGACAACACTCTCAGTCAATACCTTGGAGTAGCTACCCCAAGGCACGTCTCCTACGTGGCAGGAGAAAGGTTAATGTTGCATATAGTAGTTTCTGCCTTCTGTCAGTACTTAGCAGTTTACTCTCACTAAAATTAAACAAAATCGGCATCCAATTAATGGCCTGAGTTTCAGATTGCCTCTGGTATCGCGCTTGTTTTAGAATTAAATCTAACTACACCATTAAATCTAATATATGGTTGATCTGTGGTTCAGAGGGAAATCGTTTGCTGGAAGATTGGTTAAGGGTGAGATGACTCCTGAAAAAAAAAGAAAAAAAGTTGCAGCATTTAAATAGTTCATTCTTAATAATACAGTATCTTCTCAAAAAGATTTAGAGCTGTAAGTATAAAGTTGCATACGCTAAATGCAAAGATCCTTAAAAAATGCATGGCTCCTAAAACTCAGACCAGAATAAGGAAATATGTGAATATTATAGAACATTTTCCTGCACTTTTATGTCATTAAAAATAAACACTCCTGAAGTGCTATATTAGATTAGTGAAGTTAGAAAGTGATTAAGGGCCTGGATTCATGCTTTTGGATACCTCCTTACACCAGATAGATAGATGTAGATTGGACAGTGCAAAACGTGCTGCAAGGGGAAATCAGTGTGCAAAATAGTAGTTTTGAGTAGAAAACCCCTACATTTTTCCATTAATTACAGTGCTGCCACTGTGACGTTATTAACAATAAAAATATTTGCTAGCTAAACATCTTCAGGGTTATTTACTAAAAAAACAACTATGAATGCTTAGGATTCAGATAGCTGAAAATGACTCATTCGCATCAGTCAATAGAGCTTCTGACACGAAAAGGAGCTCCTGGAATAAGTGATGTAATCCATTATCTAAAATAGGGTAAAAACAACCGAAAACTGAAAGACAACTCTCTACTTCTTTCTAATTTTAGTAATTTTATTTCTAAGGTTTTGATTCCAACCAAAGGAGAAATTAATGGAAATCCCAAGTTGTTATGAAAGGAACAACGCCCCGAAATCAAGCTTAACTTCCCAAATGAGGTTGTGATTCTCAGAATGTTTTTCTAGAGCTCCCACTGGGTAAATTTCAATACTGCCATCATCTGAAGAACTCAACCCACAAAAAAAGAAAAAAATATTTCTAAGGGAAATCCACAAAATAAGTCATGCTTTCAATTTTTTTCCGTTAATCCCAGCTCTTGTGATATTTGCCCCTTTTTCTTAAGAGCTATGCTTCAGACATCGTATTACGTGTGTATAAATTTTCACAAAAAGAGGTAAGTTTCCTGCTATTTCTTCTTTTCATTGGCATATAATCTGGAAAACATGATCTGTAAAGACTCATAAACAGAGTGCAGATAAAATACCTTTGTATTAGTAAAAATAGTATTAATTAAAGAGCAATAGCCAGCTCCTGAACTGGAACTGTCATTAAGACCTTTTCCCCTCTCTTCTGTTGTAGAGAAAACAAGAAAAAATGCTATCCCTGTATTTTTAGAGTTGTACCTGTCGGCTTAGCTTTCCGGGTGCGGATGTTGATCCCCATGTGAAGGAATTTGCTGCATGTCTGCAGCGCCTCACATGTCCAAGAGATGCTATATTCACGAGAACTGCCAGATAGAATTGCTTTGCAGGCTGTATCTGGTCGAGTCTGACATTTGCTGGTGGTAGAAAGGGAACCGCAAAGGCTGTCAGATTGGTGGTGTCAGCAGAGGCTGAGGAAGCGCGAGTACGCGAGCAGGATGAGAGGAGATCATGCCATGCTCATGCAGTCAGCCCAGAGTCAGTGGGTACCACCGTCTTCTCCAGTGCTCTGCGCAAGGAATGGATGGTTGTGACTCTAATTCTCTGATGCCAGTTCAGCGTTAGCTCACCTGTTGTCCTTGCATTTCATGTCGATCACCTTTCGCAAAAGATGAAAAATTGGTAAATCTTGAGTCTGGACCACTGCCACTAAAACAGAACCCACAGCAGTGTATTCTAACATAAACCAATTTCTTGTTTACACAGACTGTTCTACATGTATATCTCTCTACCCACGCAGAAACAGGAAAGAGAGAAAAAAAATAGAACTGCAGACCAAATGAAGCTGGTCTTCTCCAACATAAGTAACATCTTCAATAGCCACGCTAATAAAATAAAATCCATATTTCCCTCTCCCGATGACCAGATCATCATTACATCAAAAATTTCTTTGTTTAGTTTTGGCTGTGCTTGAAAGCTTTATGTGACAGTAAGGTCTTCAGAGATGTTATGTGGGATTGTGTCAAAAGGACAAAAAAACATTCAACATGCTGTCTTTGGCAGAATGAGTTCCAGCTTTTACAAATCTATTTCAATTAGGCCTTTCATTTCAAGGAACAGAGAGATTTTAATTCTGACACATAGAGACCTCACACATCAATACAGTTACACTTGCATTTACTGCTGCAAAGCTGGTCCCATCACAATGAAATAATAAACTTCTAAACAAAAAAAAAGCAACAGAAAAGGGTTATTAGTCATTTGACAGGACAAGTATCACATTCATTGCTTTAGTGCTGCTAAAACAAGTTTGTTTCAAGTGACGTGATATACAAATTTAGCTCTCAGCTTAAAAGACCCGACTGTTGTTATAGTATTCTGGGATGAAGCATAGAAAGTATTACCCACATTCATTTTTAGTATAATTTTTTTGCAGAAAGTGTCCATTTCAAGATTATTCTGGCATCAAACATCTAAATCTGCTAATGAGGTCTGAGCTACAATGTGGCTGTACCTCTCCTGGTGTCATCCTTGCTTACTCACTAAGATTTGCTCTCATTTGCTATTTTGTTCTTACGGTACATACCGTACACTGTAGACACTCCCATTTCCCCACTTTAAACTGTACTGAAAATCATTGCCTGACAAATTTTTAGTACTGCAGTGCCCAACGAGAGCGAAAAACACAATGATGATAAGACTAGATGGTTTAAATAAATAACACTATATAGGTAAATGCTCTTGAAGAAACAGCGTAATGAAAAGACTTGTGGTCCCTTTTGGAGACAAGGCATCTCTTACACAGCTAAATATTCCAGGGAGGCCACAGCATCCCCTTGGATGGGATGTTAATAAATGACAGAGCACAGCAGTTTTAATACAGCACCAGAAGCAAACAGATTGACAAGCAAATGCTGGACTCTGAGGAAACCATAATGTATATTACTTTGTTTATTGCAGCTAACCAAATACACCTGTGGTAGGAATTACAGTTTGTCAAAGAGATATACAATCTCTGCAGTTTCATGTTTTCAGCTATTTAAAAATAACAAAATCCAGCATCGCTTACTTTTCGACAGAAAATAAATGAAATCTTCATATGTTAAAGTTATGGGTATTTTTCATTAGCTCTTAGATACAGCGTCTGCGCTAGAAACCATTATCTAGTACATTTTGCTTTCCAGATAAAACTTTCAAATACTTACATTTCATTGCACGTTGGTTGATTGGATAATTTGAACATCAAAGGAACCTTTCATTTAATTTAAGCCGTAAAGTTGTCTTTTGCTTTATTAACTTTCGATCAATAAACAAGCAATTTGGAAATGTAATCAGGAAATGCTTCCAATTGGCTGACAATGTATCAAAGCCAGTGCTTGAAGGCAAGAGCAAGCTGTAACAAGCAGTTTATTACCAGTAGCTGTTACTGACATTAGTCAAAACCAAGATAAAATGGAATAAGAAATGTAATGCTGGAAGAGCCTTGGGCGCTGTGTTCTCTTCTTCCTTTTGAAAACTGCAAGCCTGTCTTTGATATGATAACAAATATAAACTGTTTAAAAACACCAAATGCAGAAAAACTGAGACTAGCCTGTCATGGAGTTAATCCATTCTAGAGTGACATACAAATAGTGTAACATCCAGCGGATATATGTTATGGAAATATTTTGAATTGGATTTACATGTAGTGAGCAAATTGGAACTTTTGATTTTATGTGATATTGTAATGTGCATGTTCTCATATTAACTGAGTGTAATCCTATTTGAAGATAATGAGTTTTCAATAGGCTCTCCAGTCTGAAACTGCATCGGAACGTTTTGATTTTGGCTAGAGAAGGTCCAAATGGACTTAGAAAAAATTGCCTACCTCAGACTTGCAGGTACGCCTCATTTCTGAGGGGAATTTACATATTTTTTGGACACCACATCATCCACAAAACTGACAGAATGGTGAGCTTTTATAGTTTGTTTTGACAGTGTGCTATTTGTTTTGCTCTGTGTTGTCTATAGCCCAAAGCAGAACAGGGGTTGGATTTCACCTCTGTTTTATTCAGCATGTCACTGACAGCATCTTGTAGTTATTTCGCAATTATCTGTACAAATTTTTAACTCAATTAGCGATAAATAAAAAGGAAAGAAAGGAAAATATGTTTGACTGGAATTGATTTGAGAGATGAGTAATGAGCATAGATTAACAGATTTAATTTCCCTGTTCTACAGTGAAACAAAGTCACAGACACTTAGCACATAGGGAAGCGGGAGAAGAACAAGGAGAGAAAATGTTTTGGCTGCCTTTTGAAAGTTCTGTGTGTTGGCACACTGGGCATGCTGAGTACATCACAAGGCATGCTGACACGCAAGTCACATATTTCATCAACTCAAAGGGAAGCAATATTGTTATGTTAGAGGACTATTTTTTTTGGTTCTCCCAGTTAACTGTTTTACACGTTTCATAAAAGTAGCTACTACATGTGGATCTATAACCATAGAAGTACACAAAACATTAACAGGCATCAATTTCATCTTATTAGTATATTCCGGTAGTGCCTTAAAACTCTCTTTTCCCTTAGGCCTCAAAACCTGAATGCCGGTTACATGGGTGGTGCATCAGCTGGCTGTGCTGCCAGTCCTTCCTCAGGCAGGGAGCGTAGTGCTGTAGATCAGGGCTTCAGACCTCACTGCTCGTCTCTTTAGCTTCCACATCTCTTTATAACTTTGCCCTTGACCATTACTATCATGGCTTTCCTTGAATTCCACCATATTTGGCCCACGAACACTTTGAGATGGAACCATTGTTGAGTGCTGAGGAAAGCAAAGTAACCCTACCTCATAACTAGACCTCCTATAAGCTGTAGTAACACTAATGTTCACTTGTTTTAAGACAGGATGCATTAAAACCGGCATTTCCTGGCCAAAAATTACAGAAATGATAAATTAAAATATCATGTTTGAAGAAATGTACCAGCAGCGTGGGTCCAGAGATGCTCCTGATGTTATATTATCTTATGCCAGTTGAGATCCCATCTATAGTTTCTTGGCTTAACTTTCAGTATTGTTCATAAAATATTTTTGAACCCAGAACATCTAGTACTAACAGACAACCACTCACTGAAATCAGAGAATAATTCCTGTGTCAAGCATGACACATCAGAATTTGGCCTAAATCGCACACATTGAGATCATCGTACTGATGTGGTGACATGAAGAGATGGGTTTGAGTGATTTCTCATTTCTCAACCAAAATTAGACAAGAAGAAAACTCACCTCATTTACAGGTGATCTCCCTTATCACAAGGTTTTGCCCATCAAAAAGAATTCTGGAAATTAGCAGACCTTCACACCCATTTGGAAGTCTTAGGAAAACGGTGCAATTGCCCTGTTACATCATACCAAAGGTCATTTCAGTCTTTTCCTTAATCCTTTATGAATTTAAAAAAAAACACAAAAAAACCCCAAAAAACCCCAAAAAAAACCTAGGAAAGAGCAACTACTGCTATAGGAATAACAAGAAGAGAAGAACTTGTACTTGAAAGAAGCAAGAAGAAAAAAGATTTATAATGTCTTTTCTTATCTAATTGCACTCAAAAAGTCTTCTGCTTCATTGCAGAGAGGGTCAGACACCAGAGTATGAATAGTTTTGTCAGAGAGAAAAAGAAAATAGGTTTAGTGTTAATGTTAATACACTTAATGTTCTATGGAGGAGGGGGGGAGAAAAGAATATGTAAATAACATTTAATTTTCATGTGAAAAGAAGCAACAAAAGTTTTGCTTAATTTTGTGTTAATTAAAATGTTTTATTCAGTCTGAAATGAATCACTGCTTTCTTTTTTGGAACGTTTTTTCTTCTTTGCAGCGAAACTAGCTCAATTCATTCTGAATTTTTAAAAAATGTAAATTTCAACCTTTGAAATTTTTTTTTTAATCTTTGGAAAATCCTAAAAGTTTTTATGATTTGTTTCAGCAGTATTTTCTTCTTAAAAACAGCTTAAAAAACTTAAGTATCTATTATATCTAGAAATGGGAAATTTAAAATACGCAACCAAGAATGTTACCTAGGACTTTCTCCTGTGTCCTTTTTAATTTTTTGACCAACATGGTGTTTTAGAAAGAAAACAAATGTGAATATAAGAGTATGGGAGTGTTGTGATATTGGCTTCACAAGGGTAGGTTAACAAAAACAGTGAGTACGGGTAACACTAAAATAGATACAGGAGAAAACGTTCCTTTTATGTGTTCTGGAAGATTATGTAATTTTATCCCCACCTACTTTCTGCATGCTTAATAGCATATCTGGGAGTGAAAGAATTTGTCGTGAAATGTGAAACTGTTATGTTAAACTCTTCTGCAAAAAAAAGTGGCTAGTTCAGGGCAAGTTACACTATTCAAAACAGTGGATAGGAAAATTACTCTCAGTGGACTCTAGCACTGCAATCCCATTCAGAATTCCCGTATAGAACAGCTTCCTCTGCCCTTGCATTCACATATGTGGGTTTTTTTAAAAAGCTTATTTAATAACTTTATGCATCTGTAAAATCATAAATAGTTCAAATGAGCCCTGCTTAATATTCTCAAAAAATATGCTCAGTCATTCATCTGAATATAGATTGTCTACATCCAGAACATTGAGAAAGATCCATTAATGCTTCTTGGCTAATCCTTCTATTGTGTGTGTCTGTTAAATCTTTGCCATATTTTAATAAAAAGGTTTGAAAGAGATCTTCACTTGGTCACTTCTGCTAAAGGATCTGTAACAGTAATCTAAAATGCAAAGGGCCTGGCCTTGTCATAGGATCATTTAGGTTGGAAAAGACCCTTAAGGTCATCGAGTCCAGCCGTAAACCTAACACAGCCAAATCCACTACTAAACCATGTCCCTAAGTGCCATGTCTTTTAAATACCTCCAGGGATGGTGACCCAACCACTTCCCTGGGCGGCCTATTCCAATGCTGAATAACCCTTTTGGCGAAGAAATTTTTTCTAATATCCAATCTAAACCTCCCCTGGCACAACTTGAGTTAATTTCCTCTTGTCATCATCATAATAGGAAGATAATGGAGCCATCCCAAGAGAAACCTGTTGTGTTTAAATCCTGGGAAACCGTTGCATTCTGGTGGATAGTGACATCTATACTGACCAGCACAAAATCAGAACAGTATACGTGGCTTTCTCTTAGAGAGGAATCAGTAACAGTTTGGTTTGTTAAGCACAGTGAAATAAAAAGTGAAAGGAGATGTTATATTCTTTATAAATATCTGATTGAAATGAACACTAAGAAATGAGAAGGGCTATCGGACCATATCAGCATGAAAACATATGCATAATCCAATTAAGAATAAATTAAGGCTGGAATTTAGAGAATGGAGCAAAACCACCACAGTAGATGGGTACCGAAGCACCACTCCAGTTGCAGCAATGCAGGCAAGAAATCTAATCAATTGCAAGGTGCTTTATTTTGTATTTGTAAAGAAACCTCAAACGGGGCTTAGGTGCAGATGTAGACACTTGCATATCTACGTGAGACAGGTACCTACACTGCGGTCAGTGCAGACCTAGGGTTTGACTCAGTTGATTCTAGAGTCATTTGAGATACCCTGCAACAGCACACTTAGCCTCCATCTGCCAAGCCAAAGAGATGCAGGCCTCCCATGGGTCCTGTGGCATATCTTACAGGCCTAAGCGTGGTGTTTGCATACTTTGGGGCATCTCCAATGACACTGGATAGCTATGTGAATCAAGACCTTAGCTCATCGCAAGCAGATATTTAGGGTTTGATTTTGTTGTCTAAACACAGGCATCTAGTATTTTTCGATAAGGCTTAGACTATCCTTCTTGTTCTCTGGGCACTCCAGAAGGATATTGTCTCTTGGAATTCCTAAGTCACACATACAAGCCTTCGTCTTGATGTCTTTAATACATTAGGGCATCTCAAATGGAAATAGGTGCTTAAGTTTAGGCTGCACACCATATGTAGTCTACTTAGTTGAACTTCTTTCCAGATTGACTTGGCTGACAGTGGCAGCTCAGTTAGATAACTTTCATGTAGACATCTACAGGAAACACAATATTGAATCACATC
Organism: Chroicocephalus ridibundus; assembly: GCF_963924245.1. Classification (NCBI taxonomy): domain Eukaryota; kingdom Metazoa; phylum Chordata; class Aves; order Charadriiformes; family Laridae; genus Chroicocephalus; species Chroicocephalus ridibundus. The sequence continues at coordinate 192,070,500 of NC_086284.1, read as the reverse complement.
CCATTCATACCACAATTTTTTCAATAGCTAAAGAACGGATCGCGTGATTCTAGATGTGTCTTTGGACCTTACGCAGTGATGTAAGCATTCATTTTTAAACATTTAAATTTAATGATGATCACACGTTTTAGAATACACCTACTTTTTTTTTTTTTTGAAAATGCATTCAAGTTCATTTCTGCCTGGTTCAACTAGAAGTGATGCAGGTGTATCTGCATAAAGCCAAGCTGATCATCAGACCTTTTTTGCCTTGGGCGGAACACTGAGCTAAATTTGACTTTCACATCAGAGCTTGTATGTGCTTAGACAGTTAGGAAAATGAGCAAAGTAAATTTGGGTCTTCCTGAAAAATACAAAGTTGATATGCTCTGAGAAATACCCATAACAAAAAATTATCAAAATATTAAGTGCCTAGACCACAAAATCGATCAAATGTTTTTGCTCTATTTACATGAGGACATTCTCAGTGACATGATTTGGCTACCATTACAATACATCTGGTAGATGTATAAAAAAGGTGGCAGATGTTTACACTGAAGCAATATAAACATTCTATGGATAATCAATGTCTGGCTTAACAGCTATTAGAGCAATGTTCATGGGCATGTAACAGTCACCATTCGGTTATGTAACTCTTTCATGGATAAGATATGAACTAGAATGACCAACAAACAGCTGGTTGATTTAAAGCCATGCTATTTGCTTGTCAAAGAAAGGTGATTGATGTTTACACTCAGTAGACTACAGGTTATTCCTAGTTTATGTATCTAACTAGTCAAAATAAATGCTTGACAAATTATTACGGCTCAGTTACACAAGCTCGTGGTGCAAAAGCAGTTACTCTAATTGTAACACATATGACCATGCTTCTGTAATCACAGAAGAATGTATAAGGTGATACTAACATAATTTGTGATGATACAGTGCTATCCTACCTTATTTTACCATCAATATTGGCATTGCTTATCCTGCTGATTTCGGGACCTGATTGTGGCAAAAGTGAGTTCCCATCTTATGTCTGCATTTTTCTGGTGTAAACGTAGGAAGAGCTACGTGAGCAGGTGATGCTATTTGTACTAACTCAGTGCATACCTACATTTAAGGTCAGGAGCTGGGTGAATACCGCAAACATCACAAAATAGCTTCTTCTTTTTCCATGCACATAAAACTATGAATGAAGAAAGAAAGTTCAGTGAAGGTCTTGTACAAAAGAAACCCAACCAACCTCAAGCATCCATTTCCAGTATGAGAAGAAAATCATGACAGTTCTTGCTCAGACCCACTTGGCTAAGTCTTTGTTAGTCTGCAGCGTCAAAATGCTCCCTAACAGAGGAAACTTTTCTATTATCTCTCTAATCATCAGCATTGATTTTTAACAGATTATGTATTTAAAAACACCCCTTAAATACATTTTTTTAGAAGAGTGATTACAACGCCTATCAATACTTCAATATCAACTTTAATAACCATATCAATATTTACAATAGAAAAATTAATTTCAAGTGCAGCGCATCTTGAAAGCACAAATCCTGAGACTGTTTAGAACCTTCATCGGTCACTGTTCTCTTTTGAATAGATCTAATA